>NC_137258.1:17884818-18425255 GCF_965637545.1 Phallusia mammillata | reverse complement strand
TACCCTGTGCAACTCCGATTGGAGCAGTGCAGGGTCTGTCGTACCACAAGCCGACCAGTACCACGCGCTATTTACACTTTAAATCCCATCATCCATTATACCAAAAAAGGGCTGTTGTCAAAGCGCTTAAAGACCAGGCCGTTCGCTTGACGACAGACCCTGCACTGCTCCAATCGGAGTTGCACAGGGTAAATCAGGCCTTGCGGTTAAATGGCTACCCGAACTGGATTCTCCGTGATAATAAGAAGGTTTCACGGAAACAGATCCAGTGCAAAGAACGTGCCTTCGTCACCTTACCCTATATACCAGGGTTGACAGATATAATCCGTCGTATGTTGACCGATTTCGGTGTATCGGTTGGGGTCAAACCAGCAAACACCCTACGTCAGATTCTGTCGCACCCAAAAGACCCGCTAGATGCTACTGCGACAAGGGGTGTGGTTTATGCTATACCGTGCGGAGATTGTGACGAAATTTACATCGGTGAAACGGGCAGAAGTCTTAATACGCGCCGGAAGGAGCACGAAAGGGATGTGGGCAAGAATGATGCCAAGAAATCAGCGTTGGCAAACCATGCAACTACTCACCACCACAGCATTAATTTTTCTGCTGCACAGGTGTTGGTGAAGGAAACTGATTACCACAAGCGCAGTTTCCTAGAGTCTTGGAACATCCATTCACGCGCCAACACAATGAACGTTAAAACAGATGTTCTAATGCCGATAAATTATCGGGCGCTTTTACAGCACTGAGCTGTGTTATCATTGCGTGGTGCGAGTTTGCAGCCGCGCGATCTTCTTATCGCTATTTTTTTGTGTGTGTGTTTTGCATTTTGTCGCTTTATAAGAATTTTGTTCTCCAAGTTACGTCATTATCCTGATGAAGGCGTCTTGTATAGGACGTCGAAACGTCGATTATTTATAATAAAAACTGCTGGATGAGCAATACTTTGTTATACAGTATGCCTGGCAGCAATAGCCTATTTCAAACATTACTTACGTTTCCAATACAGATTTGCATCAAACTATGAAAGTCATTTTCTATTTACTCAATCCATATAATAAACATAAATATTTAAATATTTTGTTACGATTTTATTTTTACCTCTAGCCCTTGCATAGGCCACAGCCAATGGAGTCAGGTCATCAAAAAGATCATGTACCATACAAAGTTTTGCTTGGTCTGGAGTCATCGCGTTGCCTACAGCAGCACCTGTTTAGGAAGCAAAAGTGTCAGATGATGTTCACAACATAACTTGGTATGATTAAGCTATGCTTACCAGCAGGACTAACATGCTTGAAAGATGCTGCTGATGCTTGACCAGTTGCTTGTCGCAATTCTTTCACAAGCTGCCATGCATTTAGAGCGTCGCACAAGTTGATGAAGCCAGGGGACCCATTTACCACTAAAAATATAAAAAAGGTAAAAAAATGCTCTTATTGCAAACATACCAACTAACAGCAGTCACTATGATTCTGCTAACATTTTCATATTGAAACTGACCTTTAAATGGCAAATTTCCCTTGCTAGCAAAAACTTGTGCTGGTTTCTGGTGAGGATTCATTCCATAACGAAGTGGAAACTGACTGGTACCATGGCTATACTTTTCCCTGATAAAACCTGATATTGCTTCATCATAGTTAGCAGTGTGACTGAAGGCCTGTAAACATTAAATCTAAGCCATTAGGTACAACTCATAGATCAAAAGATAATGCAAAGCAATAAAGAAAAAACTTAATTACAGTAATAGTGGTAATAATAACAAAACAGCTTCATTGCAGACATATTAGCCAAAACTTTTTGCAACTTTTCATAATTGTTGCAAAAAATGTCACCTTTAGGGCCAATTTCTTTCTTGTCTCTAGACTGGTTTCACAAGTAGATGAAGCTTCCAGTTCAGTAGCAACCTTATCATAATCATCAGGATCACATATTACTGTGACCAGAGCATGGTTTTTGGCCGCAGCTCTAAGCAATGTCACACCACCTATAGAAGAAAAACAACGCTGTTAGCAGTGTGAATGATAAGAAGAACATATCATCATGTATCCATTTTACCGATATCAATCTGTTCCACTGCATCTTCAATTGAAATTCCCTCTTTGGTTATTGCTTCTTCAAATGGATACAAATTGCAAACAACAATTCTGCAAATTACAACAGTATTAGAAAAACTGACCCATGTTTTTAAAACTTAAAATTAACACAAGTGTTAGTACATTGCTATCCTTATTAAGTAGAATTGACATAACAGTCATACAAAATTACATAAATGATACAAAAGGTAGCACTGATACAGAACTGCATAAATAGGTAAAGGACAGTGTGGTTACTGAATGTAGTTGAAGTCACGCTTTTCCATATCCGCTTGGTCAGTTAAAGATCTTGTAGCCAAGATTCCACCATAAATAGCAGGATGAAGAGTTTTTACGCGACCACCAAGCATTTCTGGTGCTCCTGTTACTTCACTTACATCTCTGAAATATTTTAAAACTTATTGCACCAAAAGTTTAATTTTTATATTTAATAGTTTGTTGAAAGAGATTAGGTACGTTAGCAAAATAAATTGCATCTTCTTAGGCACCTTTTCAACTTTATGTATGTACACTTATATTATTTACTTTTGACTATGACAAGGTCTAATTAAAAAATCAGCCAAGTGTTCACATAACTAACCTTACTTCCAATCCAGCATCCCTTATTTTTCTTGCAGTACCACCAGATGCAATCAGGTTTATTCCAAGGTTTTGAAGTCGCCTAGCAAACGTTTCAAGTCCAACTTTGTTTGAAACGCTTAAAATTGCTGAAACAAATTTGCCCAAATTAAAAAAAATAATAATAAAACTTACGTACGTATTTGGTATTTCTCGTAACTGTCATGTTTAGTTTTAATTCGTTTAAAAAGTAATTACATGTACTTACCCATTAGATTCTTGTTAAGGCCCATGGTTCTTGGTTTAAAATGTACAAATGATTGCTGCTGCTTTACCGACACGAAATACACAGCAGTACTGCCCAACACAACACAAATGCGTGAAAGGCTTTTTTTCCAACTTACTACAAACAAAAATACCCCGCACGTGCGCAGTGTTTCGCTGTTCAATTTTAATTTGACTTTCCAGTACTCCATGTAAATTTTCTTATATTCTCGCTTGAGGGCAAGTTTTGTTCGTGAAAAAAAGACTGTAACAAGGCAGATATAAAAACATAAAACGGGCAATAAAGAAACATGCAAAGACAAAAATGTCCAGTCAGCGGTTAGCAATAGTGCACAAAAGATTATTTAGCAACAACTACGTTAATTAAAAATTTTTAACTTTTAAATTCAGTCGGTTTTTGCACATTTTGAAAAGGTTAGCCACGTTTACAAGAAGAACGCTTGCGAGTTTATTACCAAATATAGCAAATTACGTTTACAAGTCACCACCAAGCAATTTAGCCTATGTGTCAGAAATGATTTTACGTAGCAGACTAGGCTATTTAAAGTAATCAACTGTTACGTAGATGGTTTGCGATAACTATTTGCAACTAACAAAAATCTCAACCGTCGAGCAGTTATAGATAGTTCGTCGAGCAGTCAATGCGTAATACTCTGTTTGGACTTTGTAACAACCGAGTAGGAAACAGTTAAAACTTTGGCCAAGCTTTTGCTCATGTTGCCAATATAAATGATATTTGCTGTCGTTGTTTTCAATTAAGTTTTGGATACCGTGACCTAAGCGACATTCGACAGACACAGACATATAACGTCAGTTGTGACCAGTTGATCACATCATTCGTTTGTGAGAAAATATTCTTGGTGAAGAAGTGAGATCATTCGATAAGGCTTATCTCTATAGTTAAACATTAACCTCGTTCGGCATTCACAGAGACGAAAAATATAAAGGGTTTCAAATCGCAATGGCTGAAGCCCCGATCGTGGCAAAAAACGTTGCACTAGCAATTACTTGTTTGTAGTCAATAAAGCGTCAAAACAACAACAGAAAAAAATCAGCTATAAAAACAGTTACTCGTGTTGGTTCAAGCGTATTAGCCCTTACTTATGCCGTAGTACAGACGAAGACAGGTTATCAGCAGAAATAAGCTCATGGCGTTACACAGTAAAGGTTTGTGAAGTAACAATTGTGCAGTCTGGAATATTAATCCACGTCCTTTGTTATGTGTTCTTTCGTTTGCTCTCCTCCTGAGCACAATGAATAGACATCGAATTGTCACATGTTAGCATAGCCACAATGGATTGAAGCGTATGGCAAGGCAGAGTCTGATCAAGCTAGTTTTCATGTCTTGACATATTTTTACAGCATTTGATTGGAATAAGTTGTACAACGACATAAATTACAGTTTGTTCCTCAGGCTTTTAAGGTGTTTGAAATAAAGACAAACAGTAATTCGTGCCAATAGCAAACAAATACTGTGAACTGCTAAGGCGATAAAATAGCTCAGGTGTAACGAGGCAGAACGCCACTTTACCATTTAACACCGACTATTTGAGCTGCACTAGCTCTGTTTTAAGTCGATATTGGAAACACACCCGGTTGCTGTTAAAGAAATCAAGAAAAATGTTGCAGCAAATACTTCGGGATATGTACGTTGATCCTGAAATCCTTGCCGAACTGGGCGAGGAGCAAAAGGAAATGCTTTTCTACAAAATGCGCCAAGAGCAGGTTGGTTAAAATAATAGAGATAACAGACCTTGACTTATAAAGTCTATATCCTCACTTGAAAGCTCATAGATATCTAGTATTTTTAAGGTAGCCTAACCCCGCAAAAACAAAAACGAATGTGTGCATGTTTGTGGTGATTTGATTTAAAGTTATATCACCGTTCTATTTTTCACAGATACGAAGGTACAACGAATGCAACAAAGAAAACAAAATACCATCCACGAAACCTAATAGAAACGGTAGGTAAATTTATGGTTTGTTTGCCAGATTCCAAATAATCAGAACTATATGTTGCAATGTCGTAAATCAAGGCTATATGTAAAATAGATTTACAGTTGACTACATGAGTAAATGCTTTCCAATTGACTTGTCCAGGTGGGCGCAGTCTTGTTAGTTTTCTTAGTATGACATGGTTTATAGCACAAACTAGCGTCTCATACTTATATTTCGCTTTCCATAGGCGCTGGTATGTTTCACTTGATGCTCAATGGTCTATTTTTACATTGCGTTTGTAAGCTTACACAATATCTAAGATCTGGAAAGTATCTAGCATAAACATTTTACGTTTTGCGGTAAGGGGGTTACTGAAAGCAGCTGCGCAACGAACCAAACCACAATAAACAAAGAAACGGTTTTAAACAACTTTCACTTCAGTCGACCGAAAACGAAGGTTGTTGTCTACGGTTAAAAATTAATTAAAGCGGAGCCAAGTTGCATACATTGACATTCTGACTGCCCTATATCAACAATAGTGGGATAGGTTAGTATAATTATACATTCAGCAAAAAGTCTACGAACTCGACTATCTGGAGTGCTGCGTTAAGTACTTGCAAGGGCCGTAATAAACAAACATTGAATACACCAATGGATTGTATAAAACTAATCTCTTCTGAAAGAAAAAGTAAAAGTCAACTATTTTCCTAAATTCACGCATTATCGTATCGGAATTGAAATCCTTTCATAATTGAATAATGGTTTCTAATTTCTATTAATGGTTAAACGCGAGTTACATGAAGCTTACATCGACGTTTTTGTTACCAGGGAAAGCCGTCCGTATTCTAGAAGACCGCAACGGGGATCCATGGGTGTGGATTTGTGGTGAAGGTAAAGGAGAACTCACCGCTGAAGAGAAGTGGAAAAAAGCAAGGTAACATCATAATTATATTCAACTGTTCACGGCCGACTACAAAACAAAACGTAACAGAGTAAATTTAACTGTTCATTTTTGGGCCTTATGCTTTGTTTTACTTGGTTTCAATCCCTACATACGCTTTAATGGCAGCCGTGTATTCCATGACTAGAATTCTTGTGGAATTTTTCGTTGGCATGTGTGAATGATGCTGTCCAGATCCGAGTCAAACTTTAGGGAATAAAACGTAAATTGACACAAAAATTGGTGAAATACATGCAAAAAATGCGTTGTTCACTTTTGAGTTGCGGTTCATTACACCGTAACCGGCATTTTCTACCATGATTTTCACCGTGCAGGCAGCAAAAAGAAAACCGACTTCTTCAAGCATTCAGGCGTGAAGAAGAAGCCAAAATTGCCAAGTTGAAAAGCAAATTTCGTGGTAACAATGGAAACGCGAGAAAAGAGCAGCTCGTTCAGGCCAAGGAAAAAGCTAATAACACAAGGCAGGCGAAATATCTCGAGAACCTACCACCCAAAGGTACAACCTCACCAACTATATTGAGAAAGTCACCAAAGTTAACTCAACGCACAGTGCAATCACCTGTACAACGACGAAAAGAGGTACATTTGACTGTCAATATCTGGTCAACATTGCAAGGTTTTTGTTGTTGTTTTTTTGAGCGTACATGAACTGTGAGCTCATAAACTGTCTTGCTTTCAAAATTGAGCTGATTTGGCAAAGAAGTGCCTCTAAATGTGCACAATTTATCATCGTAATATCTAAAAAAACAGTTTCCAAGCCTAAATACCACTATTTAGGGTAATAGATTAGGCCAGGTGTGTGCAACCCGCGGCCCGCGGGTCACAATCCGGCCCGCCAAGCCGTTTAGTGTGGCCCTTAACAACACTCTGATTCAGAACAAGTAAAAACGCACATTTTAGCAAAAAATCTCCGCTGGTTTTCAGTAAATCTCCTAAGTTGCTATACGTAACAAGAATAAGCTAAACCAGCGCATGGAACTTAATTCACCCAGACCTATGGTCTTCTATGCGCACTAGGTGGTGGTTCCGTATCTATACCGAATGTGACGTAATATACCTCATTGTCTGGTAAACAATTACTTTGTTGTCGAAGGCAGTGTTGCGACGAAACTAACTTGCACCTAGCATTTTCAAGTTGATTTTAAACGCAAAATAAAACAAAACGCAGGGGGGTGGAAATAATATCGACATGATATTATAATGCAAGCCGCACCAACAGTAGCGTAAAAAAAGGTGTAATACGGTACATGAAAAAGGTTATGTGGCCCTCGCTTGATGTCCGAAGTTGGTTTTATGGCCCACCGACGAAAAAGGTTGCACACCCCTGGATTAGGCTGTCAAGGATTTTACACGCAAAAAATTCTACCACAGAGAAGGGTAAAGACACCGCCAACTACGGATAACGATGGTTTGAGGGTAACCACACCACCTAGTTCCGGCAAAAGATCACCAGTAGAAGTTCACCCCATGATCGCACATCAGACCCCAACTACGGTACCCCCGCGACTTCCAAGCACCCCTCCGGTCGGTTCACCCCAATCAACACCCTATGGATCACCCCAGACATCTGTCCCAGTGGCCAAGTTGATTGATATTGATGAAAACTCGACTGCGGGTAAAAGTTCGACACAACAAGATGATGATGACGAGAATATATACGAAGGTGCGATCAACAATAATTTTGTAAAGTGGAAAGACCTTTTATAAGCCGCTTTTTTTATTGTACGCCGCATGTTGAGGTGCCAAAATAATAATGTAAGCCGCATTTTGTGATATTAGGTATTTTTGCTTAAATAACACTAATTTATAATGCTAGATAGTAAAACTATTGGTGAACAGTTGTTAGTTACGTATAAATAATTGTACCCTGCAGACCGCATATTCTCGTGTAATGCCAATATCAAGAAGAATTTGGAATGCGAAATAAACTAAAAAGAAAGGGTGTAAAACTAATATCGATATGCCATCAAAATGTTATCCTCCCTCGATTGTAAGCCGCACCAACTGTACAGTAAACACTTTTTAAGCCGTGGCTTACAAATGAATAAATACGGTACTTTTGTAAGACTCACAGGAAAGTGTTTTGGCGCACGATTTAAGCACATAAGATGTTTTGGCATTCTGCCAGCTAACTGCGCAGACCGAAAGTCATAAACTCATAACCTAGTCCTTGTTTTTTGTTTGCGTAGACATGGGATCGTTAACGACTGGGGAACCAGAAGTCGTGTCCAATGAGGAATGGAAATCTCAACGTAAGCACGTTTGTAATAAGTCGGGAAGCGCTACAATATTTTATTTTTCGTTTTTAAGAATGTTGTGAATATGAATTGTTTGAAAAATAAAATATGGTGACACGTTTTGTAAAGTTTGTTAGCGTGTAACGATAAACAATGGGACAGCAGCACGTTCAGAATTTTCGCTGCGTTTTTGAAATGATTCTAGCTGCGCATTGTATAGGTTCTGTAATACCTCAATACAGTGGTTCCCAACCGGGGAGGTAAAGAAGGAAAAAGGAAGAAATTTTAAAACTTGAGGGGAGGAATTTACTTTAATTGTAACAAGTGCTTTGTAAATAGACACTTAAGCTCCTGGGATATGACTTGTGAAGTTAATGAAAACCCCACTTTTAAATTAACTCTGTATGGTTTAGCATCTACTATGTGGTGTATTAGGAAGGAATGAAAATGTTTTGAATTGTTAAGTGACGAATTTGTCGAAAAAGGTTGGGAACCACAGCCGGAATGTGTGTTTTTACCCACAAATCAGAAATTGTAGGTACAAAGTCACCTAAAAGTGACCAAATACCTACACACAACTTATACAGTACGTTGCTGATCTCAATTTTGCAACAAATTTGTTTAGTCCTAAAGTTTAAGGAGGAAGACAGACGGAGAAGCCTCAGAGCAAGGAGCGCAAGTAAAGAGTACAGGAGACAATCGCTCCTCGCATCAGACCCCGAGAAGCTGATTGAGATTCGAAAGAAAAGTCAGTACGACCGCGTTGTACTACAAAAAGGAAAACCACCCGTTCCCACGAAACCGCAGCATTTAAGCAACAAGACCGCTGCCCAAAAGTGAGCTGTTTTCCTTCACTTAAAAATTTGAAAAAGTTTGAAATCACCACACTTGGTTACTACTGTTGGTGTTGAAGTAATGGTGATAAAGTTTCTACTGAGGCCCAACTAGTGTTACAATTGCAATGTTAAATAGTACTGTAGTTTCATGGCATAGTAGTTTTTTAGTTACATCTTATACATTTTACAAGCATGTTTATTAAACGAAATGTTGTCTAACTTTAACCCTATAGCCATATAATAACTTGAGGACTTATTTACCTCATATAATAACGCACGGTACTCATAGTACGCTGTTATTAATGCAATGCACAAAAAAATATTGCGAACACAAACCGCTATGTTGTCAAACAGTATTGGGTAAAATCTTTGCAGTGTGTATAAGCTTGTACTTTTCCTTTACTTGTTAGCTCAGTAAAATGCTACTAAAACAAAAAAGTTGAATGGTTCCGGGAACTATTGAGCATTTCAAAGGTACCTTTGTTCTCTGTTAGAGTCCGTTGCCATTTTCTCATTGCCTGTTTGCGAACAATGTTGTTTAGTTGGGCACTTGTGACGCTAATTTAGCTAGTGTTATGAACTCAACACAAGGAGTGTTCTGTATGGGCAAGAACGTTCAAGTATGCTGTCAAATACATGACGATAGACCGTGTTAAGCAAAGGCTTATTTGTCTCTTTGAATATTTGATTTTGTCTAGCGAAGCACTGGCCGCCGTAATGTGTACACCATTTCATATATTGTTCAATATTGAATAATTTATATTTCAATCATAAAAACAGGGCAGTTACAACCCCGAAGCCGCAGAATCGACAAGAGATCATTGACTGGTTTTCGTCGACCCAGGAAAGCGCGTGGATCGGTGACGTCATCCCCACGTGGTTTCACGGTAAGTTGATCACGTGATGCATGATTTTGCACACAATATTACCAAAAATGTACATTTTACGAGGGTTAGAATCTAAAAACAGCTAAACTAATACTGTGACTAATACCAGACCGGTACGAAAACCTCAGAGGTCCTCATTTGCAGCTGGAAATGTTATTTTTCGATCCCTGTTAAGTCAGAAGGGGTTGTTTTTATCGCACAGCCCAGTGGATCAACAAATTCCAGGTACTTGATATAGGCATTTGTGTGTTTTGACGTAAACCACAAGCAAGTACCGTTTTATTGGTTTTCCCTTCTTGTTTTCAAAGCCCTGAATGACCCAGACCGCAAACATTGAAAAGCACAAACACAACGAGAACAATAAACGTCACAGCCACATCTGGGGTATAAATATAGTCACGTGTTATTGTCGACAACCAATCACATCGGGGCGATAACAATTACTGCTGCGTTGGCTGGTGGCAGGCGAGTCAACAGACCCGGAAATAGTGCTCTGTTTGTTTTCTTGCGGTCGTCGTGTTGTTAACGACGGTAATGATTTCTAGCTGTTGAACACATGACTTGTGACGTTGTGACATGGATTTACGTCGTTAAAATGTTTTAGAAGCTAAGTTTGGAAATGAAATGACGTTTTGTGTTTTGATTTAGGACTGATTACTGTGAATACAAATTAGCTTTATGTCAATGTCAGCTGCTCGTTCAGTTGACGTCATTGGCTGCGTCATCGCCAAAATATTTGCTGTTGCCATAAAACAGCAATAGGTGATACATACACGTGTGTGGTCTATACAAGGTTGGCAATTTAAATTCTAAATTAAACTTTGTTACACATTAAGCTATCATCATTTTGAGTCAGTGTTTTAACGTTTCAAATTCTCCTACTTCAAATTTACCATATTTGGACAATATCACCCACTGAATCATATTCGGATTTCCTCTAGAGGCAAACGTTGTATTTCTGTTAACAGTTTCAAACATGTTTGTTTTCTGTCACACAAAACACCTATTGTGGCCAAAAAAGTATTGACTGGGATTTGGGCGCAGAGAAATTAATGTTTAATAAATTACATTCGCCTATGTTACCATCATGTCAGCGCTCAGACTTAAACTGCTCGTGCTATCACCGTTGTTGTTTGCTTAGCCACAAAGCTCAGTTCTCACAATGGAAATCACGTACTGCAAACAACAGGTCGCTTTGAGATGTGCTAGTTTCAACCTTACCAGAGATAATCATGTCCTATTGATGGTGTTTGTTTTTCGCAGGAATCATTAACAGACAGGAAGCCGAAAGACTGCTGGAGAAACGAGAGGTTGGTGACTTTCTCGTAAGAGTCAGCGACAAGATTTGGGGATACGCTTTATCATACAAGTAAGTAGTTGGAAAATGTACATACTGCTGGGTGTACTGTGTGCATAGCCAAGGTCGTAATATTTCCCCAAGGGTCTAGCATAGCCTACTGTGGTTTATAGTCTAGGTTTAACAAGGTAGTACACAGGGAACGCATGAAGCCCCCAAACGTGCCCGTTGATTTATTCATACGAAAAACGTGTGACTTTTTAAGGGGGGAGGATTAAAAGGTTTGCCTGGGGTACGTAAATGCAAAAAACAGAAGTATTCGTTACTGTAAAGGTTGAGTTGATTATATACGCGCGGTTTGCAGACGTGGTTATATCATAAAAGGGTCCGTTTACACTAAAAAATAAAACAGTGCTGGAAGATCAATAATCGTTAAAACAGCATGCCTAGGAGCAACAGCTTATAGTTACTGATTAAGCGTTTCGCATTTTAGCTATTTAAATCGTACTTTGTTTTAAATGTACCACATCCTCATCAATTGAATCATAAACCGTTATGGAAGGTGATTTTGAAAAACCCTCAACTGAGTAAAAAGGTTGTTCCTTGATGATTTGAGACATTGCAGACTTGAAATAGTTATAAAAGAACTTTCCACTGTTGAATTCAAATCCAGACTTCAACATTTGATCAGCAATAAAAGCACAATACACAAATGTAGGTGGGTTCCTGCCAACTTCTTTAAATTCCATTAGAAGATCCTTAGAATTTGCCGTTTGAAAGAAGACCTTAGACTTTTCACCAACAGTAATAATTTTAGTGTCCTCCCTGGTTTCTTTTTCAAACTCTGCTTTTAGTGCTCTGCTCAAGTGGTAATGCAGTGAATATTCCGAAACATCGTGAATATGAGCATTAAAATCAGTTTCTTTTGTTTTATCACAGTGACACTGGAAGAGTAAAGCATTACCTGATTGACGCCTCAAAACCCAGTTGCTTCCATTTCTTTGGTAACGACCAAATCCACCATGAGACGCTCACCGATCTGCTGCAATACCACCAGGTAGCGCTAGTAGGCCTAAACTAATTTTAGTAGAAATCTTGGGTTTCGGCTTCTTTTTATTCTTTATTTTTGTAGTCAAAAAGATAAATGTTAAGATATCTCGCATAACATACTTTTTTTGTACTGGTAATATCGAAACAGAAATGGTCAAGAGAACATTTTTAAATCCCAAGTCCGTTTAATTAAATGAGCTTTTCTTTTGAGCTTTTTCGTGGATACAATATCTGCTATATGAAGGTTTTCTTAGTTCTTGACAATTACGTCAAACATTATACTTCGCCTACCTCAATACAGTGTATGATATTTTTCATTTTTAATGTCGCAAATTGTTTTTTGAAGCAAATATAGTCAAAACTTTTAAAAGTGAGCACTTATCAAGGCGAAAAAGCAACAGTTTAATAATAAAAGACTAAAATTTAAAATACAATTAACATACTCCCTAAAATTCAATCTAATATTAATTAATTTGATCTTTCTTATTCCAGCACGAACCCATCACGTACAACGGTGAGAAACTAAAGAATGCGATTGGTCAAGAAAATCCCGCCCAACCCGATTACCACGACTTAAACACAACTGGCAGTGAAACCAAACTGTGAACACGAAACAAATATAAAAGTCAACGGCCAGTTAAAATGACATTTCGTTTATTTATTCGTGCTAAGCTTTAAAATTGGTCAAGCTGTACTGTACTCGAAGCAATTTGACTTATTTATGACGTAACTGTGTACTAGCCTCCGTGTTTTTTCGTGCTTGCACTAAAATTTGACCTAAGCCTTTATGTTTAAGTATGGACGTGGCCATGCAATACACCAGTATAGCTTAAGAAGTGCCCGTTTAGTACAGCAATATAAAATCGACGATACAGCGAATATGGCTCGGTTCGACCCATACCTATGCGGACAATGCATGTTTTCGTTCGCAAACTGAGCCTTTATGACCATTATGCTAAACAATAATGTCACTAATTTTAAATTTTAAATCTAATCATGGATTCTATTTACGTAACATCCCTTCGGGAAAAAAGAGGTGCCGTTTCTAATTTACTGCTTTTTTATCCACTATTCGAGTTCTTGAGTGTACCTTTCAGTGCTTGTTGCAGTAATTTATGTAGCAAAGAAGCCATACTATATTATCCTATTGTTGTTCTGCTGTGTAATATATACCAAGTGCACTTTAAAGCGTGTTTATTTAGGCAGCTTAGAAGTGGGAGGTTCACATATTTGAAGTATTACCTAGAAAAAAGGTAACCGCTGAAACTAAGACTTTGAAGAAAAGTGCTCGTTTTCAGTGATGTGTTCATCCGTCTAATTCACAGTGCAAATACAAAATGAGGCATTGAGGCTACAAGACGGTGTAACGCAGTGGTTCCCAACCGGGGAGAGATTTTAAAACTAGAGGGGAGGAATTTACTTTAATTTTTACATGTGGTTTGTAAATAGGCTCTGCCAATATGACCTCTGAAGTTGATAAAAGACCCAATTTTAAATGATCTTAGTATGGTTTAGAACAGGGCTTCTGAAACTGTGTGGTCGAAACATTATGGGTTATTATGTCAGTCACAGTAAATGGTATACGTGCGTACATTTATTGTTTAAACATCATTCCCGTCTATTCAAACTGCTCTAAACATATTTTGTAGAACTTCAAAGAGTATTGCCAGCCTAGCAGCCATTTTTATGCCTATTGTGCGCAAACAATGCGAAAAAGCAGATACCACAAGCGTCACAATATAGATTATGACGTCATAAAAACTAAGACTGTCATTCTGTGTATCAAGTCAGAAAATAATTTAGGCTTTTTAGGTACTATTAGATGGTATATATATATATACATATAATATAAGTATATTTCTTTACAGCATACCCATCAAGGGGTCGCGTAGAAATTTCTGTTTCAAAATGGGGTCGCAGAGCAAGAAAGTTTGAGTAGCCCTGGTTTAGAATCTACTATGTAGTCTATTGGGGAAGAATGAAAACGTTTCGAATTTTTACGGGAGGAATTTTTTTAAGGGAGGTTGGGAACCACTGGTGTTCCGTGAACGTGGTATAAAAGTAGAAACAGTGATGATAAAATCAAGCGTGCAGCTGAGATACGGGGAAACTTTTTTTATTTCTTTGTGCTCTAATGCACTGTTTTGAACTGACCAAAACCAACTGCACAGGCTCATGCCAACAACACGCAAACGCTAACCCTAGATTCTAGGACCTAGAACCACAAAAAATAAACATACTGCGCCATCTAGCGGATGAAAGCAATTGACAAAATTTAAGTCTATTTTTCAACAAGATTTCAAAAAGCACTATTTTTTTAAATATTTTTTTAAGGAATTTTACAAAAAATTACTTTTTAGGAATTTATGAAATTTTACTATCAAACAAAAGTTGATTCAGAAAGTTGAAACGCATTGGGCGCATTTCACCATTAACCACAACAGGCCTTGTGAACGCTTATCTATTTCCAACAAGCCACGGTCTACTTTTGCAGGCGAGAGGTGCAGGTCATGTGATAAAATTGTCGTCAAGAGTGAAACAGGACGCTTTGTAATAGGGGAATCACCTGCAGTGTGGATAAGTCGGATAAAGAGGCCTGCAAACGAAATAAAGTTTATTGTGACGTCAATGAAGCAGGCGCAAAACTTAAGCAAATAAACAAAAAATTGTATGCGAACACCAGCTAATCGCTGTCAAAGCTTAAACCAGGACTGCCCAACACGTGTCGCTCGGGTTTTTGCAAACATTCAAAATTAATTTGAATTTGTAAAACTGTTCCTACAGACAGAGTTGTAAGCCTGGCCCCGCGAAATTCGAGCCAGGACCCGAAAGTATAAGCCCGAACCCGAAAAAGTTCGACGGACAGGCCTATAATAAAGAAGACATACGCAATGGAAAATGCATTAAACAGGACGTTTAATGGCTTTTGGGTATCAGTTTAAGTCCAGCAACGAGCTACTTATCTATAGGCAATTTGTATTTGAAAAACTTACTGTCAGGCCCAATAACAAGCCCGTTTGTAAAAATAACCCGGATACACTAATTCTAATACATTTTACTTCGGACTTCAAGCATGCACAAGCAGCCAATGGCAAGTACTTATAAGTGCTGGAATACTTGTTTTTTGTTTTGTTTAAACACAGTTACTTTTGGCACTTTATGAGACAAAAGCACATAAGCGTGTTTCAGCAGCCCTGGCTTAAACTCGACATCAAAATTACCGAAATGTAGTATAAAGCAAACAATATTGTGACTTTAATGGTGAAAATAACGGCCCAAATAGACGTTAAAAGCGACATGCTTTATTGATTTTTTTTGCTGACGTAATGATGAACCACGTGGTTAACAAAGCTCTCAACGCAACACCGGACCAGCATCGACCAAAATTACTGTGCCGCTATGTCGACGATATTTTCGCAACTTTTTCCGATCCAAACTCAATCGATATATTTTTTAACAACATGAACAAGATCCACAGAAACATCAAATTCAAAAAAGAGGTTGAACAAGAACAAAGGATTCCCTTTCTAGATGTGTTGGTAGATCGCTCAGGCGGCTATTTCTCCACCACCACATACCGAAAGCCGACGAGCACAGGCCTTTATGCAAAATGGGCCAGTTTTGTACCATATCAACACAAAGTCAACCTTGCCTGTTCGCTGCTAAACAGGGCATACAGGATTGAGGGTAACTATAACAACATGCATAGGGAATTTATGCGCATCAAAGGCTTTCTACTTCAAAATGGATATCCGCCCAAGTTCGTGTCCAGGTGTATTAGGTTGGTGTTAAACAGACGCTACGTCAATGTAGCCAAGTCCACAGATTTGGATTCCAACACCAAATTTAGTTGCATCAAACTACCATACCTTGGCGACATCAACCACCGCATACAGAAAGAACTCTTCAGTTTTATCCTTAAAGCAACAGACGGAAAGGTCCGTGTACGTTCGTTCCACCAAACACAGAAGCTTGTGAAAGCATTTGTGCATAAAGATATGCAAGGATTACTCAACCGATCTTCGGTTGTTTACAGACTGAAATGTTCTTGTGGAAAAACCTACATTGGAGAAACCAGGCGAAACCTTGGAATGCGAGTTTATGAACACCAACAAATCGAAACGTCCGAGGTGTGTCAACACCTTCAGGCCAACAAAGACCATGTAGTGGACTTTAAAAACCCGGAAGTGCTTGGGACAGCCAGGGACCGCTATCGACTTATGTTACTGGTATCAATTTTCATTCAACGCTATAAACCGGAATTAAACGTTGATTCTAAGTCGGTTTCTTTGTATTTGTTTAATACCTAATTAACTTATTGCGTATTTTGATGTGACGTGCTGTCCTACTATTGTTTCTTTGTTTGTAAATATATTGTATGTCGTAGTTGCTCTGCACCTGTTTGGTCAGACGCACACATTTGCAGGTGGCTTACACCTCGCTTCTGCGCACCTTTTTTATCTATCGTTTTTTATGCGACGCTTGTTTCGCACACTTTTATCATTCTTTTATGCGACTAAAGTGTATACAATTGATGTGGCCTTCATATCACTGATGATGGCATGAGCATTTGCCGAAACGTTTGAATAATAAAGCATGTCGCTTTTAACGTCTATTTGGGCCGTTATTTTCACCATTAAACTTATGAACAGATCCGTATATAGTGTTCCAAAATATTGTGACTTTTTTAACAACTTACCTCCACACCAGCCACGTTGGTGACAAGAAGTAAATTGGTTTGGCGGAAAAGGAAAATCGCTACAGCGAGTACAGGAAGGAGGAGAAGATTATTGAATCCCAAGATGCGATCCCAGAGCAAGAGAAGCTGATCAGTAGAAAGATAACCGGAAAAAGCTCGCACCAACCACTTGAAGGCGATCTTGAGTCTGGGCGATGTAAAACACTATGTGAATTTTTAGCAGGTGAATTCAAATCCGATGTTTTAGTGACCGACGACTTTAACAAAACTTCGCAAAAGTCAAAGTAAATTGGGAACCGCTGCTGCAAGCTTTTGACAAAACCCACAATTTAGTATACTTCTTAAGACCTTTTTTATGTTTATCTTGGAACAATACCAAATTAAGACCTATAATCAGGGTTGCCATACCGTCCTTATTTCTAAGATTTGTCCTTATTTTGAAGGGCTATGTCTTAGAAAAGTTCATTGTCCTTATTTCTAAGAAATGTCCTTATTTTTGACTTGAGTCCTTCTTTTGTCTTATTTTTAACCATTACTAGTCAAATCTGTGCTACAACTAAAAGTAAACCTAGACCTGAGCTGTTGTGAGATGAACGAAGTATTTTCTACGAACAAGGAGTATCTACAAAAAGATTGCTTCTGACCAAAATATTGCATATGACATATATGTCATGGCTCTTGTAAATGCAAAGATTTGTTCAAAAACGTTGGTTTTGTTTCGTATGAAAATTTCTTTTTTCAGTTGTCCTTATTTTTTGTTTCAAGTCGATGGCAACCCTGCCTATAATGCACCGAATCAGCTAAATTCGGCACCGAATATTCGACAGTTATTGCCGAATAAGTTGGGCCGAATTAACCGATTCGTTTATGACGTCAGACAAAGTCGTACCCTACGCTTACGACAATCACATAAGTTTTGCTGCCAGGCAACCAGTGGTGTCATTGGCAACAGAATAGTTATAAAAAAATTCTAATCTTTTGTCTGGAGTTGACAAATGATAATGTTTCATAAAACAGTAATGTTAGTTAATGTCCAGTTTAACGGATTCTGGGATACATGATTAGGCAGAAAAGACATGTTTCACGCTTTAAAGTTGTCTACATACTACATTCGGAATAAATGGCTGCAGCCCAATCTGAGATTTTTACGGACATTCGTTACATCACTAGTTTAAATTCACTGAAAGGCCCTACAAAAACGAGCAAGAGCATTGGTGCGACTTACGGTTGACATCCAATATCTTGCAAGTGTCGAAACAATGTCGGGTGAAAAGATTGAAGAAGAGATTCGAAAAGAAGACACAACGTGACGATACCCTGAGGAAAAAGTGTATGTAGTTTTGGGGATGAATAAAAATGTTTCCAATTGTAAGGGAGGAATTCGTCGATAAAGGTTGGAAACCACTGCTTTACCCGGTAGGTTCTTTTTGTGCATAAAAGCGCAGTGACGGTAAAAACCGCTCAAACATAATTTTATCAAAAAATATTTTACTTTGACGGCATTTTGTTTTTGTAGTCTAGTGCACAACAACAGGCTTTTGCTTTATTATATCTTTTTCACAAGTGTTTCTCCTGTGGGTAAATACTCCGAAAGGAATAATTTGATATTTTGCAGAAGTAATTACAACATCTTTTTTTTAGTTTTATAACTTTATCCTTTTGTGGCGCCGTAGTCGATTTTTTTTAACTTTTATTAAAGTGTTGATGAAATTCATTTGGTTGTTTGCAAGGGCAACAAAAACGTATAGGAACCGCCGTTTTACACAAATACAACGTGTCAGGAAAAGCCCAAGTCACTTACCTGAGGATGGGAAGAAATCACATGCAGGCGATGAAAAAAGCGGACGTAGAACTCGCGGAAAACGTAATAGAGTCGAACCGGTTCCGAATATAGGTAACACAACGGAGTGACGTACATTGAAAAACCGTGAAAGGGTATTACCCCGTTTGGTGGGTAAACAACTGCAAATTCTTCAAGTCCAAGTTTTCCTGCAAAAAGTAAAGGTGAAAAAAAGAAAAATATGTAAAGTTTCTAACTGTATAATTTATATACGTGCCGTAGAAATTTCTGTAGTTTTTTAAATACTGGTTAAACTTTATAATAAAGATAAAAAATTGCAAATGTAAACGTAAATTTCATTTTATTTTATCTGGTTCTAAAATGTAATTGACTAATTCGGCACGCTACTCTGTTCAACGACAATTACGATTCTTTAGAATGTGGCCCTTCTACTGAATATTTTTCCCACCCCTGGTGTTAAGCACCAACTTTAGATTCGGTCATGTTTCAAACAAAAACTCGATAATTAGAAGCTACAGTAAGAATGATAATCTTCTATCTTTAATAAATCGTTTCGGTGTTAAATATGACAAATATACGTAGCTAGCCGATAAAAATCATGTGGTTAGTCACTATGGTGAACGACTACAAACGATATAGTATTAAGTATACAATCTTTGTGTCACGGCAGCAGAACGCACAAACACCATAGTTTTGTGCAGTACATGACACCAAACAAACAAAATCAAAACATTACAACGGCTTGAAACTGAATTCAAGCCAGCACCAAAAAAAGTGGTCCAATAATGTCCAAAAGCGTCGATTATAAATTTCACGAGATTTTCTGTACATAGGGCAAAATCAAACGATTTTATAACTTTTCCAACTCCCAATGCAAAGAAAATGTTTATTTTTCATTTTTTTGGTATTGGTATTCTATTATTCTCGATAAAGGAGACATTCTATTACAGGCGATTTAAAAACCGCTGTTGTCACCATCAGTTCATAAAATTCATTAACTATATTCTGCAAGGATTGTATTCAATCAAAGTGTTTGGAAGAACAAGTAAACGAAGAATTTAGGCAAATGCCTATAGTATAAGGTTGGAGTTTATTAAGGTTACCATTGCTTTATCTTTAAATCCTCAACTTATTAAGCCAACTGCCTAAACCTTGACGTTGTATTGTTAGTAAGCATGGCGTTAGTTACGCACGAACAAGAATACGTTTTCGCATCTTGTCCATGGATAAACAACATACAACACCGATATGACGTAACAACATGATGTGATACGTAACTATGACGTCATCTACCACGATGTGAACCTGTGGAATGATCGGCCGCGTCGCTTTCATCGATGGCATCGTCCGGCAAATCGTCTACTATTCGGATCTTGCCAAAAACACTGGAACCAGTGGATTTTGTGGGTTGACCATCCTGTTCATCTGGTTCAGGGGTGTTTTTATCCGTGGACACGTTTTCGCTTGATTTTTCTACTATATATTTAATGTCTATGCGACAATGCAAAAATGACCACTCAAATATGGTCTTTTGGACTAAATCTTATTTGGTAAAAACAGTCACCTCGAATACGATTTGATTTGAAAACAGTCAATAATGAATAAAAAACTTACAATGCCTACACAGTTAATATATCTTTAGCAAACAATTGTTCGTTTAAAACAGAAGCAATGTTCAAAGAACGAATGTTTAATATACTGAAGTGCCTAGTCGTGCGAAGACTCCTGTCAACTTTTAATTTATAGCATAACTTTAATATTTTTTAAAAATCGCTAGCAAAAAAAAAACATGCAACAAGCAAAGATAACACAAACAAACAAAAATGTGAAAGTTTAAAGTCCTCTTTTGTAGTTATTATTTATAGCAGTAATTCTCAAACACTATTTTTTTGCCACGGCGTCCATGTATTTACTCATACTTGCAGGCCAAACCCCTGTGTATTTCATCTTGAAGCATGGTAGAGTTACTAACTACAAAAAATGTCTTTTAATGTCGGTAGGTGGCGCAAAGATCACTGGCGCGAGTAGACAGTTAATCAGGACAAGGTAATAACAATAAGTTTTAAGGTAAGCTTTAATTGTGGTTTTATTACAAAACCTTAACGCGGCCTAAAAGCCCTAACTGTCAGTATTTTCCTTACATTTTTTCTGATCTTGATAAGACTAAAAGCAGCAGGTACAACCTTGAGCAACGTTATCTATACCAGGGGTCACGAACGTTCGTTCTGCGGGGCGGATCCGGCCCGCTATGTTATTTTACCCGGCCCTAAATTAGTTTTAAAAAACGCATGCAACACTGTAAAATTGTTTCTGAGGCATATACAGCATTAGCGTTTGCGAAGACCTGCTGTTTTGTATCTACTTATAACTTAAGACCTTCAGGTAACCAAGAAAAAGTTGCTTTACTCTGCAAAAGAAATCCTTTAACAACATATGCTATTGATTTTACCTAGTTTGAGTACCACTGACTTAGAGCAAAATGTTACTCACCTCTTATGTAAGATTTTGGCGGTGTAGCGCTGCTTCGTGAGAATAATTCCAATACTGAAGTATCACGTGAAAATATGAGTAAGACCTGATACAAATAATCCTCGAACACGAAATAATAGTCGTCGTTCACAGACGTCAGTTTTACATCCTAAAAGAGTAAAATGGTCAGGATAAATCCCAATCTATTAGAAAGTTGAGAGGCGTTTTCAGAACTTAGCAATTTTGAATACACTTGGAATGCAGAGCTGTGGAGTAGGGTAAAAACAAAAAATAAAAGATTTTGACTGCACCTTACACTTTTTTGACTATGATCAACCTATGCCTTTGCCCAATTTATTTCTGTTTTTACAACAAAATTGGCCAAAAGTCAGAGTCACTAAAAAAATATCGATTCCTACTCCACAGGCCTGTTTCTTCGTTTGTTTCATTTTTATCCTCGCTGGGCGGCAACGACTGAATGCCTTATGCTCAATGAGTCCGTCATCGAGCTTCCTGCTTTATTGCAAGTCCGTTGAATACATTTTTATTTGATTTTTTCGACTTGGTAACTTTAGTTTAGTTCAACCCATTATTAACCACTAGGTTGGAGCAATGCCTTTCAAGTTTTTTGCTCAGGAAAACACAAGCGAACGAGATAGGATTAGAACTCACAACCTAGTGAACACAGGGCGGTTGCGCTAGGTAAGCCTAACCAATTCCGTCCGTATTTTTGAAAACTATTTTTTGACAAAGCGCAGTGGACTGCATGAAATAACACATCATGTTCAAAATTACCTTGTATATCAAACTGTCCACAAGAAGGTCGTGTTGCAGAACATACCCTTTCATCTGTTCGTATTTCAGCACATCCTAAAAGACGTGTTATTGGTAACTTCGGAACGCGAATAATCGGAGTAAGAGACATCCCAACTTACCAAGTGACCTACAGTAACCCCAAGCGCAATTTGCCAAAGATCTGCACGAAACCCGCTGGGACAACCACGGCGGCAGAAGTACTGGGCAATAGGGCTGCGTTTTTCATCAATAACTGAAAAATATCAAGTAATTTTCATTCATTACTTTAACTGATTAATTATTAAAACATTCAAAGTTTTAGGTAAAGTTGCCAAAATTGACTTTCTAGGTTTCCTTTTGTGATAATTTATAATTACAATCTATCTTGTACTGTGAACAGAGGAATACAAATTTTGCTGTTTTACAAATGTTTTCTATAAACAATTTAAATTTCTTTACCATTTAAGGCTGCCAAGACCAATAATCTTCAAAAGTTTTTAAAACTCATATTTCAACAGCCATGAAGCGAAAATTGACATTTTGTTGTCATTTACATGCACACCCTTCCCACGATTCTTGGGCATAAACAACAAAACAAGCCTTACCCCGTTTGGCTAACTTGTTTCTTTCGTTTTGAAACATGTCCGATGGAAAATCTGGCGAGTCATCCAAACCCACGTGAGCATTACTCAGCGAAAATTCAGCAAAGATTTCTCTCTGTGCAAAATGGTTTTGAAATGATTTGAAAAATAAAAAAATCGTTGGACTACCGTTAGTCCGCCCAGCAAGCCTAGTTTTCTTTTGGACAATGTGTTATGTTCATAAGGTGGTTATATTTTTATTCATTTGAAAGTTATTTACTTCAATTTGAATCAACTGTCAATTCACAATTGCTTGTAGCAAGTATTTTCGTTCAGAAAAACAGACTACAAAAGTGCGATTTGTTCTTGTAACCTTTCAATTCAATTCGACAACTTGATGACAGTCTTGGTAGCTTTAAATCGAACAATGACATTTAAAAGAGTGTTGCAGTATCAAGTATCAAATGTAGTTTGATTCAAGGTAGTGGATTATTTATCTGATTTCGAATCCTACAGTCCAATATAATGCACCCTTGTCACAGTGAAAAAGTATATTCATTTACTTGCAATTGGCCAATTAATTCTGTGCAAACAGCAAAGAAGAAGATATATTTAAAAGATTTTTTTTTCTTTTGGGGTGCATTGGAATGCTGTGTTTTTGGCAATAAAACAGTTATTTTTGAAATGACATCCTTAAGGAGTTGGAAGACCAAAATTAATAGGACTTGAAGTCGTACTTTTTTTTATCGGATTCAGGATTTAGACCATACATCTTCTGACTCTGCATTCTGGATTTGAAGTTACTTAGGAAGCAACCAAATTATTTATACTTACCAGTTCTGCAAGGGATGGAACTTGCAGGGAAACTTGAATAAGACCCCAATGGCTTTCAAAGTTCAGTGACCTGTCATCAATTTCTGACCCAGTCAAAGAACAATAGTTTGGATTTCTGATACTGGTAATCACTTCAAGAAAATCCTTTGGGGCGTAGACTGGACGAAAGTGACTCAAATCTACAATAGAGGCAAAAAATCAATGATCACATTCTGAAAAGAAACCTCACAGCTGAAAATATACCCAAATTAAAACATAAACTGGCCCACAGATGTTGAAAAAAATGTTGCAGCTGCTTTAGGACTATATGCTGTAAAACATGCCACAGAGTAAATATAACCTAGTGTTTTAACATGACAAGAATATTTAAGCTGCAGACAGTGCACACCTTTTCAACCTATAAGGTCTCATCAGTGCAGCTGCTGATTACAGATCGGCTGTATTGACTAGTGTAGCCATCCAACAGCACTGCAGTTTGTTGGAAGTAACAAGGTAAAAACCTATGCCCCACCTAGTCTGTGTGATGCCACAACTGTGCATACACCACAGAGGAAACTGGCTCACAATGGCCAAGCAACTGCTTGGGAACCAAGTGAATATTTAAACTTTACACATTCTAACAAACGCTTGGCAATTGAGTGGTTGTGCTCACAAGTGTGACCCGAATGAAAAAAGGTTGTGGAGCACATGTATGTTACCAAAAGTTACTAACAGACTTACCTGGTTCATCTGTTCCCATTTCATTCCATTTGTGAAGTAAATCCCTCTGTTCATCTGCAGGGCGTTTTCTTGACAGTGGAATGCTTAGTTCAGTGCACATACTGTTCATACTTTTTAATATTCGGCGCTCCCAGTTTGCCTGAAGAAACAGGAAATGAATTGAATAAAAAACACTACAAAGAATGAAGAGAAGTTATCATAAAGCATGGGAATTCATTGCAAAAGCATCAAGCCAATAAACGATAAGCTGCAGACAGTGCAAACTATTTCGACCTATAAGGTCTCATCAGTTCAGCTGGTGACGAGAGATCGACTGGCATCACACAGAATAGGTGAGGCATGGGCTTTTACCCTGTTGCTCCCAACAAACTGGAATGCCGCTGGATGGCTACACTGGCCAATATGGTCGACCTCTCGTCACCAGCTGCACTGATGAGACTTTCCAGGTCAAAACAGTATGCACTGCCTGCTTATCATGGGAATTCAATATTAAGAAATACTCATAAAACATAACATAGGGGAAAATTTTGCACACTGCTTGAGCTTAGTACAGATAAAGAATTTTGGGATCAGGGTGAAACCATAGGCTTTGGCCAAACACATTCATACAATGACTGCAAAATTTGATTCAAGCATTATATGCAACCAGGGTGGTGAGTTTGTAGACTCGATTAGTTACGATTTAAACTCATTTAGATTTAACTAATTTTTGTTGAAGTTACCTGTGCTTTTCTCATGTACATAAGAGGTTCCTTTTGGCACTCAAATGGAATGGCTTGATCCAATGTGTTTTGTACACTAAAATCATAAAATTAAAAGTTTGTTCTTTTTATGAAGCTTTCAAACACTAACCTGTGCATTTTCCTGAACACTTCATTTCTCAAAAGTTTTTCCCACCCAGACAACTTGAGGGATTGAATTACATCACTTTTTAATGATGAAAGCTGGACAGAAGATTTTTCACCCTCATGCTGTGTTACAAACTTTCAAGTAAGTATAATATCTTGTTTATAATTTTCAATGCAAAACAATTGTATGTATGTAGCACAGGGATCAGCAACCTGTAGTATGCATTCCAAGGTAGGCACTTAAGGTAAATTTTCATGACATGTTTAGTGATTTGTGAATTTATATTTGAGGTACTAATTTGAACTATTACAATGCTAGTTTCCACAAGTGGTAATCATTCAATAGTCTTAAAATCCAGCCTACATGTACAAATCTGTCTGCTATCTGTTTACTGTTGAAATCAGAAAACTAACAAGTAAATTAACACATCACTTTAAAGGTTGCTGATCCTGATGTAGCATAAAAGTCAACCAATACCTACCACAGACAGGAACATACTTACTTGGGCAGCTCTTTTCAACTGAGTGTGCAAAGTGGTCCCATTTAGTTGTTTTACAATGTCATCAATGGTTTTTGCAACATTGTCCAATTTTGAATCCATTCTTAACCAAAACTTCACAAAAATCAAAGCAAGTCTAAAAAAAATGCTTATTGCAACAACGTAACATTTGCACATTAATTAAAAACAAAACCACAGTGACTAAATAAAATTGAATATTTTACAGTATATTGTTAAACATTCCACAGTATTTCATTAAATATTCATAACATACATAAACAAAAAAACATTAAGCAGTGGGACATTTTAAAGCTATAACTGCACAACATTTTCAGCACTAAACAGATATTGGTTGTATGCTTGCTATAACGCACATTAGGCAGGAATAGGAAACTATAAACACTAAAAGAAAGTTTAAGTAACAGCACAGTAAATAATTTTAAATGCAGAATATATATTTCTTCACTATCACTGCATGTTTTCATGTTTTTTCGCAATTTCAAGTTGCTTCTTATTTCCTTTTACTGAGTTAAGAAGAGTTTCAGATGTTTCCAGAATCTTCATAAAAGCTGCTTCTGTTTCCATAATGGTTTTGTCAAAGTGCAATCGATCAGTGATTTTCTTGGCAAGACTCTCATTGACTTTTGCCAAGCGTTCAGTAAGGAGGCGAATTTCTGTTTGCAGTTTTTGTTTTTCTTCCTCTTCTTGCAATGCCTGCCGGTGAAGCTCATCCCTTTTGGCGCAAAGATCTTCAATGCATTTTACTAACTCATTGTTATAACTCTGAAGAGCAGCTCCCTGATTGGCCATCGCTAATATGCCTACTTGCCTCTAAACTGATAAAATTAATTTGAAGTTTGCCTGCAACTCACCTTACTGTTTGCCATGAAAAAAAAACTGTTTGCTATGCGGATCACAATTTCCACCAAAATCTGCTTTAGATAAGCCAAGATAAACTGTTTTTCTTTGCTATTTTACAAGGCTATAGACTAGCATTTTGACCTATATTGAATATATTACAAAAATCCATGGAAAAACATACCTATCAGTTACTACACATCATATGACGACATATCTTTGAAAAATCCTAAAAACCTAAAGAGAAAAACATTGTTGCATCAATATTGAATCAAATACATATTTACATTTTAGATATGATAAATGCACTAGTATAACCACAATGAATGCAGAGGAAAAGCTTAAAAGGTGTATCATATTTCGGTTCTGAGCTTGAAAACAGGCATTTAAACCAACAATATATAGACATGTTTGAAAGACAACAACTGAGGATGGAACAATAAAGAAAAATCTGATTTAAGGTTAAAGCAAAACAATATTTCAACTATGCTATGCTCTGTATTCTGTATCATGTCTCTTTCCATCCATATGGTTCATGCTTCCCTTTACAGAGTTCAGTAGGGTTTGTGAAGTTTCCAAAATCTTCATATAAGCTGCCTCGGTTTCAGCAATAGTTTTGTCAAATTCATTGCGAGCTGCCATTTTTTTCGCCAGGCTTTCATTTACCTTTGCTAAGCGTTCAGTTAGGAGCCGAATTTCAGTCTGAAGTTTTTGTTTGTCTTCCTCTTCTTGCAGTGCCTGGCGATGAAGCTCATCCCTTTTGGCACAGAGATCTTCAATGCATTTTACTAACTCATTGTTATAGCTTTGTAAAGCAGCTCCCTGGTGTGACATGGTTAATATACTTTGGTCAAAACCTGGATAAATTGTAAAACACTGTCTGAAAAAAGTAGGGCAAGAATTTAAAGAACTTATAAATGTGCAAACAATAAACACATAGACAAGGTAAACATAAAACAAATAAAATTAGGGATTAAGTCTTACAAAATATGGCAAGCATTTGTAACATTACATGTTTCACAGTAAGCTACTATTTCTTCAAACTGTAAAAAAATATCACATAAAATACAGTGACAAGTCCTACCATATGCTAGCATACATATTTCTGCAAAAATGTAAACATTTTTGTTGTTCAATGCTTTTAACATAGACAAGTTTGACATAGTTGAAGTACTTTTACGTTGTCCAAATTTCAAGATTATCTTGTAGGAGTTGCATTATCAAGGCTGAGTCTTTGTATTCTGATTGCCTGAGCAGTTCAACCTGGGCAAGTGCTTCATCAAATGCTGTTTTGGCAAGATTAATGGCTTTTCTGTTACTGCACTTTATTTCATACAGGAAAACAGAATAATTTAGAGTTGTTCCAAGTAGCAGTGGGTTAACTGGGGCCATAGAGTTTGTCGCTATTTTAAGTCCAGCATTGTAAGCTTTGTTGGCTGCTGAAACAATCTTTTTCCGTTTTTCGGGCACTGAATTAATTTCGGCCATGTAACGATAATAATCACCCTTCATCTTGTTGTAAAAAACTTGAGATTCTATATTTGGTGCTGCAGGGAGCAGTATACTGTCTAGCAATCCAATCACTTCAAGGCATTTTTCCTCTATCTCCGCTTCAATTTTTTCACGATAGTTTCTCAAAATATTAAGTTTGTTCTCATTTTGAGTTTCTGGGTTTTGCTCTATACTGGAAATAATTCGCCATGACAGACGTCTTGCTCCCACAATATGTTTGTATGCGAGCGAAAGCAAATTACGCTCGTCATTGCTTAAGGTCCCACCAGCCTCCACGACCAATTTCATAGCAGTATACATGTTATTAAACAGTTGGGCCTGCTCAGCAATTTTTGCCTTTATGATCCACTCTATTCTTGACATGTTTAAGTTTGGTCACAGTGATTCGAAAAGTATACACAGAAACATTTGAAGAACATATAAAGTATACAATCTTTACAATCAATACAACAACACTACACGTTTAGAGAGTTTGTAAAAAAAATTAAACAAACTAGGATAATTGAGCCAAACAATATTTTAAAGATCTCGTATCCATAGCTTCGCCCGCCGTTGAGTGTATGGTATCCGGTCAAAAATCCAGGGAACGCAGGATTTCTTGTTAAATTCAATAATGTTTAAACACCACATTTGGTGATAAAACTGACCCAGATTTACGCTCTACAAAATTTTGCCAAATCATGTCCAACTTATGCGAAAGTGCTTTACAATTCAAAAAGACAACATTTGCAATTTAACATGTTTGTTTTTATTTGCCGTCAACGTATGAAATGCTTAATTTGCTAAGCATATTTGTAGAACGTTGCCTACACTTTTGTATTAAAATAAGCCGTTTAACCAAACTACAATGTAGGCTATAAAAAGGCAAAGCTATGACGTACTGAAACAGAGAGCTCAGAGTGCTTAAAAATGGATTGTATTGCCATAGGCCGGCATTTTGCTAACCCATAATGTCCAATAAAAGTATTTCGCTTTTTGTGCTGGATAAAATAGACGCGGTCGCGAGCCAAACCAATTAGTCCGTGTCAGAAAAAGTGAGTTTGGACTCCCAAGAGTTTCGCAAGATGAGGGCATGAGGTTGTACAGACAATCATTTAACAAGACGCGCCAACCCTTAATGCCAGTAACGGTGGTGTATAAGTGGCAGCACACTTCCAATCGACATCTAACCCCCGTCCCTGCTAAAACAAAACCTGTGCACTTGACTTAGAGCACCCATCGCGGCCCTCGAGTCACAGACTAATGCGGGCAAAACGTCCGGGCTTAGGGAATACAGGACAAAAGAATATCGCTCAAGAGCTCGTAGAGTCGTGATGTAAATTGGCGTTAAAATTCTCTCTGCTATTGACACACTTGTCCTTCAAGAATGCTGTGCACAGCGCCAAACGAACTACGTGCTGCTGCTAAAGCTTAATTGTTGTTGTTCGCAGAGTTTTGGGCAGTTGATTTTGAAGAGAAAGTGTAGCAATGTGTTTATTCTTTTTTGTGTGTTTCAATGTGTTTATTTTTGTGTGTCAAACCTTAACATCAACCTTAAAAAATCGCAACAGTGGTCACATCCTCAGTGAATTGAAAACGCAATTTGACCTTCTGAATCAAATCATTCTCGTGGGTCCAGATTCCAACTATAAGACTTTGCTAAGATTAAGCAAAGGTTTAAAATAGTCGGTATTTTTGCGAATTATCGAAAGTTTGGAGGGCAGCAACCATTAGCGAGAAAACAAAACGAAAATATTGGTGGAAAAATTCATTGGAAAAAGGTTGAACCAATAAATGGTTGCAACATTATCTTAATACGAGTAGTGTAAATATGGCACTTCAAGACCAATATATGGAGTGTATAAATCTTCAACAACAATGGAGGCGCGCATAGACGGGCTTAAGAAGGAAAAGAACAATGCAACATACAATTGAGCTTCCATAAATTATTCACACGATAAAAACGAAATTATGTTCAACTTTTCGTTGTAGTCTACAGTCTTCAAAGTCTGCATTAGACAGAGGTTATCAACCTTAAACGTACCATATGACGACTTTTTCTATAGCTGCGTACCAACTTAACCATATTTAAATGGGTAGGCTAGACCAAGCACCCATTTTACTTGACCAGGTTAGCATATTTCAGAAACCAACCAAGGTGGCAATTTAAATGGAATGACCAAAACACGAGTTTCGCCCCAAACCAGGGCTGATCAATTATGTATGTTATGTTGCTATGTTGAATCTGACTAAAATTGAGTTTAGCAGAACGTTTCTCGCGTAGGCTACCACCCAAAATGTTTCGGTGCTTCACTAGAAGTACGTGTACCACAGGTTGAGAACTATCGGAATAAGAGAACAAACGTGTAAAACTAAAACGGTTAGTTTTGCTTGAAAACTGACTTTTATTGATTAAATGAACGCTGAATTATGTCGGAGGGACTAATGAAGGAGAGCCGGGCAATGGTTCGTGCCCGAGAGCTAAATAGAACAAACGAGAAACGATTGAGCGAGTGCATAGACAACATGGCTGGTGCCGTAGAAAGGAAATTGGAACGATTAAAAATCGAAGGAAAATCGACATTGGGATTTCTTCAGAGGTTAAAAACTTCAAGTGGCCGAAGCCAGGTTAGTATCGGAGCACTAATTTAAATGTAGATATAGGCCAGTAGTTTTTAACCCGTTTTGTGAGTAAATTTCACCTATTTTTTATGGCTACCATTATATAACTAGCAAATTGAAGTATTTTTATTGCGTCCCTGTGGCTCTTTTTTTATTTATCTTTTAAAAATCAAACACAACAAAGATTTGTTGTGTCAACTACAAATCGTTCTTTACCTTAATAAACAGGAAACAATTATGCAACACTGTCCCTTCGACTCGTGTGCAATAAAAATGTCAAAATTGCATGTCTACAAATGCAACTACATGTATGTACTTCAAAAACCCGAAAAACAAAACGAACACGTTTTAAATTTGATGTTGTTACATTATTACAAATCTTTTCGTTAAATATCTTAAAAATTTATACACAAAGTCGAGCGTGGAGCCTGGATCGGATGAGAGCGGACAATTTGAACGACTCTTAAACCCGAAACCGAAACTGTCATTTGCGAAAGTCGACTACAAGCAAAAGAAACTAGAAGAATCGTCAGAAACGTAAGCATTGTTGACATTACTTTTTTGTCAGACCATTCTTTGGAGATTTAATAATCTTACAAACATGACGTCACACCGCGACCTACAAATATGACGTCAAGCCTTGACTGACTAGCACAGTGGTTCTCAACCTTTTTTCTTTCGTGGCCCACTTTCATTGCAAAAAAATTCTGTGGCCCAGTAAATTTTTGAGATAGAAAGAAATCAACTATAAAATAGGTTCAGAACAAAAAACAATACAAAAACATTCCTTCTCAATTCCTCCCCAAGCCATTATTCTTGTAAAATTGAGTGTAGTGACACAAATGAAAGTAAATTCTTAAAAAAAGCTTTCTATTTGGTTGGTCTGTGGCCCAATCAAAATGCTTCCATGGCCCACCAGTGGGCCATGGCCCACTGGTTGAGAACCACTGGACTAGCACCCATAGCAATTTGACTCGACCATGTTGCATAAAATCTGATTTAGCAGCGTTTTAAACCGACGATGACGTCATATCTAAAAACATTTGAGATAGCACCTGTGGCAGTTACGTCAATTTAAGCTATTTTATTTCGCACAAAGGGCTGCGACGGTTTTAGTAGTTTTTTTTGTTGATTTCACAAAATTAGCAGCCTTACACTAGTCATACGTCGAGCATTTTTACCAAATCAAAAATGCAAAATTTAGAACATGCTTATATTCACACAGATTGAACGTCGCCACAGTAAGTCCAGCATGCGAAGGCAACCCGGTCCCAGTGCGTACTGTACACCCATGGACGAGTGCTGCCGCGAAAACGCTTGCCCGTGCAAAACCACCACAGATTCCCCGACCTACGCCTAGGAGGCGCCATAGTTTAGGCTCAGACGATACGTCATCCGATGACGATGATCTCGCGCCGCTGCGAAGAGTAAAGAAGAAGGCAGGTTTGAAAAGGTTAGTGCAAATATCTTGGACGCGTTTTATTTTTATGCATTTAATTTTTTGTGTGTGTTACTGTTTATCAGATAAATTTTTAACATATCTTATAAGATATATCAGCTAAGTAGGCTTACCTAGAGTGATAAAAATACTCAGATTTGTGAATATTATTAGAATAAACCAGATTATACTTCTTTTTGAGATTGGGTTTCAATATGACCTGACCGTCTTTTTACATAAGTTAGTATTGCATGTAGCAACAAATACAAAAATAGTTTTGTATTGGTTTTGATATTATTGCAATACACACACAAATTGAATATTTACATCCAGTGTTTTTTTAAACGAAACGGTCCCCCAAATTTCTCCAGCGGTTTCCCAAAATTCCCGTTTAAGCAAATATGGCTATTTTTTGGTATTTAAATGAAACACTTGCGGTCTCTTAAAACTACTTAGCGGTCACCCAAACTAAACCTTAAAAAAAACTGTGTAGGCTACATCATTCACACCTTATACATCATCCACACGCCGAAAGGTTTCTGATATTATAGTTAACTATGATGGTTTTCAATCTTGTTTTGGCAAGTTCCAAACTGAATCACCTCATGATCAGAACAATAAAAACGTGCTTTGCTTCTGTAGAAAGAAAGTTCTAGAAATACGACGAAGTTCTCTACCCGCCATTCACGAAAGTAGAAAATATGAGTCCCCATCAGCATTGATGTCGAATAACGAAGATGATTTGATAGATAGAAGCAAGATGAAAGCCTCCTTGACCAAACTTAAGCAAAGATCGAAGTCAATGTCGTAACACCAATGTCGATAAGCTTACGATTAATACTTGTTTGTCGGTATGTCATCAGTCTGATGAATCGCGTAGACTTGCTTGAAATGGTACTTTAAGCCCCTTTACTGCCCACTGTGCCCGTATAATAGAAAGCTTGATGCTCCGTCGGCAAATACGAAAAATGGTTATATTTTAGTGAACTTTACGATTAACAAGTCAGATACAAACTGATTGCAAAACCAAGTGCTACTACCCTTTCAAAGGCATTGTTATATAGTTTTCTCTCGTACCCATATCTGTTATGGTTTTATTTGTTAAAAATATAACTCTTACATTCAAACATATTAATATTTGTGATTGCCGTGAAACTTAACTTGATCACAATCAAAAATGATAAACAGCTTACCGGTATATGAAGTAACTATATTTTGAAAGATCTTCTAAAAATCTATGTACGAAATAGCCTTTAATCTCTTCCAGTATTTTATTCGTTCAACCGTTATTTTTATTTAAAGAATAATAATTTTGTGCTTTTATGTTCTACAATGCGTACTTCTTCATTTCCACAAAGGTGCTTCATCTTACAACTTTTATTGCCAAACCTTTATTTGATCTTCGCTGTTCAATACGAAATCGTCCCTTGCGGAATAAATCAATAACAACAAGTTTGACCTGGACCAAAAAAAGAACCCTCATCTTAGCGTTTACCTTCTTTGAACAGCAGCGCCAATAAAATTACTGCACAATCGACCTCTGGCAATATAGCATCAACCGCTTCTGCAACTTGAAAACACGTGACGATTTGCGGTAAAAAACTACGTCATTGTTTACGTCACAAAACTAACTAGCCAATTGATTTTAGCAACCGTGCAAAACTAGCAGTCCTTCGATCAATGTTGATTGCATTGCAGACGCGCTAATTAAATCAGCATGTTGCCAAACATCAAATTTCTTTTAATCTCTGAAAACGTCCCTGTCAATCCGGGACCTGGTATTTTCGGATTTTTTGCAAACGCCGTGTACTGTTTTTGACTTGGCTTGTTGGGATTAATTACAGTTCCATTTTGTTTAGTGTGGCATTGAGTGTAAATCATATGTTACCAGGTTTTTTTAAGGTTTGGTTTGGGTGACCGCTAAGTAGTTTTAAGCGACCGCAAGTGTTTCATTTAAAAACCAAAAAATAGCCATATTTGCTTAAACGGGAATTTTGGGAAACTGCTGGAGAAATTTAGGGGACCGTTTCGGTCCCCCAAAACACCTTAAAAAAACACTGTATGTTACTATGACAAATAGCTAAAAATATCAAAATCATTTTAAATACTTCGTGTTTTTTTTAAATACGGGCCCGAATCGAAAAGTACAGGCCAGACCCGAATCAGAATCGTTTTCCAAAAGCCCGTTATTAGGCTCGAAAGTTTGATTGACATGCCGATAGTATACAATGGACAATAATAGACGGCCAAACAAGACATTTTAGGGCTGTTGGGCAATGTCATATTGAGTAGCTATAAGCTAGGTAATCTATATTTCAGAAAATTACACAGAATGTGAAGTCTGGCCTGAATTAAGTCAGTTTGCTAAAAAACCTAAGCCCGAACCCAAAAAGCCCGGCCCGACTTCAAAATTTACGAGAGCCAATTTTTGGAAACTTCTGAATCCAAAATGTAAATTTAAATTACCTTTTTATCCAACGGAAGGAGCCAACACAATAATAGGAAAAAATATTTGAAAGTAGTAATTCAGTATTAAAGTCTGGTGCAGTTTCCTATAGCACTACATATCTTACCTAAACACTCACTGTAAATACTTTATCTGGCTTCACCTATTAGCGTTCGGGACTAAGGGTTATGACACATCAAAGCAAAGCTTAGCCGCGCTGGGATTGGTCGCAATTGAAAGATACCTTGAACTAATACACCATTCGGAAACTCTGGCCCCAGGCGATTTAGAGCAATATAGACGCGTGAAAACAGTTTGCAACCGTATCTTCTACTCATTATTAAGCAGCTGCTAGTGTGGTGTGCAGGGTATCGAAGCTATGCGTCACATTGTGTTGTTTGTATTGCTGGGTGCCGAAATAGTAATTCGTGTCTTCCGAAGGGAATTAAATAGTCACAACAATGGTGTAAGTGAGACAGATCGAGAGACGACCGTTCGTTCGTGCGTTTTTTGCAGGCGGTTGAGTGATGCCGTGTTTACAGAGGCGGTGCTGATGAGTTGTCAGTCGACGAGGGATTAAGACAGCGGTGGTTAGTGTGTTTGTTTGTGTGATAGTTGTCAGTAAGTGAAAAGGTGTCTATGCGTTATTGATGTTTGTGAATGGCATAACGGTACATATACAGCCTCTAATTTTGGAAGAAGTTTTAATAATAGGAAGTTTGTTGAAAAACTATTTTTTAATTCCTTAACAAAAATGTGTGAAAATAATTTCTTTTACAAAAAGTTTTTTTTTCAATACAAAACATTATAGTAAACGTTTCATTTTTTGTCAAACAAAACAAAATAATTAATGTAGGTTTTTTTGATAAACGAAAAAAGTATCGAACTACGTCTAATAAATCAACGAATTGATCACACAACTGCAGCTGCTAAACGGAATACAAACACGACAATAAATTACTTTATTCTTTTGCCCAAAATATATTTTAACAACTTTATTTGAGTTTTACGTTTTTGTTCAAATGCCATAGTCCGAATGTGTTTCAACCCAACGTAACAGCAAATTCTTAAATCTCAAAAATGTGTCAAAGGCAATACAAACCCGGTTTGCTAAAGTGTGATTTTTCAACCTGGTTCAATATCTTTATTACAAGGAGCTGCAGTTCCATAGCTTTTGTGCAAACAAAAATACGAATTAAACTAAGATCCAACAAATAACAAAAGGGAAATTGACCAATTGCTTTTAACCAGATGCACTACTGCACCTGATGGCACGATGAGTAATTAACCCTACAATCTTGTCATTAGTTCTCTGTAATTTTATAGTCTTAAGTCCGGCATTCACTGAGTAGGCCCATACGATCATTACAGTTTATTATGGCAAAGATAATTCCTAACTTATATAGTCACTTCAACAGTTTATTTCGTTCCGCAGTTAGGTTAGATATGAAGTAAGCAAGTCAATTTACATTAGACTAGGTAATTAGGCATATTGTAAAGGATAATTAGCAAAATAGTCCCTTTGTGCTTTTTAGACGGTTTTGTAGTTGATAGTTAAGCTGTACAAGATGCTTATGACTCAGGTTATGGATAACAACTCAGCGAAGACGTCATTGAGATTCATCAAACTTTAAAATAGTTCAAAAACTAATTGCCTACTTAGGGTTGGGGTAAGGCATGTTTGTATTACAAATAACAACAACGTAGATTGACTATAGCGAAAAATTATCGACGTCCTATCAGTTCAGAGGAGTGCAACATAACTTTAGTTTTTACATTTACGTCAGGCAAATGCTGTTTTGTGTACAGATTGTTTGTTAGTAACGATTGCCAGATGTAAGGTCTGTGGTTTGGCGGCTTTTGTCCACTCTTAACTGATTCCAGCAATGGACAACATAAGTGTCAATCAGGACTTTGGCGTTTCTGTTGTGCTGCCGTTCGAATCCACTTCTGTACAAGCCGACGATGACCTGTTTAATGGCCGAAACAACTCATTTCAAACCTTGATCCCAAGTGAACCAGTGATGTGGCAACACGCAGTTACAGGTATAGCTGATTTAGAGTTTTTGGACAAATTTAAGGTGATTGGCATAATGCTGTTGCGTGTGCTTGTTTATACCCAAACTGTTCAGTTGTAAGTGTGGTCGGGGTTAAGCTTAAACAATAACAAGATTGTTCAGGGCTGATTTACAAATGTGCAGCAGTTTCATCAACTTTTAAGCCTAATTCGGGTTTCGTCTTTTGAAAAACGTCTTGCGTCGAGTTTAGGGCATGTACTTTCGGGTTCGCCGCTAAGAACTTTTGAGTCAACACTTTAAGACCAATGGACAGGAGATTTTACCTTTATTAAAAAGTTTAATGCAACTTTTTTGGAACCACTGGTGGTCGGCCGCTGCATGGACTTGACCATTCAGTCTTTACAGCCAAGCTCTTGTCGTAAAGTATACCTGTGGCACTTATTACATCGTAAATCAAATTTCAGACATTTGTTAAAGAAAACACATACTTTGAAGGAGGTTTGTGTCAAAAAAATAAATAAAACTGGTTTCACTAAACTTTCACCCACTATAGATAACCACAACTGATGTAACAAAAAATGTGGACTGCGATTTGTTTTGAAATATTAGTATAGTTTTGTTCATAATCTCTGCTTTGGTATAAATCAGAGTTAAAATTGCGGTGCACTTATACAAACTGCTAAAAAGTACAAAACATACTTTGAAAATTTATTTGGAAACGTAATATAATGGGTGAGCTTACTTTTGACGACAAATAGGACTCACATAGAGTTTCAGGGTTGACATGCACACAAGCATTCTTGTCAAGAAGTCTGAAAGTTTGAAAACAATTTTTACACAGTCGTCGAAAAACACTGGATTAGGTTATTACCTTTAAGTTATGGTTAGTTCGCAGTAAATTTCGGTAAACGTATAACAACCAACCACTTTTTTTCAAAATTCAATGTAATTAATTGATAGTTTTTTTTCGTTTTTCAGGTTCAGAAGTAGCAAGCATTGTGCTCTACGCTATCGTGTTCATTCTTGCTTTGGTCGGAAACGTTCTTGTAATCATCACCTTGGTTTGCAACCGACGAATGCAAACGGTCACCAATTGCTTTCTACTTAGTCTTTCAGTGAGCGATCTGCTTCTGGCTTTGGTCTGTATGCCAGTCTCAATTACCGGACAAGTTCTTAAGCGTTTTGTTTTTGGAATTACCATGTGCAAGATTATTCCTTACTTCATGGGTAAGAATATTGTTTTTTAATCTATTAAAAGTGCATATATACGCAGTATGAGCGACACTTGCGAATGACCGAGTGGCAAGTGTTGCTGATAGGTGTTGGAAAGGTTGCGAGTTCGAATTTCACCTCGGCTTCTTGCGCAAGTTGCACAAACTTTAGCGGGGTAGCTCATACCCAGTGGCATCGACTAGCAAGTAAATGTTCATCAATAACCCAAAGTCATTCAAATGCATGTAATGCGGTGGACTGATGCCGCATTTACATTGTCTTGAATTAAAATGAAAACGAATCAATACAAAAAGACTGTTTTAAGAACATATTTTGGAATAAGTAACCAGCAATTATAAAATTGCAGCAATAAATCCCCCTTTGAGGTTGTTGTTGGCAAACGCAATCAATATCTGTAGATTGCATTCATGAATTTTTAATTCCATTTTGCCGTCATATTTAGGAAACATACTCTACAGATGGCCATTTATTGGTGCTGTGTATATTAATCAAAACAGTCTTTTCTTCAACGCTCTGACGATTAGCCTTGATATCGACAAGCGGAATTATTTGCATTATGGCAAATGTATAAAACATCCCACATTTTTAGCAGTACACCTAGCCCCCTAAAAGCAATGCTCTGAAAGCATTTGAGCATTATCGTGCAAGTTATCGCAGCTAATGCGTTATCATTATGTTACGGTATAATCTAGTTAGGTGTGAAGTTTTTACAGTTTGTTTTATTTTTTCAGGTATCTCGGTGTCTGTCTCTACCCTTACTATGTTGAGCATTTCCCTAGAGAGGTTCAATGCAATTTGCCATCCCCTAAAATCAAGGGTTTGGCTGACGAGGACGCACGCAGTCCAGGTGTTTAAGATTAACTTGTTGCCTGTAAATATTTGCCAAAATTAGGCAAAAAATGCAAAATTTTTGACAGGTATCTGCTTTGCCTTTTCTTAGTGTTGCGTATTGAATATAGGTAACACTGGTACGAATAACTTATGTCCAAATTAAACATTACTTGCATGCAAACGAGAGGAAATTATGCTGTCAATCAAGATATTATTAGATACGTTTTTCTAAAGAGATTAAAGTTTGCTTTATATACACCAGCAAAAATCCTTTTTCACGGATCTTGTAATTTTCATACCAATCGTTCACCCAACTATAGAATTGGCTTTAAAACGAACACTCTTGTGAAAAACTAAAATTTCATAAAACAATTTTCGTAAAAATAAGTAAAAAAATGTTTTCTTGGATATAGTGTAAAGGCTCTAGCTAACCGACATTCGAATTATTTCAGGCGGTTGTATGTATTTGGATGCTTTGTTTTATTCTGATGTCACCGCTTGCCATACTCAACAACCTGCATTACATCTCAATACAGGATGGAAACTCCTACACCATTGCATGTCGCATTAAGTTCGTGAACAGAACTGCACAGAAAACATGGTAAGCAACTCGCAAAAACCTAACGCGAACCCAAGTTAACGCGACATGCAAGAAAAGGATTTATGCAAATTAAGTTAGGTAAAATGTGGAGTTGGGTTTAGATATTCTTATAGGTTAAACACTATATAGGTCTTATAGGTCTTATAGGTAAATGGCACACGATATAGGTTAAACTAAATTGAAGTCACTAAATCCCAAGTCGAAAAAAATCAAAATGATTTACAATATAACATACAACTCGGCGACAGGCTCATTATGTAAGCATAACGCATCTATAGGCGTATACAAACATACTGTTCATCATTGGTGGCTAAAGGTAGTATGCAATTCAGCTACCTTGCTAATACAGTGTTATACGAAGATCTAACCCAGTGGTTCTCAATCCGGGTCCTCCGCCCCCCAGCGGGCCCACAGTTGTAGCTCTACCAGAAACACCCACTAAAAATCAGTGAGTCGTATTGTTTTATAATGCGCAGAATTGAGTGTGTGCTGCAAATATTTTTATTCCCTAACGTTCTTTATCCGTATTGAGGTTTGTCACCATTACAGTTTGTTGTTTACTCTATTGGACTTGTTTAAAGCCAAAATTAATACTGAATTTAAACACGAGTTTGCCATTTACATTTTTACAGGGGGGCACAGACCTTACATTGTTATTTAAAGGGGGGCACGAGGCCCAAAATATACTTTTAGGGGGGCACGGTCCATGAAGGTTCAGAACCACTGATCTAACCTATAATAACCAAATGTTTGTAAAAATGCTGTTTTTGTGCCAAGGTCTATCATGAAAAACAATCAGTAACCACCTACGGCTTATGTCTAAACGCTAACAGGCTTACAACGGTTCTGCGCATAATGTAACCTTTTTAACAGCGCTTCACGCACATTGTTTGTTCTTCGAGACTTTTAACATTTTACCAGTTGCTTAAGCTGGCCGAAATCTTAGCAACAATGTTCGCAATTGAGAATTTCCACATCCATATTTGGCGTTGACCCTTGATTTAGGAAACGATATGGTAGATATACTGGGAATTATACAGTGCCTTTGCTCTCGTTTCTTACTTCAGAGGTCGATGCCAAATTGGATGAAAAAAACATCTATCCTTTACGAACAATATATTTTATGATAGGGTTGGCAAAAAAACATAATATGACGGCAACTTATTTTTGTGTTTTTGTGGATAAGTGGTTTTTGTTCGTCGCAGAGAATATCAAGTGACCAACTGCTTACGGGAGATTAATTTCATGGTTCGATTGGTTTCGCGATAAAAATGTAAAATGTTGCCCCCCTTACAGGAGAAACAAACTCCCAGTCGTATAAAGAAAATTTGTTATGTAATCAAGTGTTGCTTAAACGAATTTTGGGTGCAATGAAGGTGTTTGGATAATTATTCAAAATCATATGTAAATTTGAGACGTTAATCGATAACCATAAGTATTTCTTGCGCTTTAGCGGTCTTTTGAAGTGTAATATGGTATAATATTGTGTCATGTAATGGTTTGTAGATTTGCGTTGTTTTGTATTCACAGTTGCGGCACCATTTTATCTCTTCAATGTTTTTGTATAGTGCTACAAGAAGTTATATTCTTTTTAAAAAGCTTTTAATTTTGATTCATTTTATAAGCTACATCTAAATTCAGTTTACACATTAGCAATGAAATGTATACCATCATGGCATATGCACTCTGTCGATAAAACCATTGGGTCGCCTTATTTTCAACAGGTACCTGTTTCTTCTCATGTCGTTGTTCGTGATTCCTGGCATAGTGATGGCGATTGCCTACTCCAAAGTTTGCTGGACGATTGTTCGCCGATTTCGCCTTGGACCGGATCCAGCTAATTCGGAACATTGCGCAGGTACTCCCGTGTTTGTACGAACTAAAAAACTTTACCAGTTATGCAAATTTTTACCACACAAAAGTAATTATACAGGATTTAATAATCCAAAGCTTTACAGCATTTTTGGTATTTTTTAAATGAAAGAGATGAACAAAGTTTAGTTGTTTTTATCTACACATTTTCTGCCTCAAATAATTTTTGGGTATGGTGCGTCTACAGCTTAGATGTAGAGAAAGGTGAAATCCTTAAAACACTCGTTTTTGGATTTATATGCACGCAAAGCATCTTTATGGCACATTGCTTTTTAAGATACACACACTGTAGGTAACATTATAGATCTAATCTTGGAATTAGCCGTTCAAATGTAACGCTGTTTAAAGCAATCTGCATACTAGGTATTGTTACGCTTATTTTTATCTTTTAGATTATTTTTGACATTAACCAGCCCCGCACTTGCGTCAAGGCCCAACCGAAAATAGTTTAAAATTTTTGTTGAGTTGATTTGACGCAAATCTGCGGTTACTTATAACAAATTATTCCTTTTTCTTGTCAGTCGATCGTTGTTAACGAAATAACGTCTCCTGTAGCGGTACTCCGATGTACCACGTAATGCTTAACATTCTATGTTATTGTAAATTAGTAAAATCAATAGAGTTTACGTCAGCTAATTACATTACACACTTTCAACGATTTGCGGCACCTTTTTAATTGTCTGACCCAGAGTTGTATGTCGGGCCGGACTTTTTAAGCCGGGTTCGGGGTTTGGTTTTTTAACAAACGGACTTGATTCGGGACTGAAATAATGTGTCCGTATTTCTTTATCAATATAAATTACCTAGCTAAGTAGCTAGTTGCTGGCTAGGTCATATACCCGAGCTTGAGCGCTGTAATAAAAAACACGAAAAATAATTGGGATAAATTTCCACCTACAGTAGGAAAACAAAATCCAGTAAATACGAAATGCGTTTTTGGATCTTAATTCTTTAAAGATATCAATCACAAATACCCAGTAAGACATAATGGCGACACATTCTCTTGCACGACTTCCATCAAAAGAGCATTTTAGAACCCTTCGAATTTAGAGATGCTTTAAGCGAAAAAATTTGACATTTATATTGCAAAACGGCTTATCGCCGTATTGAAATCATATTTGGTTGCAGCACATGAATGTAATCCGGTTTTTGTACATAAATCCAGGCATAAACAGATGATGAAAGTCAGTATTGCTGTCAGATCGTTTTGTGCAAAGTGGGCTTTAAATCAGCTTTAGGTCTTTATATTTTACAGTAATTCGCTCAATAACGTAATACTTTTGACTTTGGCCGTTTTTTTCCTAACTTTTTTTGCCCACGCCCTACCGCATCACCGAAAAACTTAATAGTGTCCGTTTTTTTAAAAATCTTGACATAATTTTACCGTTCACTTTTTTACATCAGTTAAAAACCCCCACAATAGCCTGTCTCAAACAATCCACTAAAAATATGAGATCATTGAACTAAACAAACGGAGTAGACAAAACATGGTGAAATTTTTAAGCATAATCCTTATTGCTCCTTTTAAGTAATAAAATACACTTACTTCGCTTGTATTTTAACATACAACCTAAAAAACATGAATGTTCCAGGTGGGAGCCATGAAAAAGGCAGCGTAAGAAGAATGGAATCGCCTAGATTAGACGGAGACGGTCTTTACCTTCCTAGCACAAAGCATCGTTCTTATTGGCGGAGAATGGGCAACTCTATGCGACGTATGGTGAATAGAACGCCAAGTCACAGCGAAACGTGCGGTGCTGAGTTAACGGTAGGTTGCCTCAATCGCTCACGAAGCACTCACTCAATTTTACACTCTCCCTCACTCATTCCCACACTCCCTTATTCCCACGCTTACTCACTTACTCACTCACTCAAGTTAAGGTTATCTTACGTTGAGTTGAGTTAGAGGTATTTTCCTCAGTGTAAGAAAAAATGACGGCAATGGAAGAAAAAAAACCTATCAATGTTCTAACGCAGTGGTCGGCAACCGCCGGTCCTTTACCGGTCTGTATACTTTTTCAGATCCAATTCCTCAATTTTGCTCATGTATCCCACAACATTTTGCCCATGTATCCCAGGGATGACAAAATTTTTCAGGTTTAATGCTTTAATTTTGTCCATGTATCCCAGGGATGACAAAGTAATTTAGACGTTATAATTGCTGTTTTTTGAAGGTCGGTCCGCGAAAAAAAAAAGTTTCAAAAATGGTCCGCCGTACAAAAAAGGTTGCTGACCCCTGTTCTAAGGTACTAAAGCACAAAAACGTACATTTACGTCTCAGGTGGCGGGTGCTAATACGCTGGGTGTTTCGCTTCGTTCAAGCAAGCAACCTCACCACTGCTACTGCTCCCAAAGGTATCCTGGCGGATCACAACGCGTCGAAGAAGCGATCGCTAGGTGGCATGCAAAAAAGCGAGTCGTACAAATGTTCATCGTCATTGTGGTAAGAAAAAACTAACACAACGCATTTTAAAGTCCTCGGATTTATTTTTCCATGTTCCGTACTTTTTTACATACTTTTTTCTCTCTTGCCTATTTACATGTAAAGTTTGGTTAGTAATTAATTGCAAAAAATAGGCCAAAAACTTACTGCAATTGCGATTGCTTTATTTCTAGATCCTTTACTTTGTGTGCTGGACTCCGCTGTACACTATCAACGTGTGGAGAGCGTTTGATCCAGAAGGTGCAAAGTCAGCTATGGACGGAAATATACACATTATACACGTACGCTAGTGAATTCAAGGAAGTCAAAATTAGTATATCTACATTACAAAAGTTTATCTATATAGATAGATAGATAGACTATAGCCTATACCATATGCCGTGTAGACCTAGAGGGATTTTTATTTGGTTTTACCCCAGGATTCTCAACTGGAGGGGGGTTGTTCACACCACTAGAGGGTTTTTGTTTTTTTTTAGTATTTTTATTTTCAATATATGATAAAAGTAACATTCAAAAGCGAATATTAACATTTTTGCAGTAAAAAATATCAGAGTCAAACAATTTATCGATTGTTGTCGCTTAATCAGTTCCACTCCCTAATAAACTGGTTCAAACATGCTGTTCACAAACTCATTTTTCGGTAGATAATGTTAGCTGTAAAATGTGGTTTAAAGGCTCTATAGAACAAAAAAATAAAAAACATCCTTCATACATTGTATTACGTTGAACTTAGCTATTCTATTTTATTTTCAGCTCTTGTCTTACGTTTCAACATGTGTCAATCCGGTTGTGTATTGTTTCATGAACAAACGGTTTCGAGAAAGTTTCTTGTTCGTTTTCTTTCGTTGTGTTCCAAGATCTTGCCAACCAAAGTTCCATAAGGTAATTGTTTGCAAGTCGTGTTTAAAACAAGCTACAGAACACCACCGATACAACTGAAGAAACCCAACAATCAATTTTAACACGCCTGGCTAATCACGAATAAAAACAAGACAAGTGTTTATCCATAGAATAAACATAAGTAATCTATGGTTTATCCAATGATTGTAATACATGTAATACTTTTCCGAGCTATTTTCTATAATTTTTGCGCAAACATTTCAGATATATGTTACAAATGTTTTGTTTCCACTTCATATTTATGTTTGTATAGAATGCGTGGAGGGTCAGAAGAGTTCCAACGGGTCGCCCTTTGGGGTAAGTAACGATTTGGAAAACAAATAAATCATTATCTACTAACGTAAAATCGTTTTATTTTTTCCAAAGGCTCCGTCCAGGCTACCTACAAGAGAAGCGTACACCTACACCTGTAACAACAAAAAGAGCGGTTTTGAAAGTGGATCACTTTGCACAACGGTCGTAACTTTTATGATGCGACGTTTCTGTTGTTTATTATTTTCCCGAAATAAACAAATGAAGAAAGTTATTCAAGCCATTTTGCGTTTCACTATTGTTTCAATGACTGGTCATTAGTTTCAATGTTGAGTTATTGAAATTAAAATAAAAAATAATTAAAAATATACAAAAATAAAAAAAATACAGATTTGGCCACAAACGGTTGTTGTTAGTCTTGCTTTGCACAACCGTCGCCGGTCATGTGACCAAGGACCTGACATCAATTTTGCCACGCAAGCGTGAGATTGCATCGATTTTGTTTCATAGTTTTGGAATCGTATTGTTAAAACCTTGCGAATATACCAACATATTTTAGATTCAGAATGTTCTGTTTGTGTAAAGGTTAGTTCGAACTGAATCTTTAGACAGGCAGTCACAGGAACTCGACTTGGGAAGACCAAATATTGCCATTGTTGTGAACGGTTATAAGTTGTGTTTTAGAAAGATATGTTAAAGTTGTTGTTGTTATTTTGAGACACTGCACCAAAGTTTTCATGTTGGCTGAAATGCAGATGTATTTGTAGGTTTCTTATTTGTGTTATTACATCAGAAAAATAGGATCTTGCTTAAAATTTTTAATCCAATTTATAGGATACACAAATATTAATCCCCAAATCCTATTTTCTATTCCCACTTTTTTTACAAAGTGTTCTTGTTTGTTTGATGTTTGCTTTTACAGTTTTAACGAGGTAATACACTTTAGCAAAACTTATGGGTGACACTAAAACGCTGAATGGGCGGGAGAATGGCGGGGCGTCGTGAAAACCGCTGAATATCGGGTTAAATTGCTGACGGTTAGTGCTATTAAGGTTGGGATAAGGTTTTATGATAGAAAATCATTAAAAATAATTGCCCCGGATACATTCCGCGACCGAGGGAAACCAAGCATTTTGCTGAATGTCAGGAAACAGCTGAATAAGTTTTAGGCAGGGACATTTTTTGATTCTTATACTATTATAAAACCTCAACCCAACCCTAATAGCACTAACCGTCAGCAATTTACCCGATATTTAGCGGTTTCCGCGACATCCCGCCCATTCAGCGTTTTAGTGTCACCCAAACTTATTCAGTTAGGACTTGTTTTGCTAAACTTAAATAAATATATTATTATATTATATACTTGCCACAAAAAAGTTTGTTTAAAACATTTCATTTTTCATTTTTAGAATTATTTAACAATAACCTGCAAAAAACATGGGAGGTCTTTTCAGTAGAATCTTTAGTGGCTTGTTTGGTGAGAAAGAAAGAAGGATCCTAATTCTGGGTCTGGACGGTGCTGGAAAAACAACCATTCTTTACAAACTGCAAGTTGGTGAAGTCGTGACGACTATTCCAACCATCGGGTTTAACGTCGAGACACTACAATATAAAAATCTTAAATTTCAAGTATGGGATCTTGGCGGACAGACCAGCATCCGTCCATACTGGCGTTGTTACTATAGCAACACTGATGCCATTATTTATGTGGTGGACAGTATGGACAAAGAGCGTATGAGCACCTCAAAACAGGAGTTGGTCAGCATGCTTGAAGAAGAAGAGTTAAAAAAAGCAATTTTAGTCGTGTTTGCCAATAAACAAGATTTGGAGGGGGCACTTACCGAAACTGAAGTAGCAAAAGAACTGGGACTGGCCTGTATCAAAGATCGCAAGTGGCAAATTTTTAAAACCAGTGCTGTAAAAAGCATTGGTCTTGATAAAGCCATGGACTGGTTGGTTGAAGCAGTGCAAAATCAGTAACATATGTGTGTGTGTTTACATCTGGGTATTGTACCACACAAAAAGACACGCTATGCTTCCGTACCCAGAGCATGTATTGTATATGGAAGATGGAGGTATAAAACCTGTCTAATTTGCTGCACACTGCTAGTTATTCAGATCAGCGTGTAACTTTTGGAAATTATTTCAAAATGCTGGGCTGTGAAAACTAAAGTTGGCAGTTCATACATAGTTTGAATTGTTAAAATAGAAATGAATTAAAAAAAAATATTTTTGCAAAATATAAACACTGCTAACAATGTTCCAATTAACGAGAGTTGTCTTTCAACAACAATTATATATTTCTTACCATTTAAGTTGACTTGAACCTTTTTGTTCCTGCTTAAATTTAGATAGCAATCGACATATTTATGTTCTCTGTGTCTTAGCAATTTGTCTATGATACCTGTTCGGTACAAACACTCATTTTTTTATGTAGCTTTAATTTTGTGCAGCGTTAGAAACAAGGCTATTTCATATTGGTGTTCTACATACAGTTCCTGAAAACAATGTGCTTTATGTATGTCAGTAGAACAATAACACCAACCTGTTTTTAACAACCTGTCAGCTGCACAAGTCGTTATTTTGGCATGTCAAAATCTCTCGTAGCTTTAATTTGTTTTATTTGACATTTTTGTGAATTTTGTATTGAAAGTGCAATTAAAGAAAACAAGGTTTTCTTCAAAATATTAACATTTTTGCATACACCAATGAATTGGTATTTTGGACTAACAAAAGTTTTGTCATTAATGTATTGTAACCTTTTTTTATAAAAAAAAAACTATTATCACTTTTAATCGGACCCATCAGTCTAAATTTTGTGAATAGTGGTTAGAGTCGTTTAGTTTTACTTTATATTTACTTTTTCCTGTAATTTTTTGTTGGGAAAATAAATTATCTTTATATGTTGACTATAAGATTTCATGAGACCATTTTGCATGTAGAGACACAACAGTATACCTGAACAGAACTTATCTTTCAGTAACTTTGCAATTTCTTGTTGAGTTATCATGGTAAATGATACATTCATTTTGTTTTTTACCGGGAAAACTATTGTTGAATAACATAACGGACACAGCATATGTCTAAAATGACAGACAAAGGATATTAAAAAGTTATATTTCACAAGGCCATGAAGATACACGCTACTTCGAGCAATTTGTGACTCTGGTTTGTCATACCTTTTCACAACAAAATTTTGGATAGACAGGCTTGATATTAATAGTGTAGCTATTGAGTTATACTAAAAACAACAAGTTTAATAGTAATAAATACATGTCTTTTGTCATTTTTGCAAAACTAGGGAAAAACTAAAAAAAAATCAAGGGTAGCAATATGAACTAACCAGAAAAAGCTACTTTACATACAGTCAAGTGCGTATGTTTTAACACTTAAATTGTGACAAACATACCCATGTTAAGTTACCTTGGTCAAATTTGTTTGCACCACAATGAGGCTTTAGTAGTTAAGATGAATGAACATGATCTGCAACATTATCAAAACTACTTCATTGTTACTACTGTCATTCATTTAGCTGCATTTATATCTGCAAAACTTAAAAAAAAACAGACACATTTGTAAAAAGCCAATACATGATTGTATTTGCTCAACGGTTTGTGTTAATATAGCGTGCTTTTTACCAAGAAAGAATATATGAAACAAACTAGACTAATATTCACTAAAAACAAAGAAGAGCATACGGAAAAACGGGCAGAACAAGATTTCGTTTTACAATCAACATGATACATTTCATCAGTGGCTTATTGGGAAAACAACACTGCAACAACTAAGTTTATCAACGAAAGATTCAAGTTACTTAAATTATTTAGTGTCATGGTTTAACATTGTTCTATATTGAGACTAAAGGAAAATGGCCTGACATTGCAACATATATTGCGGTACCTATCCTGTTGTGGTCAATACCGAAGTATCCGACAGTGCTAACAATGCTTGTGTGTCCAGATTTACGTACCGAATGTGAAAAATGAATTCCTGTGCAGTAAAAACATGTATGCTACTGATGACAAAAAGCACCATGCTTGGCCCAGGATAAAACCTCCTTATTTCACAATTGACTGTGCACAAAAATAATAAGTTGCAAACGGAAGAGAAGTAAGCGAAAATAGCATCAGCGACATGATCAGTTTAGAAATAAGACAAAAAATCGGCGATAAATAGAACAGGAGTTGCGAAAAGGCACCTCAGGGTGATTTCATTATCAAAACAAAGAATAAAAAGTTTTTATGAGCAAAGCAATAAGTACCTATGCAATTTAAGTAATACACATTGACCGCAGCACAGTAACTGCAATTGATTTGAGGGTAGTTTAACCAACATGACCAAACAGAACAGCAGCAGCTTATCAACAGGGAGCGGTCAATAGGTAACTTAATACGGCCATTATGTGCAGCTGGATTTAAAAAGGTGTATGTATACACTGCACAAATAATTTGCTAACTGCGATGGTAAGTAGAATCCAGATTAAGTTTGACCAGTTTTAGAGAGCATTAGTGCAGCCAAAGTAGCATTAAAGATGGAAAACACAACCATGCTTCAAAGGGTGTAAATGAATAAAGGCACAATGTTAGAAAACTTTTTTTGTAGAACAAAACATATGTACCTACATCACAAGTACCTAGATGATGGAAATCAAAATAACAAGTTATAGAGGTTTTTCTAACAAAGAAAACAACTGCAGTGTAATATCATGGAATCTTAAACCTCCTGTAGCCACAATACACTCTACAAATACACAATGACCTTTAGTTTGGAGTTCAGTATGCATTGAGACCACTTTAAACATGAAAATCAAGGGTAGCAATATGAACTCACCAGAAAGAGCTACTTTACATACAGTCAAGTGCGTATTTTTTAACACTTAAACTGTAACAAACATACCCATGTTAAGTTACCTTGGTCAAATTTGTTTGCACCACAATGAGGCTTTAGTAAGTTAAGATGAATGAACATGATCTGCAACATCATCATCTCCAATGAAATCATTCACAAGTCATTTGGTCGTAATGTGGAATTCATTAACGAATATTGCAGTGCATTGCGTTTGTCAAGAAAGGCACAATGTTTCAGTTGTTAGATGTGCGTACCACTTGAAAAGTTTTGGTCAAACGTCCTGAAGCCATCTTGAGGTAGCTTCCGAGTTTCGAACATTGAGAGTTTATCCGTGTGTCTGTGCTAGACCACATCCTCGCTGGTCATTAGAAGTGGGTTTATGTACTCAAATCCCTCAAAATCGGATTGATCAATTTTTAAAATCGTTTGGGTTTCATCGGGAGTGAGTTGAACAGGCTCCTAAAAAGTAACAACAGTGTTGCAAAACTTTGATCAACAATTACAGCATATTACCAATTCCATGTTGGGTTTAAATTTTACTGTTTGGTATCTAGCCCTTATGCACAAATACATAAGATTTTTAGACTATAAAAACAAATTTATGCAGCTTTGGTCAAAACCAGGTGGTTGGACTAGGTCAGTGGTTCCCAACCTGGGGTTCGTGGACCCGACGGGGTCCATGAGATGGTTTTAGGGGGTCTGTGGAGGCAAACATTTTAAGTACCATTAACCAACAGTAAAATAGTTGTAAGTTTTCGAACCGTTTCTGCAATCCTGCATACGTGTGCGAATGTTTATCAAACCTTTGCATTAGGAAAAAATACTTTTTTGTGATTGTTATCTCCATTGTGACATTACAACACAAGCGAACAATAGAAATAACAATAGAAAAGTACACCATAAAATTTATATCTTTGTTGCATTGACTTAGAAACGTCATTGAGATTTACTGACTGCGAAGGTTGATTATTATGCTGCCTAAACAATGACAATAATATATAATACAAGAAACGAAAAAAAAGACTTCCAGTAAATTATGTCAGGGGTCCGCACGATTCTAAAATTTATAATAGGGGTTTGTGACTACAAAAAGGTTGGGAACCACTGGACTAAGTCAATTGCCTTAACATGTACAGCAAACTTCAGTTAAACCAGATTCAGTTAATCCAGATGTTCGCCTGATTGGAAAAAACTTGAGGTACAAATGATTTGTAATGTGGTAAGACTGGAATTAATCGACATCGGTTAATTCCGGTTTTTGCCTAATCCGGACAATTTTTGCGTCAAAGCGGGCCTGGATTAACCAAGGTTTACTGTTGATTTGGTTGGGAAGATAGACATAGGGAAGCATGACAAGAAAGTTACACTGAATTCAGAGTTTTATCAAGTTGTTGCAATAGTGGACAAATCAGCAGCTTCCTTTTTTTGTACATTTTTTAGTTTTAAAGATTATGCTTGCAGTGTAAAAAACTGTTGATGGTAATTAAGTATAAAAAGTTGTAAATCACCAGATCAGGAAATTCATACCTGTTATGTGTTTACACAGCAATAATTAACACACACTACACCATTTAAATGGAACCAAATTAAATCATGTTCATTGCAATTCAATCACAGGTGCTTTGTCTGATCTAATACCTTTGTATGGTTTTTAATAATCACTATTACTGTACCTGTGTAAATTGTTTGTCAAAGTTGTCTAAACCATGTTCATCTTCAATATTCGGTTTGTATGGCGGCAAAACCTAAAAATACAAGCCTTAAAATCTGGTCATTTTGATACAGGACTTGCCTTTGGCATTTTTTAGATGCAGACATCCCTTACATTTTATGATGTTAATATTGGGTTAGAATTAATTCAGATGTACCTGTTTTGCATGTAACTGATCCCAATCAATTGCTCTAAAGAACTGATGATCTAAAATATCTTTGAATCCACCATCTGCATTGCAACCTAGCCGATCCTGTTGCAACAAATAACAGAAATGGTTGTGTTAACAAATATTTCAACCTTGTTTGAATAATATATAAAATCTACAAAATTCAGTTTAGAGCAGTTTGATGCCAAGATGGGTCCCTTAGTTTTGTAAGAAAAAACTGATAGGTTTATTTTTTGTGTCACGGTTAAATGCCAGCATAAAGTGTTTCCTAACTGATAAAGCTTTAAAACAGCTTTAAAATTTGTGACAAACATGAAATTTCAGTCAAAAAGTCACAAAAAAAATTCTGATAAATAATAAAAAATATTTTATTACACATAGGGTAAAAAAATCTCAAACCTGTGGCACTTTGTTAAGAAATCCTTTAAGAACAGAGGAAGCTTTTACTGAAAGTGAGCGAGGAATGCGGATAACCTTCTCTAAAATAACCTGTCAAAAAGATATCAATTAGTTTTATAAAAAATTCTAGTTTGTTTAGCTACAATATGGTTTCCAGCCAAGAATCCATAATTTGTTTTAAATATTCATCATTGATTGTTTCTGCCCAGCTTAATGATAATTTTCCTATCCACCTGCCGGCCAACAACTGAACTTAAAAAAATAAATAAAATGCTTCACATACCACCATGCTACCTGATCAAACAACCATTAAAACAGTCAACAAACTTTTGTAACGTTGTCACAAAAATTGCTCTTAAGAAGAGTCCAAAGCAAATTTATTAGATCAATAATTGATTAATCCCATTTTATCATCACAAACCTGAAACAAGTAATCTTCAGTGTTTTGTTCTGGATTATCTGTCATGCCCACAATGTCAAATGGACTCCTGCCTGCCATCATTTCAAACATTAGCACTCCAAGCGCCCACCAATCCACCGAGAAATCATAATCTTCCCCACGAAGTATCTCAGGAGCGATATAGTTTGGCGTGCCACAAAATGTTGCAGTTGTGTCACCTTTCCTTATGCCTTCCTGTTTAATAATGATAAAAGTTTTCATAAATTTAAACAATTGTATTAGATTTAGTCGTTGGGGGTACAACATTTTTAAGTTGAAATATTCCTGTTGGAGCCCATATGTTGACCATAGTAAATGTAGAAGCAAATTTATTGTATATTTTACATTTTTGACAATTTTGAATGATTGAAATGACTCGGTTATATTTTTATATTAGATCCCACATTCTGTGTTAAACATTGCATTGTTCATAACAGAAACAAAGTCATATATAATTCAATGAAACTTGAAAAAAGGGTAAAAGGTGCAAACAGGATACCTTGGATCATTTATCAAATCATATGTTATTAACACTGCCACACCACAAGTATATTTATTCCAACAAATTACACATCCACACACATACATATATATCTGAAAAATATTTTTTATGATCACAAATAAGGATGATGTTACAAAGAACTCAATATTACACATCTTGGAGACAGACCGAGCATTAAACATTCAGAGTTACTCAATAAAACATTTTCTAGGCTCCAACCTATAAAACTGCTTTCATAGGCATATCTAAGTTATAGGATCTGCTTTCTTTCATATGCGACTTTTAGACACACCATTAAAAAAACACAATTTACTCATAACAAACTTTTGAAACCAATCTGTCATGTTGTACGATTTAACATGATCACATGCCTAATTAGGCACAGGGCGTTACGGTATGATTGGAGCTCGGTGAAACAGAAATCTTGCAATTTTAGTCCTTATGTAGGAAAAAGTTTTTTTCTTACTTTACACATTCCGTAGTCAGTAAGTTTGATGTGGCCCTCACTGTCAAGCAAAACATTGTCGAGTTTCAGATCACGATAGATGATACCCTTTTCATGTAGAAAGTGTAAGGCAAGAATGATTTCAGCGGCATAAAACCTGTTTAATAATTAAATATTGTAAAGAGCATTTTAATTTAATATTGTAAAGAGCATCATATAAGAACAAAGACTTTTACATTAGTTGTAAATGTAGTTCTTACTATTTGCAATATTATCAATCTGAATTACATTCATTACAAACTTTAAACAAAAACAAAACACAGACCATATCAAAACAAAGAAATTCAGTTTTAGATTATTTAAAAAGGACAGGATTGAGGTAACACAGTTTAAACTATGTGTGAACCATTAGCCTGGCTTCTGCCAAAATTTTTAATCAAACACTGACTATAGTTTTCATGGAAATTGTAAGGAAAGATTAAGTATCTCAGTTACTAAAGCAGTGATTAAAAGCATTGCTTCTTTGTTAGTGGTCTATTTTGTCTAATTGGTATGACCGGATATTTTACCTAGCATGTTCTTCTGGCAATTTTCGCTGCCGCTGCATATGAAACATCAGGTCACCACCACTGACATATTCAATAACAAAAAACAACCTTGCTGGAGTCTGCAAATAATTTCAGGTATAACTTATTAAACCATACTAGCAACATGCTAAACAAGGCTAGCAACCTTTTAGTGGGGAATATTAATACAATTTAAGAGCAAATTTTACCACTAAAACTAATTTAACATGAGGCAAAGTTAAAAAAAATCTTTTTTAACAATAAGGCATGACTATGCACTTATAAAGTCTATCACATGACTATGATTTTTCACCATGAATGGTAAGATGTTTTTTTTAGATCCATAAAATAAAGCATGGAAGCACAGCACAAGAAGTAAAATATGTTTACAATTTCTGCAAGATTAACAAAACACATTGTGTTAATGTCTGTCCTGTGACAACACCAAAAAACACAGTTATAGAGCCAGCATATTTACTTTATGTTTAAAGGTCTTTTATTGTCAAATTATAAACATATAAGACTGATAATTAATGGAAAGAGTTACGGTACAATCATTTGACTCATAAATTATGTTTCTTTTAGTATTTATTAGAACATGCTCTCTGCATTTTTGAAAAACACAAATAGATCACTAAAACCCAGTGGTGGGATTCAGCCAGTTCGCACCAGCTCTATAGAACCGTCTCACGAAAATTTATGAACCGGTTAGCATTTACTGGTTACTGTCAATGGACTTTTTGTAAAAGAATCAACTAAAAAATAGGACTTTTGTGGCAAAACCGGCTGACAAAAAATGTGAATCCCACCACTGCCAAAACCTAATAAAAAGATACCAGAAAATACACAAACCTGAAAACAAGAATGCAGACCAACAAGAAAGGGATAATTTGAAGCTGTCTCGAAGACATGTTTTTCTGTTTGTACCCAATCAACATCCTCTTCATCTTGGACTAGTTCCTTCTTTATAACCTGTTGTCAGGAAAAAAACAACTTAAGTAATATTGCATAGTCATGCTCAAAGTGCCAATTATTTTGAAAACACAGCCACTAAACATAGAAACCACAGGCATTTGGTGCTATAGGTAAGCAGACAATATGTGGCTGACATAACCAGTCAGTCAACTTCACAAACAAGATAAGAGCCGGTTTTATTAACCACATTTTTTCTTGTGCTAAATAGTTTTATAGCCCAAACATTTAACTTGTAAGCATTGGGTAAAAGGTTTCATGAAACGAATTTTATTGGTCTAAAAATTATATGTATACATATATATTGAAGATTTAAGCCAAAATAAGGAAATAGGTGGTTGTGTACACTAGAAAACAGCGAAGGCTGGACTAACAGGAACACATTTGACAGACCACAAAATGAATTCACACCAAGTGTTACTGGGAGTGCATCCAAATTTCATGACTGTGTACACAATGGAATTTCATGTCAACTCCATATAAAAGTTCTTACCTTCATTGCATATGCCTTCTGGGTTGTCTTCAGTTTGACAAGAAGTACTTTAGCATAACTGCCACGGCCAATAACTTTTATCATGTCGAAGTCCTTTAACCCAAAACCTGGAGCAGGAGCAGGCTGCCCATCGTGCTGTAGGAAAACATAACATTAATAAGTGTATGACTCATGTAGAACAATGCAATGGCTAATGACAACATTACTTTTGTTTCTGGCCTCTCCAAGTTTTCAGGAATTGGGTAGATTGGTATCCGTGGTCGTTTTTTGAACCGTTTTAACTTCCTTTTCAGTTTGTACCACCTTCGTGCTCCTCGTCTACATAAGTGATAAATGAGTACATAATTATGCACTATGATGAAGTTTCATCAAAAAACTGTCATTGTATAGGGTAACTACTAGGGAGGTTAAAGCACTGACTTGACACTGACAAATTCTTTGTCCTATTTTGTAACAGGTAAAAGGACCAGAATGTGACAAAATAATCGTTACACAATCGTTTACATTTTTGCAAACATACTGACCACATATTTATATCTAATTACCCAAAATAAGCAAATTTTAAAGGATTCCTTATTCCAACTTTAACATCCCCAGTAACCATAAATTTTGCTATGTTTGAGCTACAAATGTGCTCAGTCACCAATATCACAAGTCCAAAAAATTATAGTTGAATTAAAAAACCCACCTGTATATTTTATGTTCACCAGGACACAATAACCCAGGTTCAGTAGGGATTCCTTGAAATACATGGAAAAGAAGGGTGTCTTCGCCATTTATCTCATACAATCGTATTGCCTCTGCAAGCTCCAACTGCAAACCAATTAAAATGGTCAAAGTTATAGCTAAGAGGTGTTACAGTTGTAGCTAAAAGGTGCAGCAAGTGGGTCAACTAGATTGCAGGAGGCAGTTTTTAGGTCACCTCATCCCATGCATCACCAAAAACAAACAGATAACCTGTAGTATATATTTGCTTCTTTTTGCACTAACTTTTTTAAGTATTAGAATTTCAGCCTGTTTTCCCCAACAAACTGGGTTGTCATATTCTAGGTACACTAGTGGCTACTGGCATTGCCTATCACCAGTTGCACTAAAGAAACTTGGGTAAAACACAGTCTTTAACTTACACCTCTTTTATGCAATTACTAACTTCCACAGTTTTGCTAGCGGACAAAACTTAAGTGTCACCAAAAATCTAGGTACCAGACAACAATTGAGTCTGTTATTTTCAAAGAGATCATTTACAACCAAAAGATATACTTTTTTGAACACTACATGATGCACAACATTTACCTGTGATGTGATTGTACATGGATCACCCTCATCATCAATCCACTTGATCGTGAAGACTTGGGCATCAGAAAAATTGCAGCTTGCCTGGAACTGAAATATAGAAGCATATATGGTTTTTATTTATTTTAACTCCCTTTCAAGCCAAATTTAGAAAAGAAACAAAATCTAGAAAAAGTAAAAAGCAGAATCAGACAAAGTTTGGACTGCATTACAGAATGTTTCAGTTTCTTCAAAACAGAAATGAGTTACATATATATAAACGAGTAATGCTCTTCCAGCAGTTTTTATTGTAAACAATAGACGTTTCGACCTCCCATACAAGTTTATCACAAAATATGATAATAAAGCATTGATTTGTTGTAATATAAACTGCTGGAAGAGCAATACTCGTTCATACATTATGCCTGGCAGCAACAGCTTATTGTCTTGTAAAATTTGTCATGATATTTGTTTAAAATTAAGTTTCAAATTAAAAAATACTTCGATTTTAAAAATGGGGCTTACTTTTGATCGTAGCTCTTCAAGCTGAATAGTTGGGTCAAAGAGCAGGTTGTAAACATGGCCACTTTGAGAGACTTTTGCTCTGACCATTTGCGAGGCTGAATCAATAGACATCCTGGCCGAAAGCCTACCTGTACATCACTGTCTACACAACCACGCAAGCAAAAGCAATTCACAATAAACTGTTTGCCCTAATAAAATTATTCTGAAAATAAATCCCTGACAAAAACAAATGTTTTAATCACATGCTTTTCCACATAAATTGAAAGCTTTTAGAAGTTTAAAATTTACTTTGTAACAGTTTGATCAAAATCTCAGGAGTGCACAACTTCCTGGCAATAGAAAGTTTATTTGTGCTATTCTTGTGCATACAAACTGTTGTGCATCAACCAACCGTTAAAATAAAAAAGGTTGAGCTTAACGCCTATATTCTTATCCTAACTCCTATTGCGTTGTTTAGTTTTAACAAACTGAGCCAATTTTGTAACACTTTCTTGGTCATAAATGTACCAAAAACTGTGTGTTCGTAAGATTATTTTTAAGGAAAAGTAATGCAAATATACACGCCCAATAAATCTTCAACATTCTGCAAAGCAAATAGCGGTTTCTATATCGGATGAGAGAAGGTTTTATTACTATATCCTCCATCAACGTATATATTTTTCTCCCGGGTTTGTGACAAACTTAACAAAAGAAAAACCTATGAAAATTAACGTATTTATTCGATTGTATAAATTTTAAGATTTGTATCAAGCGGCATATAAAGTGATTTACCAGTCTGTCGCACCGATATTATTTCTACACCCCTGGTTTTGATAGATTTCGCTTTATATTTTGGCATGTTGGCTTTACACGTCAACATACGCTCCACTGTGTCAATTATTTTCGTGATACTATATTACTATGTAGCAACATAAAGAAATTTTAGTACCAAACATAACAAAATGCGATTTACTTTATTTTTTAAACCTTTACAATCCAATAAGTACGGCATTTGAACTCGTCGCGAAGCATTTTTGGTAATTAGGCTACGCTATAAAAATTAACTGGGTAGGCTCCTGTATATAGCCTAAGCTATTGCTGCCAGGCATAATATCAAGTTTGTAGAGCTCTTCTGGCAAATGTAATTTTATTCCGACGTTTCGACGACCTATACAGGTCGTCTTCATCAGGGTAAATATGCTCCTGGTTACGTATTAATAATTTTTCATTATTTTAGAACAGGGGTGGGGAACCTACTAAGTAGGCTACTGCGGGCCGCATGAATTGCACAACATTTGGGGCGGGCCATTTTTTTAATTCCGTTTTAAATACCCAGAGCACTCAAGTGGCTTTATATTTCAACGCTCCTGATTTTATTTTTATTTGCTGCTACATCTGTAGCAAACAGGGCATAGGCCTACAGGTTTATCCATCATTTCTATCAAAAAGGAAGTTTGTCCATTCTTTCTGGAACACACTAGCTTCACCATCGATCTTTCTTTTTTTCCAAGATTAAATTTTAAATAACAATATAAGGATCCAACGATTTGCACAGTAAGCTATAATAGCTCTAAAATCAATTTGAAACTAACATCACATGGCAAATGAATTGTTACTGCAAGGAGAGACAATCGAGTGGCTGTTACGTTACAAATAATATAGCAAGTGGTTGAATGTATAGGCTAGCCTATGGCAATTTTATCAAAGTTTGACTCATAATGTTGAAAGGGGAGATATTGAATATAAATCACCAATAATGTCGAAATCATTCAAGGAAATATCTATACATCAAAATTTTATTCTTTAGATCCTATTTTGTATACTTTAACAAAATTGTGACGCGGGCCACATTAAAAAGGGAAGCGGGCCGCATGCGGCCCGCGGGCCGCAGGTTCCCCAACCCTGTTTCAGAAGAAGAATTTTTTTTAATTTTAGCATCAAAGTTTCGTATAAACCAAGCTAGACTACCTTAGAAAAACATTTATTTCCCGAATAAACACTCTTATTGGTATTTATTTACAGTTATTTTACAGTAAACTGCATAAACCACCAGATGATTGGTAAAATCTATGCATTTAATCGTATTTCTTGAGTTTTCGAAGTTTAATGTGAATGCCGTTTTCTGATCGCAATATAAGTCTTGGGTTCATCCTGGGTTTTGGAGTTTCCTCGTCAACAAAAAGTTCGAATTTGCGCAGGATCAGACTTAATGTCACTTTTAATTCGTTCATTGCAAAAGTTTTGCCAATGCAATTGCGAGGACCGGCTGAAAACGCAACAAATGCCGTTGGGTGCATTTTCGCAACATTTTCGGGCAAAAATCGATCTGGATCATACTGCTCCGGATTTTTCCACACCTCTTGATTTCTATGGATGGCCCACAGGTTGACCAGCACTGTGATGTTTGGATAGACATCCATCTTACCACCTGGACTACCCTTGTTAGCAAAAGTCATTTTTTCTTCCGGGGACCTTGCAATGACTTGTACAGGAGTATGAAGTCTTAAACTTTCTTTAATACACATTGTCAAGTACAAGAGCTTGTTAATATCACCCCATTCCATCTCTTCGTTGTCACCCATAACATTCAAAATCTCTTCGCGACAGCGCTGTTGATAATGAGGATGTCGTGCCAAGTTGTAGAGAATCCACGAAATTGCGCTGGATGTTGTGTCATGCCCTTCAAACAGAAAAGTGTCGACCTCATCTCGAATTTCACTGTCGTTTAAACCCTTTCCTTCATCATCTTTGGATCGCAGTAATATATCTATGAAGTCCAAACGGCCTTTCTTCTTTATGCCAATATCACTGTACTCCAAATCAAATGGTTTCTGGTCTTCTGGTGTTAAATGGGACAAAGCAATTCTTCTTTCTTTTATAAGCCTTTCTGCTTCTGAATGCACGTAATCCAGAGCTCGTTTGAAGCGACGCCCAGGCGGACTGAGCCAAAACACCCAGTCGATTTGTAATAACAAGCTGTTGATACGATCCACAATAATTTCAGCCAGATCAGTTACCGCTTGCACGTAACGATTTTCTGAATCCAACTGGCAGTTTGTCTCTGCCGACATTGCGCACTGAAGCATGACGTCCAAGGTCATCTGGGCTACGTCAGAGCTAACTTCGATCATTGTATTTTCTTTTCTTGCCTCCCATTTGCCAATCATAACCGAGGCGCAGTGATTGTAGACTTTCATGTAAGATTTCAGGACTTCGAAGTGAAAAGCGGGCGTCAAAAGCTTTCGATGACGTTTCCACTTGTCTCCTGATGACGTCAGTAAACCGTCACCGATCCAAGGTCGCAAGAATCCATAGATAAATTCATCTTTCGGGGCTGAACTTAAGAGTATCGTACCGATAGTAGTTGGCCTGTGAGGCTCGACAAACACTTTTACAGGTCCAACCCAAGTCACTAACATGTCTCCGCACTTTCGCACCCAATCAAGTCGGCATTTTAAACCTTTCTCATCCGGTGTAAGAAATTGCAGATGACCCCAGAACGGATGACGGGGCGGTGACCATCCTCTTCTACTCAAGTCTGCGCTTTCCCTGTACGCTAGGTACAGAGGACGTATCCAATGCTGGAAAATGTACACGCATGCTAAAATGAACACGGTATCGCCAAGTAGAGAAGAAAAAATATAGCCGGTCCCACTATTTAAGAATAACGTAGGCAAATCTGCAAACATCTTATACACCTGTCAACAACACATTTGTATTTTAAAACCAACACGTTGATTAATAACCAGACTATTGTACTGCAGAGGCCGCAGTATAGATTTTCTTGTGCGGTACAAATTGAGCGCAGTGCAATGCGACAAACATGTAGCCTTACAATAACCTTACCTAACTTTTGTACTATACACCGAAATCGCAAAGAAGCATGTGCTGTACGAGCAGCTAATGTTAATGACGAGACACAGTGATCCTTTGCATTCCTTGCTAAACTTGTCACAGCAGATACAATTTAGTTATAAGCTAACGTGTTTCTAGGACTGGCAACTACATTCTGTGCTTGGGTACAAAGCGGCGTTTAATCATTACCCTGTCACATGAGGCAAGATCGTTACAGGCGACCATTTCTTTTGTTAAAAGCACAAAACAGTAGACAATGATTGCTTGGTTTGGAACGAAAACTTCTGAAAAACGGCCACAACACGGGAAACAGCAGTTAACTCGTAACTCAATATGTCAGGGTTGAAATGAGAATTAACGTCACGCATCACTTGCTAGAAAAAGAAAAATGCAAAAGGTTCCCGCCAATTTTTTTGACTCACGATTTTGGATCAACGCTCTAAAGCTGTTTATTTGTTTGTCTTTGTTGTCAAAGATTCTAGCCTTCAATGCTTGGTTGTAAGGTGCAATAACGCTTGCTGTCTTAAGTTGGTTGTTCGGATTACTGGGTTCCTTTGACTTCTATCGTACAGCACACAGACCTGAAGTTTGGGTACCTATTTTTCGATAAACTTGATTTGTTGTCATAACAGTAAATCAGGGGTGGCCAAACTTTTTTACCAGAGGGCCACATTTGCAACTGTCTTGCCACTGGAGGGCCGGATAAAATGAGATTTACGTAAAATTTGTCGTATGGTTGGCAGACTGTTCAAAAAATAACGCTGCAAGGGCATTTATTCTAAAAATAACAACGCTTGCCACAAGCTACTGCTAGTAGCAGCCAGCGCTGTTGCACTGCTTTGGTAAACAGTGGTAAATATGGTGTTGGAAAAAAACCATTCAAGGTGTTTGGCGGGCCGGATGAAACAGGACTAGGGGCCGGATGCGGCCCGCGGGCCGTAGTTTGGCCACCACTGCAGTAAATGATTTGTTGACAAAACAGTATATCTTCCTCGTGCCCAGATGGTTGTTACACTTCAAGCAAGGTAAGTATGAAATGATGTGATTTATTGTGTCACGAAGGAGGTTAAACTTTGTGTTAAAAATCAGCAGTCATAAAACAGCTTAAATACATTAAAACAAACTGTTCACACAATCCCATTGGTTTAATGTATTTTGTTGTTTGTTTTTTCTCTCTCTCTAGAAGTGAATGTAAGTGTGTAATACCATACTTGTTACATATGAAATCATACGAAATGAAGGAAGATTTTTCACACGTTGGACGAAGTGTACCCACGTAAAAATATTGCCCGCAAAGGCAACTATAAATTATGACTTAGCATTTTATTAATATCGATTGTATGGCATTGTGTTTAAACGTCAGTATTAGTATTAACCTTCGGGTTTTACCATCAGTTTTTGCATTTTTTCCTTTGTCTATTGCTTAAGTTGTAGTAAGACAATGCGTTCAACATAGTCAGCCCAAGGTGCTGAATCAATTTGCTTCCAAGTCATTATGTCTCCAAACGTCTCCTCGATAATCTCATCAGTGATAGTATATGGGGGTCCTTTCCACGTACGGAGATCCTTAAAGTTGACCACACTGAGCAGATAGTTGGAGCAAGGCTTCATCAACGCCGCAACGGATTTTGCGTAGGTTTTGCGATCGGCTATGGCCGCAGACTGGAAAGAACCGGTGTCCCAGATGGCGTCCACTTGGCCTCCGCAGAGGTCTGGTGTTAGTTTAAAGAAATTACCGGCGTAGAGGGCAAGGTTGGTGCTCTTTGCTTTGTAGACCTGATTCAAAGCGCAAAGTTTTCAGAAAATGGTTACCGTTTGTAATGTTGCTGCTGGCATATTAAGCACTTTACTTTATAGATAAGAAAAAATAAGTTAATGCCAGGACAACGACTTGAGAATAGCCACCTGGAATTCATCGGCAGTAGACACATCGTACTCCAGTTTGTGTTCCTTCATGAATCCTTCTAGAGCGAAAGTCGAGTAATCGTTACCTATCACTTCTTGGCCTTCCTCACTCAGCCACTTAAGATCCAATGAGTTGCCGCAGAACGTTAGAAAAATCCTTTTGATTTCGCCTTCACCAAAACACAGCCTGCGATGCTTCATCAACATTTTGTTTACAGCAGGAGCATAGGGATCGTCCTCCTCAGCATCTTCGTGATGGTGATGTTCGCTGTCAATTTTCTCCTCGTCAGGGCGTTCCCCGGTCTTCTGCCACCAGTCATCCCATTCCTGCAAGCTCCATTCGCGATCTGTCATACTGCTGAATATACTTTATTGCTAAAATATCTACAAAAAGGAGGAAATATATGGCCGTTCAAAACAGTTGGATTTTTGTTAAATAAGGGCAAATAGTTTGAAAGTTCTGATATTACAGGAAAATATTTCGGAAAATGTTAATTGGTATACCTACAAGTCGTGACTTTCGAACAATAAGTTACAAAAAGTATTACATTTAAAATATAAGTAAAACAGGCAAAATCGCAAACCACACCGGCTTAGTTTTTCAACAAAACCTGTATTCCTTTGGTCATATGAAATTGAAGCAGCCTCCAGCATAAACATTTGCGCCCGAAGACAAATAGCGGGGTTTTGAACGCCCAAACCGCAATTCTGATCTAAGCACAAGGCAGATACAGCAGCAACGAATGAACGACAATGGTTTGTTAAATTATTTATTGCTCCAAGGCAAAGTAGATGCATGTTTTCTGCAAGTCATCTCACTAACTGTTTGATATAGCTATTTCCTGTTAAGCAGGAGTTATAATGTTACAGAAAAAAGCATCAAAGTTTCGTATAAACCAAGCTAGACTACCTTAGAAAAACATTTATTTCCCGAATAAACACTCTTATTGGTATTTATTTACAGTTATTTTACAGTAAACTGCATAAACCACCAGATGATTGGTAAAATCTATGCATTTAATCGTTTTTCTTGAGTTTTCGAAGTTTAATGTGAATGCCGTTTTCTGATCGCAATATAAGTCTTGGGTTCATCCTGGGTTTTGGAGTTTCCTCGTCAACAAAAAGTTCGAATTTGCGCAGGATCAGACTTAATGTCACTTTTAATTCGTTCATTGCAAAAGTTTTGCCAAAGCAATTGCGAGGACCGGCTGAAAACGCAACAAATGCCGTTGGATGCATTTTCGCAACATTTTCGGGCAAAAATCGATCTGGATCATACTGCTCCGGATTTTTCCACACCTCTTGATTTCTATGGATGGCCCACAGGTTAACCATCACTGTGGTGTTTGGATAGACATCCATTTGACCACCTGGACTACCCTTGTTAGCAAAAGTCATTTTTTCTTCCGGGGACCTTGCTATGACCTGCACAGGAGTATGAAGTCTTAAGCTTTCTTTGATACACATTGTCAAATATAAGAGCTTGTTAATATCACCCCATTCCATCTCTTCGTTGTCACCCATAACATTCAAAATCTCTTCGCGACAGCGCTGTTGATAACGAGGATGTCGTGCCAAGTTGTAGAGAATCCACGAAATTGCACTGGATGTTGTGTCATGCCCTTCAAACAGAAATGTGTCGACCTCATCTCGAATTTCACTGTCGTTTAAACCCTTTCCTTCATCATCTTTGGATCGCAGTAATATATCTATGAAGTCCAAACGGCCTTTCTTCTTTATGCCAATATCACTGTACTCCAAATCAAATGGTTTCTGGTCTTCTGGTGTTAAATGGGACAAAGCAATTCTTCTTTCTTTTATAAGCCTTTCTGCTTCTGAATGCACGTAATCCAGAGCTCGTTTGAAGCGACGCCCAGGCGGACTGAGCCAAAACACCCAGTCGATTTGTAATAACAAGCTGTTGACACGATCCACAATAATTTCAGCCAGATCAGTTACCGCTTGCACGTAACGATTTTCTGAATCCAACTGGCAGTTTGTCTCTGCCGACATTGCGCACTGAAGCATGACGTCCAAGGTCATCTGGGCTACGTCAGAGCTAACTTCGATCATTGCATTTTCTTTTCTTGCCTCCCATTTGCCAATCATAACCGAGGCGCAGTGATTGTAGACTTTCATGTAAGATTTCAGGACTTCGAAGTGAAAAGCGGGCGTCAAAAGCTTTCGATGACGTTTCCACTTGTCTCCTGATGACGTCAGTAAACCGTCACCGATCCAAGGTCGCAAGAATCCATAGATAAATTCATCTTTCGGGGCTGAACTTAAGAGTATCGTACCGATAGTAGTTGGCCTGTGAGGCTCGACAAACACTTTTACAGGTCCAACCCAAGTCACTAACATGTCTCCGCACTTTCGCACCCAATCAAGTCGGCATTTTAAACCTTTCTCATCCGGTGTAAGAAATTGCAGATGACCCCAGAACGGATGACGGGGCGGTGACCATCCTCTTCTACTCAAGTCTGCGCTTTCCCTGTACGCTAGGTACAGAGGACGTATCCAATGCTGGAAAATGTACACGCATGCTAAAATGAACACGGTATCGCCAAGTAGAGAAGAAAAAATGTAGCCGGTCCCACTATTTAAGAATAACGTAGGCAAATCTGCAAACATCTTATACACCTGTCAACAACACATTTGTATTTTAAAACCAACACGTTGATTAATAACCAGACTATTGTACTGCAGAGGCCGCAGTATAGATTTTCTTGTGCGGTACAAATTGAGCGCAGTGCAATGCGACAAACATGTAGCCTTACAATAACCTTACCTAACTTTTGTACTATACACCGAAATCGCAAAGAAGCATGTGCTGTACGAGCAGCTAATGTTAATGACGAGACATAGTGATCCTTTGCATTCCTTGCTAAACTTGTCACAGCAGATACAATTTAGTTATAAGCTAACGTGTTTCTAGGACTGGCAACTACATTCTGTGCTTGGGTACAAAGCGGCGTTTAATCATTACCCTGTCACATGAGGCAAGATCGTTACAGGCGACCATTTCTTTTGTTAAAAGCACAAAACAGTCGACACTGATTGCTTGGTTTGGAACGAAAACTTCTGAAAAACGGCCACAACACGGGAAACAGCAGTTAACTCGTATCTCAATATGTCAGGGTTGAAATGAGAATTAACGTCACGCATCACTTGCTAGAAAAAGAAAAATGCAAAAGGTTCCCGCCAATTTTTTTGACTCACGATTTTGGATCAACGCTCTAAAGCTGTTTATTTGTTTGTCTTTGTTGTCGAAGATTCTAGCCTTCAATGCTTGGTTGTAAGGTGCAATAACGCTTGCTGTCTTAAGTTGGTTGTTCGGATTACTGGGTTCCTTTGACTTCTATCGTACAGCACACAGACCTGAAGTTTGGATACCTATTTTTCGATAAACTTGATTTGTTGTCATAACAGTAAATGATTTGTTGACAACAGTATATCTTCCTCGTGCACGGATGGTTGTTACACTTCAAGCAAGGTAAGTATGAAATGATGTGATTTATTGTGTCACGAAGGAGGTTAAACTTTGTGTTAAAAATCAGCAGTCATAAAACAGCTTAAATACATTAAAACAAACTGTTCATACAATCCCATTGGTTTAATGTATTTTGTTGTTTGTTTTTTCTCTCTCTCTAGAAGTGAATGTAAGTGTGTAATACCATACTTGTTACATATGAAATCATACGAAATGAAGGAAGATTTTTCACACGTTGGACGAAGTGTACCTACGTAAAAATATTGCCCGCAAAGGCAACTATAAATTATGACTTAGCATTTTATTAATATCGATTGTATGGCATTGTGTTTAAACGTCAGTATTAGTATTAACCTTCGGGTTTTACCATCAGTTTTTGCATTTTTTCCTTTGTCTATTGCTTAAGTTGTAGTAAGACAATGCGTTCAACATAGGCAGCCCAAGGTGCTGAATCAATTTGCTTCCAAGTCATTATGTCTCCAAACGTCTCCTCGATAATCTCATCAGTGATAGTATATGGGGGTCCTTTCCACGTACGGAGATCCTTAAAGTTGACCACACTGAGCAGATAGTTGGAGCAAGGCTTCATCAACGCCGCAACGGATTTTGCGTAGGTTTTGCGATCGGCTATGGCCGCAGACTGGAAAGAACCGGTGTCCCAGATGGCGTCCACTTGGCCTCCGCAGAGGTCTGGTGTTAGTTTAAAGAAGTTACCGGCGTAGAGGGCAAGGTTGGTGCTCTTTGCTTTGTAGACCTGATTCAAAGCGCAAAGTTTTCAGAAAATGGTTACCGTTTGTAATGTTGCTACTGGCATATTAAGCACTTTACTTTATAGATAAGAAAAAATAAGTTAATGCCAGGACAACGACTTGAGAATAGCCACCTGGAATTCATCGGCAGTAGACACATCGTACTCCAGTTTGTGTTCCTGCATGAATCCTTCTAGAGCGAAAGTCGAGTAATCGTTACCTATCACTTCTTGGCCTTCCTCACTCAGCCACTTAAGATCCAATGAGTTGCCGCAGAACGTTAGAAAAATCCTTTTGCTTTCGCCTTCACCAAAACACAGCCTGCGATGCTTCATCAACATTTTGTTTACAGCAGGAGCATAGGGGTCGTCCTCCTCAGCATCTTCGTGATGGTGATGTTCGCTGTCAATTTTCTCCTCGTCAGGGCGTTCCCCAGTCTTCTGCCACCAGTCATCCCATTCCTGCAAGCTCCATTCGCGATCTGTCATACTGCTGAATATACTTTATTGCTAAAATATCTACAAAAAGGAGGAAATATATGGCCGTTCAAAACAGTTGGATTTTTGTTAAATAAGGGCAAATAGTTTGAAAGTTCTGATATTACAGGAAAATATTTCGGAAAATGTTAATTGGCATACCTACAAGTCGTGACTTTCGAACAATAAGTTACAAAAAGTATTACATTTAAAATATAAGTAAAACAGGCAAAATCGCAAACCACACCGGCTTAGTTTTTCAACAAAACCTGTATTCCTTTGGTCATATGAAATTGAAGCAGCCTCCAGCATAAACATTTGCGCCCGAAGACAAATAGCGGGGTTTTGAACGCCCAAACCGCAATTCTGATCTAAGCACAAGGCGGATACAGCAGCAACGAATGAACGACAATGGTTTGTTAAATTATTTATTGCTCCAAGGCAAAGTAGATGCATGTTTTCTGCAAGTCATCTCACTAACTGTTTGATATAGCTATTTCCTGTTAAGCAGGAGTTATAATGTTACAGAAAAAAGCATCAAAGTTTCGTATAAACCAAGCTAGACTACCTTAGAAAAACATTTATTTCCCGAATAAACACTCTTATTGGTATTTATTTACAGTTATTTTACAGTAAACTGCATAAACCACCAGATGATTGGTAAAATCTATGCATTTAATCGTTTTTCTTGAGTTTTCGAAGTTTAATGTGAATGCCGTTTTCTGATCGCAATATAAGTCTTGGGTTCATCCTGGGTTTTGGAGTTTCCTCGTCAACAAAAAGTTCGAATTTGCGCAGGATCAGACTTAATGTCACTTTTAATTCGTTCATTGCAAAAGTTTTGCCAATGCAATTGCGAGGACCGGCTGAAAACGCAACAAATGCCGTTGGATGCATTTTCGCAACATTTTCGGGCAAAAATCGATCTGGATCATACTGCTCCGGATTTTTCCACACCTCTTGATTTCTATGGATGGCCCACAGGTTAACCATCACTGTGGTGTTTGGATAGACATCCATTTGACCACCTGGACTACCCTTGTTAGCAAAAGTCATTTTTTTCTTCCGGGGACCTTGCTATGACCTGCACAGGAGTATGAAGTCTTAAGCTTTCTTTGATACACATTGTCAAATATAAGAGCTTGTTAATATCACCCCATTCCATCTCTTCGTTGTCACCCATAACATTCAAAATCTCTTCGCGACAGCGCTGTTGATAACGAGGATGTCGTGCCAAGTTGTAGAGAATCCACGAAATTGCACTGGATGTTGTGTCATGCCCTTCAAACAGAAATGTGTCGACCTCATCTCGAATTTCACTGTCGTTTAAACCCTTTCCTTCATCATCTTTGGATCGCAGTAATATATCTATGAAGTCCAAACGGCCTTTCTTCTTTATGCCAATATCGCTGTACTCCAAATCAAATGGTTTCTGGTCTTCTGGTGTTAAATGGGACAAAACAATTCTTCTTTCTTTTATAAGCCTTTCTGCTTCTGAATGCACGTAATCCAGAGCTCGTTTGAAGCGACGCCCAGGCGGACTGAGCCAAAACACCCAGTCGATTTGTAATAACAAGCTGTTGACACGATCCACAATAATTTTAGCCAGATCAGTTACCGCTTGCACGTAACGATTTTCTGAATCCAACTGGCAGTTTGTCTCTGCCGACATTGCGCACTGAAGCATGACGTCCAAGGTCATCTGGGCTACGTCAGAGCTAACTTCGATCATTGCATTTTCTTTTCTTGCCTCCCATTTGCCAATCATAATCGAGGCGCAGTGATTGTAGACTTTCATGTAAGATTTCAGGACTTCGAAGTGAAAAGCGGGCGTCAAAAGCTTTCGATGACGTTTCCACTTGTCTCCTGATGACGTCAGTAAACCGTCACCGATCCAAGGTCGCAAGAATCCATAGATAAATTCATCTTTCGGGGCTGAACTTAAGAGTATCGTACCGATAGTAGTTGGCCTGTGAGGCTCGACAAAAACTTTTACAGGTCCAACCCAAGTCACTAACATGTCTCCGCACTTTCGCACCCAATCAAGTCGGCATTTTAAACCTTTCTCATCCGGTGTAAGAAATTGCAGATGACCCCAGAACGGATGACGGGGCGGTGACCATCCTCTTCTACTCAAGTCTGCGCTTTCCCTGTACGCTAGGTACAGAGGACGTATCCAATGCTGGAAAATGTACACGCATGCTAAAATGAACACGGTATCGCCAAGTAGAGAAGAAAAAATGTAGCCGGTCCCACTATTTAAGAATAACGTAGGCAAATCTTCAAACATCTTATACACCTGTCAACAACACATTTGTATTTTAAAATCAACACGTTGATTAATAACCAGACTATTGTACTGCAGAGGCCGCAGTATAGATTTTCTTGTGCGGTACAAATTGAGCGCAGTGCAATGCGACAAACATGTAGCCTTACAATAACCTTACCTAACTTTTGTACTATACACCGAAATCGCAAAGAAGCATGTGCTGTACGAGCAGCTAATGTTAATGACGAGACATAGTGATCCTTTGCATTCCTTGCTAAACTTGTCACAGCAGATACAATTTAGTCATAAGCTAAGGTGTTTCTAGGACTGGCAACTACATTCTGTGCTTGGGTACAAAGCGGCGTTTAATCATTACCCTGTCACATGAGGCAAGATCGTTACAGGCGACCATTTCTTTTGTTAAAAGCACAAAACAGTCGACACTGATTGCTTGGTTTGGAACGAAAACTTCTGAAAAACGGCCACAACACGGGAAACAGCAGTTAACTCGTAACTTAATATGTCAGGGTTGAAATGAGAATTAACGTCACGCATCACTTGCTAGAAAAAGAAAAATGCAAAAGGTTCCCGCCAATTTTTTTGACTCACGATTTTGGATCAACGCTCTAAAGCTGTTTATTTGTTTGTCTTTGTTGTCAAAGATTCTAGCCTTCAATGCTTGGTTGTAAGGTGCAATAACGCTTACTGTCTTAAGTTGGTTGTTCGGATTACTGGGTTCCTTTGACTTCTATCGTACAGCACACAGACCTGAAGTTTGGGTACCTATTTTTCGATAAACTTGATTTGTTGTCATAACAGTATATCTTCCTCGTGCACGGATGGTTGTTACACTTCAAGCAAGGTAAGTATGAAATGATGTGATTTATTGTGTCACGAAGGAGGTTAAACTTTGTGTTAAAAATCAGCAGTCATAAAACAGCTTAAATACATTAAAACAAACTGTTCATACAATCCCATTGGTTTAATGTATTTTGTTGTTTGTTTTTTTCTCTCTCTCTAGAAGTGAATGTAAGTGTGTAATACCATACTTGTTACATATGAAATCATACGAAATGAAGGAAGATTTTTCACACGTTGGACGAAGTGTACCTACGTAAAAATATTGCCCGCAAAGGCAACTATAAATTACGGCATTTTATTAATATCGATTGTATGGCATTGTGTTTAAACGTCAGTATTAGTATTAACCTTCGGGTTTTACCATCAGTTTTTGCATTTTTTCCTTTGTCTATTGCTTAAGTTGTAGTAAGACAATGCGTTCAACATAGTCAGCCCAAGGTGCTGAATCAATTTGCTTCCAAGTCATTATGTCTCCAAACGTCTCCTCGATAATCTCATCAGTGATAGTATATGGGGGTCCTTTCCACGTACGGAGATCCTTAAAGTTGACCACACTAAGCAGATAGTTGGAGCAAGGCTTCATCAACGCCGCAACGGATTTTGCGTAGGTTTTGCGATCGGCTATGGCCGCAGACTGGAAAGAACCGGTGTCCCAGATGGCGTCCACTTGGCCTCCGCAGAGGTCTGGTGTTAGTTTAAAGAAGTTACCGGCGTAGAGGGCAAGGTTGGTGCTCTTTGCTTTGTAGACCTGATTCAAAGCGCAAAGTTTTCAGAAAATGGTTACCGTTTGTAATGTTGCTACTGGCATATTAAGCACTTTACTTTATAGATAAGAAAAAATAAGTTAATGCCAGGACAACGACTTGAGAATAGCCACCTGGAATTCATCGGCAGTAGACACATCGTACTCCAGTTTGTGTTCCTGCATGAATCCTTCTAGAGCGAAAGTCGAGTAATCGTTACCTATCACTTCTTGGCCTTCCTCACTCAGCCACTTAAGATCCAATGAGTTGCCGCAGAACGTTAGAAAAATCCTTTTGCTTTCGCCTTCACCAAAACACAGCCTGCGATGCTTCATCAACATTTTGTTTACAGCAGGAGCATAGGGGTCGTCCTCCTCAGCATCTTCGTGATGGTGATGTTCGCTGTCAATTTTCTCCTCGTCAGGGCGTTCCCCAGTCTTCTGCCACCAGTCATCCCATTCCTGCAAGCTCCATTCGCGATCTGTCATACTGCTGAATATACTTTATTGCTAAAATATCTACAAAAAGGAGGAAATATATGGCCGTTCAAAACAGTTGGATTTTTGTTACATAAGGGCAAATAGTTTGAAAGTTCTGATATTACAGGAAAATATTTCGGAAAATGTTAATTGGCATACCTACAAGTCGTGACTTTCGAACAATAAGTTACAAAAAGTATTACATTTAAAATATGAGTAAAATAGGCAAAATCGCAAACCACACCGGCTTAGGTTTTCAACAAAACCTGTATTCCTTTGGTCATATGAAATTGAAGCAGCCTCCAGCATAAACATTTGCGCCCGAAGACAAATAGCGGGGTTTTGAACGCCCAAACCGCAATTCTGATGTAAGCACAAGGCGGATACAGCAGCAACGAATGAACGACAATGGTTTGTTAAATTATTTATTGCTCCAAGGCAAAGTAGATGCATGTTTTCTGCAAGTCATCTCACTAACTGTTTGATATAGCTATTTCCTGTTTCCAAGCAGGAGTAGTAATGTTACAGAAAAATCTTCTTGTACAGACAAGCCGTGATTTTCAAACTCTTTAAATTGCAATAACATTCTCGGCGGTTACCAATTTAGCAAATAAAGACGTATTGGACAGAATAATGTACTGTTTTAATATAATATAACTTGTAACACGACAAGATATACAGCGTCTGATACGCAACTGCTGGATACAAACTCTATCCATTCAGACGTACAGTCAAAGCATTGCGAGCCATTTGCAAACGTGACATCGCCGCCACAATAGCCAACTAGTTTCATCACAACACGTCCAGCAGTACATGGGTGACGAAGCGTGACACACTCACGAAAAAGTGACAGCAAAACGACACCAATCGCTACCGAAGTTGTGTTACAGCTAATTTCTTTTGCAATGGCTAATTTTGTGACATACAGAAGTATATGATTTGCAGTCACTAAAAAAGATTATTGTTTTTTTCCATATAATCGCCAATACATTTTCTTTAAAGTGTTCAATAGAAATAATATGTCTATGTAATTTGACCGCTAGGTAACGACATGTATCAAAAAATTAAGAGGCCTCAACTCGGTAACGCTAAAAATAAGATTAACTAAACAAAACGATTATGGGGTGAAGCACGGTTTTTATAGTTAAACAATCAAACAGGGTATGAATACAGAAAATAAACTCATAATTAACCTTTTTGATCATTACAAATTAAAACTCGAGATACTACGAGATCGGTGTTCCAAAAAGTGAAATAGTTCTCAAATAAAAATAATGACCTGTTCAAACACAACATACTGTATGTTAATAAACTGTTCGGTGTTTGCGCATTCCACGCATAACGTCGATTCAGCTCGGTCTGGAACTTTTATCTGATTTTATACGCCGGTTAATATTGTGCAGCGCAAATAAACTTATATTGCAGTGCAGTACAGGCTTCGTTCTGAAGCTGCATAAAGTCAAACCTGTAAGATTTTAGTTAAAATTGGTAAAAATGAATTTGGGATTGAGCTGTAATCGCATTCTGACCATGATTTGCCTTGTATACAAAAGAAAAATCAAAGCAACATAATCATGTTTACACAGCGTAGAGTTTAGTTTATTATTATAGTTACGCAATTGCGCCTGGTCTGTTGTTTGCCAAAAGCAGCCAATGTAAGATGCACCGTTTCGCTGGGACGCCCGAATGCACAATAGCTCTGCTTACATATGTATTGAAAAATATAGTACGTAGTACAATAGTGATAATAAATTTGCAATCATGCACCTATATATTGTTTAATGGGATGGAAAAAAATGACCAAATATGACATCAATTAACCGTGCTAAAACACTAATGTACTTTTATGTGGTGAAGTGCGAAGTACAAACGTTGCAAAAATAAGCTCTAGTTCTTAAACAAGCGTGGAAATTTGACAGGGGCTCGAGCGATTTATTCCAGGGTGCTTAATGTTTTTAGAGAGCTTAAATCACAGTGTTGCCCAACAAGCGTATCAAATTGTTAGAATTCCATTTACGTTGAAGTACATCTGTTCAAAACGACGCCGTCGTCGTTTTTCATGTATATCCCAGTTCTGACACCATTCCTAACGAAGTCAATCCTATTTAAGCACCCCTCATGGACGTTCAAGAGCACAGAACTCCGGCATGGGCCTCTTAACATCGTGCTGGCCCTTTGACGCTGCGAGAGTACACTTGTATGTTTTCACTTAACATACTTGTGTTGCAATGTACATGCCTGGACCTGGCGCGAGACCGTTTGGGGGCTGGCGCAAGCCAATCGTCAAGCATGTTAGCAAACATAGCACAAAGATAAACCATTCGTTGTCGTGTTAATCGTTGTCAAATTTATCGGTAAACACCGCATTTTAGAGACGTTAATAGCTGTACGCAGCTGAAGGGGCAAATGAAAGGCGTCCTTATTTGGTGTTATATTGGTGTTTTCATTAATAAGGTTTTTTAGCAGGTTTGAAATCCTTTAGCAATTGAGGTTTTTCTTGAGGTTTTCCAGTTTAAAGCATAACGTTTGGCAGGTTGACGAATTTTACACGCGAAAGGTGGACGAAAAACAAATGCCGAGGCTTTACAATCCAAACATTAGTCCAACGGGGTCTTGTAAAAGTCGAGAAACGCTGGCCGAAGATGACAAACGGTTACAAATTGTGGCGCAGTGTCGCCGCGTGCGAAAAAGGCACTTCAAACAAGTACGAGCTTAATTGACTGGCGCCCAGGCACCAAGGAAACAGCATTTCAGTGCTGCTTGCAGTTCAATTGCTTCTGGTTCGGCTGTTTTGCTTTTGCGCGCCAAAATATGCGAAACAATATGGCTTGTGACGTCACATGTGGCAGCAGAACGTGACTGTTTCTGGTCCTGAACAGTTAATGTTTCTTTAGTCTGCTCATGTTGTTTTGTTATGTTAGGTTTGTTAAAGTGGTGTATTATAGGCCATGAGCTTGCGGTGTCTCACAATAACAAAGTCTGTTTACTTTTTGGCTTATGTTTCATTCGTCTGATGCTAAGGTAGATAGATACGTATGACCGAAAATGTAGCACTTTTTAGCCGTGGTTGATATACATACTGATGGTACCGCTTGTGTTGTGCATTGCGACCGGAATACCAAAGCATACAAGCTAGTATAGTGTACTGTGTGCTGCAGATGTGCAAAACAAACTAACGTTTTGAAACTAGCTCTAAAATACAGAGCTTGATTTCAAAAGATCTGTTTAATCAAATGCATGCGTGCTAGTTACCCCATGGGAAACGATCTAGCAAACTGGAAGCTTCACTAGTAATCTACAGGAGATAATCTTGGTGTGTGTGTGGTTTACTCGACTGGTAGTTTAAGGCTTGGAGTTGGACGCTTTTGGCGAGGCCATCAGATAACAGATCGCGCTCTACTGATCTTGATAAATGGCCCCCTTGTGCCGATTTGCTTGAACACTGTTGGTGGTGTGTAGTATTTGGTGCACGTCCAATTCAGGTGTTTCTGGCTGCATCTGAATGAGGTCGCCAAAAAGGCATGCAAGTCTTTGCTATTCAATTCCAATTATCAGTTTTCAGTTTTCCAAATTATTGTTGTAATTTACTTTCCTGTAATGCGTGGCAAATGAAGAATGGAATTGAATTGCTAAAATGTAAATAAAAGCGCTTTTAGTTTAAAACTATAGAAATCAAAATTAAAAAGTATGCAAATCCTTATGTTTATTATTGTGCCAGTCGTTTTAGCATTAATAGGCAAATTTATTGATTTTAAGCATGCGCGTGAAATATCACAATCCCTGTGAAGTTAAACCTAAGGAATTATCTTTGCAAATTGCACTTAGTCAAGTACAAAGAGATTGCGCATAAACGAACGACCTATTTTTGCAAACTCGCTGCAGCGATGAAAGATCGAGTGCGTTTAATGGGAAAATAATTGCCGAGAATCACACGCAATTACAAGTCGAAGTACATGAACTTTCTAAACACGAAATTTAGGCGCCCACACATCTTTGTTCAGCATAGAAAATGACCTCTCAGCACCCACGGTAAAATGTTTTTGGTACCTAGCACTCGAGGAAACTGTCATTCATAGAGCGTTTTTGCTCATCAACGAGGCTCTTTATTTCGGAAGCTGCCATATAAGTCTGTTCGTATGAACCTGTGATTGATATAAAAATAGTTTTCAGTAATTGTGCTTGACTTTGAAACGAGGAAGTGAAAACCGTTGATGGGGTTTTTATATTTTCCCAGCATTAAGGTTTGTTTTCCAGAATTATTTATTTTTAACATTGTTTAGCGCGAAGTGTTTTTGCATTTTTTCCCCGATTTTTTAAGCTTAGCACTTGGTGGCAAAATGCAGGTGTACATGACAACGCCAAAGGTCACACAAACAAATTCCGCGGCCTGTTTTGTAATCTTCGGCCTACAAACCCAAGTCAAAACAGGTGAAGCAAAACGTAAACTGACCAGCCATGTTGTGGGATTAAGGTCGTTTAAACGCGCTCATCCGCGTCCAGAAAATGTTCGACCGTAACAAACCTTCTTTTGTTGCAACTTACTTTGACATTTAAAGTAATTTCATACAATGTTACATTTCATAAGGCGAGCTTACTGAAGATGAAGATTTTGAGTACAATATTGGTCAAATATGTTTACTCCATTGCTGTTTAAGCACACCATTCACGTCTTAAAAACTGTAACTAATAAGAAACATACAAATCAATACGGAATTGCATTCTTTTAGATATTACGGAAAAATGACGAAAAAGGTCATCATGTTTTCATTTCTTGTCATGGTTATTGTGAACATGACAGAATCACATGCGCATATATTTTGACTTTTAAAGTACATGCATTTGCGTCAGTGATAAACGTTGTTACGCTTGGTGTAAGCAAAATAGCTATTTACAATGTTACTTAGTTATTTAAATGACTTGGACTGGCCTTGATTTAAAAAGCTTGGCTTGCTATTCGTGTTGCCAATATAAATTGTAACTAGATAAAAATAGACGAATTTGCTGAGCGTATCGTTTTTGCAGTAAAGCTACAAAATTTTAACTAATATTTTCGCCATACAATACTGTTGGTGTTAACAAACAACTAACTGCTAAGGGTATTGCGTTGCATTACCGTAGCTTCACTGCGAAAACGATACGCTCAGCAAATTCGTCTATATTAACAACATCCTTAATTGTGGCGAAGAGGGCGGAACGGAACATGCTTCGTTGACATCCTGCGGTAAACGACAACATGATGGACTGATCAAACCCCCACAGTGTAAGATAGGTTGTCAACATGTGTAGTGCAGAGGTCGTAAGGCCGTCTTTGTGAGTCAGTGCGTTGTTTACATCGTAAAGGGGTTAGAAAGGTCAAATAATTGTTAAGAATGGAAAAAATATAGCTAAATAAAAATACATTTTTGACAAGAAAAAAGGCAACTAAAAATACTGTTTGTTTTGGTGTCTTGAATCTGTTGTAAACATGCAAATATTTTTGTTACTTATTACAACATGTAAGTTTTTTGAAACTCAAATTGCATATTTTTAAATGACGTTTTGAAACCATTCTGAAGCACGGGCCTAAATCACGTGACTTAACGCTTGGTCGCGTTTTACACACCTGGCACGAATTCGTAGTAAAAACCTAATGAATTTTTCACGTTGCAAGAAGTCTCGCTCGGTAATTTGCGATGCTGTCGCCTTCGCGCTCATGTTTTACTGATGAATTATGCCACACGCACTTGGCCTTACCTGCTGCCCTATGAGTCATACCTGAGTCGACCAAGTACAAGTAATTTCAAAAATTGCTACTGATGTTTACCGTTGGAACAGTTTGCCTACCCCGGTGTTGGTCGATTTGTAAGAAATGTGACCATGTTTTGATCAACTTGCCTTTCGAACCCGTTTGTTCCCGTTCTTTCGCAGTACGTGTTTAAACTTAGCTATAAAATGGATCGTTGTAAAGGTTTGGCTGTGCTGTTTTGTGACAAAAAACTGCCCTGAACAAAATCGGTGTACGTGTAAATGAGTCTTGTATATTATACGGGTTCTGTGTATATTAAAAGCAAAGTCAACTTAATCGCTACAATGGCATTTAAACTGTATGCAACATTCCGTAAATATTTTTGTATTGCGTGGGTTGATTTTTTAGCGTCGACGGTTTGACGCAAGTTCTGAACCACATGGTCAAAAAAGACCTTATTTGTTGAATTAAATGCATTCTTAAACTGATAATCACTTTTGTTCAAACGCGTAAGAAAAGGTTAAGTGTAGGAGGCTTTTGTTACTGCCCACGGTTCAGTCGAAGTCATTTTAAAAGTAATTGTGTGCAGCGTGAAAGTAAAAGTGTATGTCTCACAACCCCCCGATTATAAACTTCGTTTATCGCCGGCGTTCAGTGGAAATTACATTGCATGCGCATATTAATACTGCCAATCAGCTTTCTGCTCAACAGGGCCTATTATACTTCATTCTTAAGACGATAGAATTCGGTTTAATTGTATGTTCCCGGACAATTGGCGACAAAAAATTGACTCAGCAACCGCAAAGACGCTCTACAATGTGAAGTTGCTTTACGAGAATTACAATTGCCCGCCGTTCTTTGCGCATTTCGACGATTTTCAACACCCCGCAGGCATTAAACGGCCTTAGCGCGTAAGCCTTTTCGAAAGTTGGCGAGCCTCTTGAGACAAAGTTTTCAGAAAACAAGTGGTTGACATGGGAACGCATGCGCCCCTGGCACATGTACTTGTAGCCCGGCCGTCGGTGCTTAGTAATTTGCCGCGAGGAGGTCATTGCGACGGACAGCAATCAAGCAGCTTAGCAAGGTGTTCGGCGCGCCAATTAACTGGATTAGCCGCAAGAAATGGACGCTGCTTTGACCTGGCGTCGTGCTTGTAATTGGGGTGGCCTAACCTTTTCGTTTTCAGTATGGTTTACAGGTTTGACAGCTGGTAATTGCTGATGCACTTCCGACAACAAGAGGAAAAAAATAATGCAGATTTAAATTTAGCACTATTATGTGTATGGACTGTACAGCTTCCGAGGCAGGTTTAGCACGAGCTTAGCGTTTAGAGGTCTTATAGAATTCCGATAAAAGATTGTTTAATCTTAACCTTAACTAAATGGCAGTTTTTGAATGCCTTGTGGTAACCCATGCAAGATGTATTTACATGTGTATAGAAGTTCATTTGCGTTGTAAACCTTTGTGAGGAAAAGTATGCGAAGTGGTGTCCCAATTGCTTATAACCGAAAAAAGCAGAGTATGTAACGCTCAGACTTAGAGTCCAAAAATAGAATCTTGTATTGTAAAGGAAGCCAAGTCGTATAGTAAGAACAGATGACGTAACTTTATTTTTGACAGAGTAATCCCGGTAGGGAACCGACATATCCGAGATTATAGTTTATCCTTCGACTGTCGTTGTGATCTATATACAATTGCCTCACGCATGCACTGGTACTGCATTGTTCAGCAAGTGCTAAGCCGATTGCGAGTATAATGTTAACATTCGCGTGTTATCACGAAAGACATATCGTCGCTAAGGCCCGAGTCATAAACAGGTCAATGTTGGTATCCGGTGGACCACAAAGACGTCAGCGACTATGCCGTGCCCCGGGCAACGAGAAAATGGGTATTGAAGCTGTATTAAGAGGTACCAAAAAGGTTCTTACTACTTAGGCTGAATTCTTGGAAATTGACACAGGTTAAAGAATTCATTTCCGTTTTGACTTTTGTGGTTACTGTCGTAGGCGTTTTGATTTGTTTTGGTGCCATTACTTGAAACTCGATACGCTATGTTGAGATTTTGTTGAAATAATAGAGCAACGCAATAGGACCTTTTTTAAAACCAAACCTCACTGTTGAAAGTGCTAGCGGTTTGTGTTACATCTGTTTTTAGGCTTGGACGTTTTACGGAGTAAAACCCAATTCGCGGGGGACCATTCTTGTGTGGTAAACTTAATTTAGGACAAAATTTCAGTCCTTTAATTTAGCACACAGACAGATAGGCGCTTCTGACCATATGGAATACTATTATCTCTTTGATCTAACGCTGCTTCGATTTTAGATTTCTAAATTAAGTAAGTAGGCAAGTGTGATTTTGTGGACCAGGAAAACTGCTTTATGTATCTCAACAGTTGCATTAACAGTTCGGGGCATAAATTACATTAAATTGAGTGTTGATTTTTCTAACGGCGGCTTCAATGTTGTGTTTTGACCAGAAACAAAGAACTTGATTTGCATACGAGTTTTTGTATAGCCAGTGGCGATCTGTATTTTCCTCGTAGCAGGATATAAGCTCAGGCTTAAGGCTACATAAAATTGTCTTGTTAAAAACATCGCCGATGTGGTAGTATTGACACAAATCATAGTTTAAAGCGCAACGGAATTTCAGACAGAAAAGCGGTTTATTCCAATATTGTGTCCAAAATTTCATTTCACCTTGACTGGTTGTACCTTTTTCACGTTCTATGAATATTTTGGTTATTGTAAGTATGATATTGCATTCAGCTATTCTTTGTCGATGTCTATAAGTTGCCCCTTTTTTGGTTTCTTCTGTATTCCGTTGTTTGTAAGATGTGCCCAATATGACCAAGTCTGCCAACATTTGGTCTTATACCGCAAATCCCTTCGGTAGATTGAAAACCACCTTACCCGTGCCAGGACCTGTAGGGAAGAAAACTGCATCAAAGCCTGCAAAATCTCTCAGTAGGCAATATTTGAAAGTCAAATCAATTCCTTCCGCTGCGCCAGAGCCCAATTCTCTTGCCACAGGTTGACTTCTTTCATAACCGCCTGATTCCCTGGGGACCTGGATGTGGCCTTTCCCACGGCTGAGCATTACGTTAATTCACCTCCCTTAATCGACTGCTTAGCCGCCTAATATAGATATCAGACGAAAAGAAATCTCGCTTGTGTGTGTGTGTCTGCTAAGCTAAGCTGCGTATATTTGCTTTTTTGGGACGTTTATGTGGGTACATTTAGTGTTAGTACCGGACTGGACAAAGCTTACCACTCGTTACAAGATTACTGTGTAACGGATTTTTAATTGTGGTAAACTTTTTTCTATGTTGAGGTATATTTATTGGATAGGAAAAACATTACGGATCAAAACAATAGGAATTGCGAAAGTCAACTAAACCTTATAGTCTTTGTACCTATTTCGCCGTACCATGTTTACGCATTGCTGACGTTTCCGCAAACATGCAGCCACATGCATTCCATGCAAGCCGCAGCCAAAGTCCAACCATCGGTGCCAGTCGGGCCCTTATTGTCAATTCAGAACACAAACCAGTTGCTTTAACAGGCGCCTAGCGTTGGCAGGTTACAGGTTACAGCCATGTACAGTGGTATAAGGGCCGTTGACCTGCAGTTCAAGCTACCGTATTAATATTTCGGTGCTAGGTTTCGAGGTTTTCCATTGTGTTGCCTTGATAGGTGTGCTGTATTTAAGAAGGAACTGTCTTAATGGTCGAGTTTATATTTAGTGTTGCCCTTTGCGTCTGTCAAATTTTAGGATATTCCAGTTTTAGTGGCTTAAAATGACCTAAAGCGTTTAACCGTTGTATTGTTAAAAATAAATTGGGGAATATCCGAATTACGTGTTTACTAAAACAACAACTAGATGAGATTTATCAGTCCGGTTTAAACAGGAAATGGTAGGGTAGAACAACAAAACGTTGACCTGTTAATCGGTGTTGATGTGCCTTTTGCCATATATTGCGTAAACCACCGCCACAAGTATACCAGAACTATTGCTATATTTGCAAATTCATTTTTGAACAAATATAAATGAAACACGAAAATAAAAACTCAATAGAAAACTTGTTTCTGCCGCTGAATTGCCTGACTTTTTTCTCTCAATCCTTTTGTGCTTGCTTTTGGTAACAGGAGACCACGTATTGGACAGTGTATGTGTTTATACGAACTTTCAAGGTTAAGCCGAATCTCAAGGTCAAAATTGGACGCTATAGCGACGCCTTGCCTTGAAGCTATATTGTCCACCCAGCAGTACCGTGCGTCAATAATCGCTTATTGTTACGTCACAAGACGTGAATCACGTTGACTTTGCACGTGTTGAATGACTTCAGAACTTAAAAGATAAGATCTCGTTTTTTTTTACAAGAATGACGTAGCTAATTGACCTTTTTGGAATATTTCACTCATTTTGTACCATACTCGGTTCGGACAAAATCAGTCTTAAAAAATTATACCCGAACGTTTACGTTGTAGCGGATAGTTTGGTTATATTCATGTGCAGATATAATGTGATTTGTTTGTAAAATTTTGCAACGTTTTAAAAACATTTAAATGTTTGTTCTCGTGTTATGTTGAAATTTTATTTTCACGCTTCAAGTCTCATACCATTCAAGCATCTGATACGTTTTCATGGGATTTTTTTCTTCTTCCTATCTTTTATCAAAAAATGTGTTACCGTCCGGTCAACGGCCTTATAGCCTAGATTTCAAAGGTCTATATATTGTTAGAGGTCCCACCTTAACTTGTAAACAAAGGAAGGTTTATTTTCTCAAACATCCGCCATTCTCGCTCCAAAGTCTATTGGCTGCCTCGCGGCTTTCCAAACCCCGAACTGTCGTTTCTCAATAAACTTTCGAAATGTCGCCGACAAGCCTGGTATTTTGCGGTGGTCAAGGAAAAGAGAAATTCCTTAAGGCGTATGCGTCGATTGTTAAAGTTAATGCCCACGCATTCAGTAACGTGCGTAAGATGCGTAGCACTCCCAAAATAAAGCGCCAAAACGGCTTTTCGGAAGTAGCATTTTGCGTCAGTGCGTGGTACAGCTAACGTCCTGTACGTAACAGCATCAGAAACGCAGAGAAAAAATGCATTCAATTCATGCGCTGCTGAAGCATGCTCAGTTATTTTAGTCCGCCTATTCACAACGCAGGCGCTATCTGCAAACTAATTGAAACTGTTTCGTTTCTCTTTAGCTTCATTGACTTGAAAGCAGTTGACATGAGTGCAAGACCTTTTTGAAACAGCAATGCTTATGTATCTAGTCACTGATTGAGACATGAGCTGCAGTAATAAGGAACTTTAATACAGTTTATGTCAGGATAATTGTGAAATAGCTTGTGTGTTTTTTACAGGGCTAAAACGTAGCATTTTATTTCCGCGGACTTTCCACTTATTGCGAGATATGGCAACCAAGCCAAGAGGAAGAAACCAACGTGTCTTGGCCAGCCGCGCAATACACTTAAATTGGAACAAAACCCCACTGTACACTGCCAAAAACGTGACTACTGTAACGTAGCACGACTGACGTTATAGCCACTTTCTACAGCCGGAACGAACCAGTGCCCAAGTTCCGTACATTGCATCGGAAAGAGTCTGACTATTTTGTTATCAAACACTGCATGTGCGTGGGCATTGTTATCTGTCGGAAGGCTTGTGCTTGTTGCGTGGTTAACTGAACCTCTTGTCGCATGGCGGGTAACATCGATTCGTTACATGCGGTAGTCCGGTAGTGAGGCTGCCGGTCTTTATGTCTGTAGCTGGTTGTTGCTGTTTTGGATATTATGCTTTTGAGTTATGTGGCAAAGGCTGTGCTCAGAGCTAAAAAATATGTGTAATGTAACTGTGATGTTTAGAACGCGAAAGGTTTCAAGCAGGTTTAGAAATTGTTTAGTTTACGTGAAGAAAGCATAATTTTACTTACATGTTGTGCTGTAGGAGTGTAGGTATGTTGACTTACAACATTGTTTCAGATGTTTATAATGTTATGCTCAAACCCACTTTTTGAAATTAAATCCTATCTTAGTTTTTGAACATAAGTTTGTCTACACTCTATGTCTATAGAGATATCTGATTTGACGCCCCAAAGCACCTGTAGTGACTATATTACTTTTCAGTGCACATGTTGAGGTCGGAAACTGTAAACAAGCTTAAAGCAAGCACCGCAGCCTTGCAAGTTATCTCCCTTGCTTTAATAACTGCCCAGCATCAGTTGTTTATGAAGGTTCTGTCAAAACCACTTGACAATCCGATTATAATTTGGCATTTTCAAAGGCTCATGTGTGACGCATATTCCACAGAAGTAATCCCATATCTCTCCGATGGGATTACTCTTTGAGACGTCTTGAGCATATAGCGGTTTGTATTAAGATTCCACATGCCTTGAAGTTAGGTCTTAGTCAAAGATTTAGTCTTGTGATTTTGACGATTCTTATCAGCTAGTAGTTTACAGCAAAGGCTACAGGTGCATATACTGCAAATAGTACGTACACATAGTTTGTTATTTGGGTTGTTTGCAGCAGGCAAAAGCTAGGAGAAGTAATAAGTTACCATTCATAGCACGTGTATATTACACATATTATTTATATGTATCAATAGGCATAGGCCGATGCTACGTTTACAACCTGGTTACATGTGTTGACAACCCAACTGTCATTGTAGCCTTCACCCTTACTGAAAGCGACAAAATTTACGTCGTCTCTACCCCATTTCCGCCTGGGTAGTTAATACTATAACACGGTGTGCTAACGATGACGAAGGGTTACTACAGATCGTGCTGTGACCTGACACGTCACATTAACACGTTGTATGTAGATGCGGGCCTGCTTTTCGTTAGACCAGCCTTAACCTGCTGTGGCCTGTATACAATCAAGTGGTGCCAATTGGCCAAGTTCATTTGCACATAGCTCATGTGGAATGCAGATTATTACGTATTTTAAATGCAAGACCCAGTTAAATGGTAGTCTACCTAGCCTTAATTTTTGGGACCCGATTCAAATAAAAAATTGTTTGATGTAAACAAGCCTTTCACATAAGATGTAAACAAATCTTTCACATCCAATGTTGGCATTTTCTGTATTTCCCCCAAGCAACGATATTTGGTGTTCCAAGTAATTTATATGTCTCTTTAATTTACTTGAAAACTAACCTAAATATGATACGTTTTGTTTTTTAGGCAGTTAAGTGCGAGCTTTATGTGGTAAAAGCATATGCCTTAAAGATGCTGAGAATAAGACTGCACTGACGCTATTGTCCATTTCCAAGCATCAAGAAGCAATTGCCATTTTAATCCGCAACCAAAAGAAAACCGGACGTAGGCTTCCTGCATACGGAAACTTTACCGATTTTGGTCACTTTGGGTCAATTGGTCGTGGACTGACCAAACTGGCCAGAAACTGGACTAACTAGGCCCATGATGACGCCTCTGGGTTCCATTTTTAGGACGGGAGCCAACAAACCACCGAAGATTGACCAGCACAGTTTGTTCACTAGCATCCAAGTTAGTGCCGCCGTTTTACAAGGAGACTTACAGGTAGGCTGTTTGGACCGTTGTGCATTTCCTTGTTTCCTGCTACCTTTATGCCAGGCCCGGGACTACACAAATTGTTTTACAAAACAGAAATGGTGGTTTGTAGGAACAAGCAGTGTATAATTGTTGAAGTTGACGGATTGATGTAGCTCTTTACTTATGAAAACAGTTTGAAAACGCCATTTTTACATTTGTCGTAAATGGTCTTAAAATTAGTTGCTGCCTTGTGAAACCATAGTACTTGCTTTCGTAACTGTTGTTCTTGGTTGTGACGGAATCAGAACCAATTTCATGCCCTAAATGAGCTTATAATGCTGCTTATTGATCTGTTTACGCCATATGTTCATGTACGAAACAGAACACATACATTGTGCCCACATAACCTTGCAAGTTTCGCGAACATTTTTCAAGCAATAGCTGCATAAAACATCCGCCTATTGGCCCAAGGCGGCGTCGCTCGCGGAAGCTGTTGGAAACTGGTTTCCCGCGCTGCAAAAATTGTGTCGTGTGACCACGTTTGAGGTGTAACACACCTGAGTAAAAAAAACTAAACTAAAGACATTATTAAAAATCGCCGCTATGAAAAACATGTGGTTTGTTGAATGGGTAAAATAGTGATTGGGGTCGAAATTTTGTTGCAACCCAGCTTGTCTGCATGACATTCGCCTTTGCGTTGTCAGTGAAGAACAAAGTTAAACGTTGTATTACTTAAAGTTTAATTATTGAACTGTATTTGGACTTATCAACTTATAAACAGTAATGCTCTTCCAGCAGTTTTTATTTTGAATAATCGACGTTTCGATGTCCCATACGGGACACCTTCATCAGGATAATGGCACTTTTTAACAGACAAATTTCTCATAAAGCGACAAGAGCATCAAAACACACTCCAAAAACATCGATAACAAGCTTAGGAATCTAATGGATGCTTCCAACATCTGATACGTAGTGTCTGGCATAAAAAACTTTTGACATATCGCATTGCCTTCGCTATAATTTGCAAAGATCACATACGTAAACAATTTAAATGACCACGTTATGTAAATTGGTTTGGTCGTTTTGTTGACATTTCGGAAAACATTATGCGTATGCGGAATCGTGTTTTACGTAATGACATGCGTTTCATGTTATGCATCACAAAATCAAAAATACTTAGCCAAGCCTCGTTTGAGCGAAAGGTCAAACTATAACCTTGTATGCAAACCTACTTGGCAGGTTTCAAATATATGTTTGCAAACAGAATTCCACGCTGACAGGTGGATCCTACTTAGGATTGTGGAGAGAGTTGTTGTACGTTATTCAACCACATGGGCGCCGGTACATAAGGGCAAGAGGCACTTGCCTACATGTACATAAAAGTTTGATATCTTAAGTAAAAAATTTGAACCCTCCTGCACAATTTTCTGCGCATATGCCCAACCGATATTTTTCCATTTCGATTTAACAAGCGTTCTAACATAGCTGTGTTTTGTTTATCCGCTTCTAGAATCAAAGTATATGGCATGTTCTTATGGGCACAATGTTGTAAAAAATGAGTATTTTGGTCAGTGTGATGGGATGGTTAGGGCTGCTTGAATGAATCCATTTGCACGCAGTTTCCTAATCCCTGCAACCAAATATAAATACAAATTGATTTCGTTTCAGTTTCGAGAAAATTTGGAATTGCAAATATCATGATGACTGTTGCGTAGGATTTTTGAAAGCCTGAATCCTGGCTTGGTGACATTAAAGTTTGTTGTCGTGGTTAAAAAAGTTTGGGCTGGTTGTTTTCACTTATTTTTTTAAGTTTTCTCAAAAACCGACTGAAAAGGACATCAACATGTTTTGGATTTAGTCATTTACACTACAATATTAAAGCCAGTATATACCTGGCGATGACAGTAGAAACTACCGTAACGTAGTGATGTTTTACACTTAGATATTGGCTTGTATGTTTTTGCTCGAAAATTTTAGAACCTTGCATTTGTGCACAAAGCTTCTATATCTGTCAAACGAAAGTCAAACGGCATATTGCTTTGACATATGAGCCTGTAGCACCATGAACAAAGCCGACCTATTCCCTTTGCAGTAAACTGTGATTTAATGGTGCGTTTACGACCGCTAGCTTCAATTTACGACCGACAAATCTGTCCCACCTGTCGCTTTGCCCACACAACGTGAGAAAATACGTGCAAAGTGAAAGGTAGGGATTATAGTGAAGGAATTTTAAACTTACAGGGCCGGTAAGGTAGCAGTTAATGTTACGATTTCCATGTTGCGGTAAACATAGGGTTTATGTTTTGAGGGCGTTTTGACTTGCGTTGGTGGCCGTTGCTTAAAACAGATTTTCACCGGAAACGTTTGGATCCGAAAGCAACTTTAATCTTACGTCTTTAAAAACCTTTTGTATATTTTGGCTTTGTGAACAACTCCTTTGATAATCTACTTACAAAAGCATAAATAAAAGGAACTGAAATATATATTGTGGTAAACTGTGAATTTTTTTGTCAATTTTGTATTGTAATGTTATCACAGGCAAACAAACATTTCATCACAAACTCTCAATGAAATGCTGGACCAGTCTTTGCAAATTGCTTACCAGGAAGCAGACAAATCATTTTTCACAGACCCGGCGCATTTGGCGTGTTGTGCCACAGATATATTCGTGATACAAAAAGGCAACGTCTCTCTTGGAAACTGAATTCGTTTCCCCTTAAGCTCTGTGCACTGCTACTCCCATATTTGGTCCGGCAGCGAAAAAAAGCCGTTTGACACGTACAATTATCATCATGATGCTGTTAATGGTGTTCTTACGGCTGTAGCTGATTCGTGCATTGGCAACGTGGTGTGACAGCTTTTGAACCGATAATTGTGTGTTGCAGGCGGCTAATGCCCTAAATTCGATCACTCGGCCACAATAATGAAAAAGCAAGAAATTCTTGTAAAATTCTTATCAAATCCTAGTAAATTGATTCTGGGAATCAATCCCTTTTCTGTTACTAACAAACGATTTCAACCTTTCATGTTATAACTTTGCAAACGTTTTTTTACAGGTTCAAATCAGTTAACTATCTTAAATATGCTTTTATAAGCAGCATATATTTGTTCTATGTAAGATAGCTAACTGAAATAGGAAATAAACGTTTTCAAATTTGTGATATTGTTGCATCAAAACCTAAAAAATTATAGTGTAAAATCGAACAATGCTCTATTTGTACTGTATTAGTTAAAATGGCTACATTATCAACCAAAGAATTTTGATTCCTTCCGGCGGACACAATAATTATCGAAACGTAGAGATATTTAATATATACGGGCGGTAATATCACCGGTAAACACACATCCCCTAAACCGTGTTTAGACCCATGTCGTTATCGCGTAACACAAAGTAATACATCTCCGCTGACGCAAATTGGACGTTTGCGTCCCAGCGACACTACTTACGCTGTAAACTTGGTTGACATTGAAACAACGCTTTTTTGATTTAAGGCATACCAAAGCGTCGCAATCATCGAAATTTAGCTGCTTTGCGTGCAGGCGCTAAGTGCTGTGCGCAAGACCTAATTTCGATGTAAACCGTCAAGCCACGGCCAGGCCTAAAAGATTTGCCACGCATGACACGAGATTGTTGATGTTAAATGCAATGTAAGCTGTACCAAAAAGAATGCATACCCCCATTTTTATTACTTTTTTAATCACGCCGATCCTTCATTTATTCTCGGTTATTTTTCAAACTGAAACACGTAGAATTACTCGTTTGGGTGGGACCAAGTTTTATAGAGCAAATAAACATAGCTGTTACAATCAAAATGACTTTATTCATTGACCTGTTGTTTTGATGTTGGTTGGTAAAATGCTAATCGTTGTCAACAAGACATTTTCACACAAAAACGCCTTTAGCGATTTAAGCAACATTAACAAGTCCTTTGTAACCAAATCCAGTATCTTTGCATTGATTTCTCCACCAACGCCGTGAGAAGTTTAAACATAAAGCAGTATATTTAGACCTGAATTGTTGTCAGCCTTGCTCGTACTTGCGTAGTGAGCCCGGTTAGGTTTATTCGGCGCATGCAACAGTGTGAAACAACTTTGGGCTATTTTCTTCGATTTACGGGAAGGTCAAGGCGTATCAGGTTGCTACTACTGCGTAACAATTTGCTTGTGTCCTCGACGGCCTTTTGTCCCCAGGACGATTTGGTTACATCATGTTTCCGAACTACCTTTTGTGTCGCCAAGGGTCTTTTGGGGATCGCGTATTTGCAGGTAAACTTGAAATAGCCCGAAGTGTAAAAGATTCTAGTTTTACTCGCCTTTTAGGTGGTTGGGATTTTTTAGTCTGTAGTGACATTTGATAATGTGATGTTTTGTTGTGACAGATTGGAAATGGTTTCAAATGATTTTCAACCGGTAATACACGCGGACTATTGTGCTGACTTTCAATACATTTTTCCTGTTGCTTTTTAAAACCAAGTTGAATAAACAAACGATTTTACCCTAAAAATGACTAGCAATGTCGAAAGTAGTGTACCTGAACGTTTGGCAAAAAAGAATCTTTGTAGTGCAATATGGGGGGATTGAAATTATGACAAAATTGATAAACATAGCCGTATGTAATGTCATAATTCGCTTATCTTTTACATATAACAGTCAGCTGTTTGGATAATTTTGCAAAGCATTTGTGTTTAATGATTCAGTCGGTCGATTAGGCATGATTCCTTCCAATCCTTCGCGAAATCCAGTTCGGGCTCCGCTCTCCGGCCGAGCTATTTTCGTTGAATTGCGGATGTATTGAGTGTCTGACCTAAGTCCCCTACAACCCTTCCGGGCAGTTATTAATAAACCACCAATCGACAGAGCACCCGGACTCGTTGATTTGCTGCGACTTGCCGCTTAACCCATATGTCTTCCATTTGGCTTTCTCTATGCAGCCAAAAAGAAAACTTGATTTTACAACCAAGCAAGATAACATATTCTGCTAAATTACATGACTTAAGTGTATGTCGCCCCCTTAATTCTACACCAAAAGGCGGGCGATATTTCCAGTTTAAGAAGCATTCGTTTATTGACCATGTGGCTTAAAGTTATTTAATGGTTTAGTTTAGATACTAAGTTTGCTGCATAGTGCACACTGTTTAGATTTATAATTTTCATCGGTGCAGTTTGTGACAAGACATGAACCGTATTGGATACTAAAGTCGCATTACAGCGTTTGCTGAGAGTTACGTCTTATGTCTTACCAAATCTCTTCGACGCCACGTTTTTGGTGGTTGCAAAATCAGTGCAACATATTGCAACATTTTGCACCTATCTAATTCCACAGTTCGCCTTTCGCTAAAGTCCAGTTGCACGCGACCAAAAGTTCATAGTTCACATGATTTCGTGACTTGTTTCCGTGATTCTCGTTGCCATTTTCACTGCGAAGCAAATTTGTCTATCGGTGATGCCAAGCCCGTTCCCTGTCACTCGGGCACGTGACCTTTCCCAAATAACGATGTTCTTCCGTCTCACGCATCTGAATGCACGGGTGTTAAAATGTCAATGCAGAACGAACGTATAATTACAGCCACATAGGTTGTCAAGTGTGCTATATAATTTCGGTTATAATTCCTGGCTTTCGTTGTCAACTTTGTCATAGAATAAGCTTCCTAACAGAATCTGCTTTAGTTTGAGATAAAAATTCTTGCGACATTGCTGTACGGGACATTTTTTCGGGTGATTTTGTTTGTTTTGTTGCAATTATTATTAAAACTTTCTACATATGTGTGTCATCATAGGTCTTTAGGTTGTTATCACAAATCATTATTAGGTGGACTTCCACATTAACTTATAATTTCGAGGCGCGCACATGCCTTACGTTTTTGCACTTGAGTAAAAAGTAACATCATTCAACCATCACCAATACCCAGAAAGGTTGCGCAACAATCATTAAACTAGCTAAACTGGTCGCATTTTGAGGTTGCCTGAAAGCATGCAGACACATCATTAAAGCAGTTCAGCTGGTCTGGGCGGTAACGTGTTTTTTCGCGGCCTTTACCACTTCCCACCTTTGAGCCCGCGCCCGGCACTCGACCTATGGAGCTGCTGATTTTAATTTCACCTGTAAGACGATTGAAAATGTTTCGTTGCTATGCAGGTCTACGAGCCTTGGAAACGGAAGCGAAGCAAGCCTAAGGAGTGTCATGTGACGTTATACGTCAACGAAACGAGTCCGTTCCTTGTGTGGCACAAGATCGAAAAGGGAAACAAGCAAGTCAACGCTGTGGTCGCAAATATTGGTAGGTATTTGGTTATAATACACTAATCTACATACTGTAGTGCTTGAACGCCTGGTCCCTGATGACTATGCCCTTATAAGGTCATCAACAAATCGTTTCGGACCGTATCGGTTCAAAGGAGGCTTGTAGTTACAAATTGCTCAATTACTGCTTGATATTTTGAAAATAGAGAGCGATTCCTGTTGCACTTGATAACCACTGCCTTTGCAATTACGTAAGTGTTGTTTGGAATGTTGCCGATATGTTTCACATAAAGGACCGCATGTCTATAATTTGGCAAGGCCTTCTTCGTCACAAGTGTTTATTTCACACTCGATTTTTAGATCTTGTTAAAAAAGTATAAGACACGCTAGATGGTACAAAAACAGGTAAAATAGTGTTGTATGGAGTAATTCCATGTGAATGGCATGAAAACGTAAGTACAACAAACAAAGTATCCTCAGCTCTTAATAATGGCTTCTTCAAAAATCCAATTGATTCCTGCCACATTAAAGCCAAACCCACAAAGCAAACTAGCGTGCAAAAGCTGTAAGCATATAACATGCATTAGCGCGTGCAAAGTGTGTGGGTATTTTATTGCTCACTTACCTATTTGTAAAGTCATCTCTTTGGGCTTTCAAAGTTTAACGGAGGTTTTAACGCACGTAAAGTTATTCGCTTTGCCAAAAGCTTGTGGTTTTGTCTAACTGACTTTTTTTCGAAAAACAAAAGCTGCATTGTTATACTTCTTTTGAGAGCACATTGGTTTAAAATTCCTTCACTTTCACAGTTCGCATTTTTACTACAGTAAAAAAGCAACAGTAAAAAAATTGTTGATGCTACTTTTTTACCGAGAACGCACACACGATATTTGGCCAGCTTATCAAATGTAGACAATAAAAAGTGATAAAAAAATATGTTCACTTTTAAAATGACACTTCGTACAAACTCTATCTCAAGCATTCCTTTGTCTGCTCCATGTTTTATCATTTGCATTTAAATTCTGTACAGTCCCGGATGACAACCCTGCGAGTCCGAACGCAACGCCGAAACCCCGATGTGTACTCCCGGTGAGTCGCGCAAAACTCAGGAAGACCACGGGAGGAAGCTTCGAACTCACAGACTTTGCATCTTCCCTCACCTTCCGCTTCGTAGCGAGCACCATCAAAGAAGCGGAGTCATGGGTGAAAAAACTCTCCTCCGAGAGCCTCCGGGAAGCGAAACTGGACATGAGGAGTATCTGCTCCTCCTGCTCTTCGTTTTCCTCCTCCACCTCCTCGTTTAACTCTCACACTTCGCCGGATTCGAGTCCGAATGAAGGTGGACGCTTTTTCCCCGCTTCGAACAATGGAGAACGCGAACAAAACGCAAAATCGAGGCACCGTAAGTCCGCTAGTTTCTCCGATGCCACGGGAGCTTTAATGCAGCTCCTTAACAACGGGACCCCGGGACGGTTACAGCCCATCACGCCGGAAGACGGACTCGAAATCCCGGAAGAGTCAACGCCGAACCTTGATGTCTTCGCGGTAAAGAGCACAGCGGACCATATAGCTGCTTGTAAACTTGGACACGTGCGGTCAAATAGCAAAACCTTTCCGCGCGTCCAGGCGTCCAAGGCTGCAGCCGCGGCCAGACAACAGCAGCAACACATGCGCGCCCAGCCGCATTTGGGCATTCACGTTGCACTGGACAGACATAGGCCAGAGTTAAGGCAAGCCAGGAGCACCACGACAGAATCGCCAACAGAAAAACCTTCGCCTGATTTTTCGACCCTTCCGTTTTCCGAGTTCTTTGTTCACGTACCAAGTACATAGCAGCTCGCTATTCTTTAATTTTTTGTCCTTATTTTTCATACTTTTTTAACTTTTTCGTTTATCATGTTTGCATTGATTCCTACCTAATTCTTTTTTGCAGTGAAATTGAAATGCCGCAAATGCAAAGGTCTTTATATAAATGTACTAATGTTCCGACGTCACAGCATTATCAATGACGTCATTTTTTGGAGGTCACGACCTGATTATCTTTGCTCAGCAAAAATGAGTTTAAGCGTTTTGCTTAAGTGACAGCATCAGTCGATCAAATAGCCAACGCTTATTTCAAGCAGTTTTAAAATCTTTGTTGACTATAAAAAGGTTTGGCGTTACGTTGTGTAAAAAACTTGAGTGGAAATCTTTGGACTGTCAGCGTTGGCGTGAAGTCTGTTTACAGTTTGTATGCGAACACACCCATTTCGCAGTCCACGTCCTTTGTGCTAAGCAAAACCTAGGCGATAGCATGCGTAAATTAACTCTCGGAGTCCGAAAAGCGTTATGGTTAAGCGCTACGGCCCACCCGAAGGTTTTTTATTAATTCCCAGGTCGCTGAAAAATTCGCCAAAGTACTCTTTATTATTCCCTAACGTAATTTTAACGATAATTTGGCTGTACTAGGTTTCAAGTTAGCACGAATGATAGTGCTATGAAACCGTTAGTCCATGGTGGTCAAAAATGTTTACAAGAGCTGTTTTAGGTGTAAAATTGCCACTAACAAATTTTTGTAACCCGAAAATATCTCGGTTTCGCTCGTTTCGACGTATTCCTTTGCTTTAAAAAAATAGTACCTACGTTATATTGCCAAAAGCTACTATTTCATAGTTAAAATTTTTATTTGAATTACAAATGCTGTCTGCTCAACAGGAAAACAAGACCAATTGGGCAAAATATTCTCTTTTTCAATTGGTCGTGTAATTAAACTGTGTGTTTTCAATTCTGCGCCGTACTAACATTTAACTCCCAGTAAATGGTCGCCTTTTGTTTGTGTTAGCGTTGCCATATTTTCTTTACCCCCAGTAGCAACTCCAGTGTTATTTACGTGTAAGTGTTTTCGTTTTCTTTCTTGCGCGCGCCTGTGTTTGTGACGTCACAAAAGAGTCTATTACGTCACTTGGGCGACTCTTTTCAAATTTGTGCAATCTTCTTTTTTTGCTTTCCAAATCTTACACTAGATCATCGTTCACCCCAAAACCCCCTTTTGGGGGGGAGGGGGGCATTGTATGACGTCATCAACAACTGCCGATCGCAAAGTCTTCTTTGTTGTCGCTCAAGTCTATAGGTATTTCAGATTACCTACTTAAAGGGAGATAAAGTAACTTTTGTTTTGCTTTTCCAGAGTATTAGAGTTTTTCCTATTATCATGCTTTTGTTTCAGAACCAAAGTGGGTTTTCTCGTTGACACTTCAAAATATGAACGCGTATTTCGTTTTGTGTTACGTCATCACCCGATCGCGCGCATGTCTGTTACGTCACACGCGTTTTGTGTTCCAAGCCAAAGTGCGTTAATAAATCACAAGAACTCAACTGCAACTTTGATGACTTGCATTATGTCACGTACATATATTGCATAAAAAATTGCGTTTTTGAGAACACAGTAACAGAAAGTTGCATCTCTTTGAAAGTTTATTTGCTTTTTAGTTTGGTGTTTCTTAACCTAGCCGGGAGTAGGTCATCTTCATTACAAAAATATGGCCAGAAAAATCAATTTAGTACAAGTTCGAAAGAAGCTTGGAAGATAATGCAGTGCAGCAGTTCATAATATTAGTAGTAACTGACACATATATAAATAAAAGTAAGATTTGTATTGGCACATAAGTAAAATGTATTGTTTTTTGGTTCCTTTGACCCATTTATGTACATTTGACATTTTTTGGTATTAATTTGATGTTGCATGATAAAGGAAAATGATCAGAACCAAGTTTATTGGGTTAAAGAAGTTACATTTGTAGCATAGCGTCTTGAACTTCTGTATTCTTGAAGCCCAAAATTCAGCAATATTTTGCATTCTTGAAGCCTGTGTCCTAAGTTGATGCAGACCCCCAAGACCCCCAAAACCCCAGGTTGGAAACAATACACTGCAGTGTGTTCGAATTGTTTATAAAGGTTAAGAAGCACTGCCGTAAGGAATCAGACACAATGCGATTTTAAACATAGCCTAATTGCTTGTCCTATACATTAAGAGCCCCTCTTTGTTTGCCCAGGCATGCGAAGCTTCACTCGAAACTAGCTCAGCCAATTTTATCAAAGTACAAATATTGTTTGGAGGCTGTGGCACTTAATAAATTCGATGAATAATTGATTTCGTTGATAGCCTCTTCAGTTTCGTCAGATAAAGCGTTACGCTGTGCCTTGGATGTGTGTTTAACTAGTGGTTTGTGTATCACGTTAAGACTTTGACCTTTTAAAAAAATCCATGACAATGTTAACTTTTATTCAAGCAAAACATTTACCATTACCACTGATACAAATGCCACTGTTTTTATATTAAAAAAACACCTTCATAAAATATTGCTACATCACAATACAAGATGAGCAAAAAAACATATTCTGTCAAACATAAATTTAAAATTACCCCATCTAATCTGTCATAGCCTGACATCTCAGGACGTAGCCTATGCTTGACATATCCTGTAAATTTTATCATTTGCTGTTTGCAAATTCATTACCAACCTTATCCCGACTGCTTTCTATTCAAAGGGCATTTCTGTGCATGTAAAATACCATCTTTGCATGTGAAATAACAAGGTGCGTAAACTTTTATCACCAAGGGTTAGCAAACTTTAGTTTTAGCATAGCAAATGACACCTTGTAAAGGTCGCCAGTTTCGGTTGCTACCTGATAAAGCTTCATTTGCAATTACCACGTTTATTTGTTCCGAGTCAAAACTTCTGTAAAACATTGTTTTTTTACCAAACTGGTGCAAGTTAAGAAGAAGAGATTATACCTCTGTGAACACTAGTTATACTGAAAATATGTATAGCCCACATTCTACCCTACAGTATGTTTTTAATAGGACCAAAATGCAATTTTATATGTGTTGTTTAATATCAAAAGGTAGGAGCTGAATAACGTTTCGTCGACACTGAATGTTTAATACTGGTCGTTTGTTTTGCGGCGGACTGCTCAAGCTAACAACTGCGACATTAATTTATATTTGCGGATAATAATCGGAGATAATTCTGTAAACAAAGGCCTCTGGCCGTATACAATGGACCTATAGTCTCTATTGCCGAAGACTGTCAAAGGTTACAAATGTTTGGTTTCATCTGTCTGATACCAAACCGAAGACTTGACGCATTGGATTTAACATATTATACGGAATTACTTGTGGCAATGTCTCAGTTTTGTAAAAAAGTTTAAAGTTTGTGCTAATTTCAATTGTAAAATGGAAATTGTCAAAGTCATATGTGAGAAATGTGCTAATTTGCATGCAACCTTACAATTTACGACATTTACAGAGTTTTTATGTACAGTTCGGGTATATCAAAGCTCTTTAAACAGTCTGAAATCCAAGTTTATCTGATCATAAAAAGGAAATATACATTATTGAATATTTGTTTAAAACCTTATTGTAAAAGTTAATGTTGACTTCTGCTTCAAAATTATTTTTAAATCATAACTGTTTGTAATGCAGTGAGAAAAACCGCCAATCTCTGCTTGAATCTGTGATCCCAAGTGACCCCAACTAAACAGTCGAAGCCTCAGAGGGTCAATCATTATGACTTGAGATTTGTAGATGCACAAAATACTGGGAACTAGGACAATTGTGCAGTGCCAGTTTTGGACAGCAGACTTTTGCAGGGCAAATAGCTTCCGCTAAAATCCCCCAGCAATGCAACTGAGTGACTGCAACCATTTTGTGGCCAGCGATTATAATTAACTCTCCTTGTTTGTTTTTTGCTTGATAAGGCAGCTAGACTGAAGCGAAGAAAGCGTTGTTTACATGTGTATGTGTTGGTAGTTATATTTTGAAGTAATTTGTTGCAACAAAAATGGCACTATTTTCATGGATCACGTGACTTGGTTGTAATACACAGTCTCCATAAAATTGGAAATTAAATTAAAACAATTACTTTAGGCCCAAGTGTCTAAGACTTCCGTTAGGTAAGAGAGGGTTGGGCCCTTTTCGGTCCTTCAGAATCAATTAGTTCTAGATATACATACAAAAAGCAAGAAATGTGTTGAGACTTACGGACGCGACATTTCAGTTCTTAGGAAAACGGTCAAGAGGAATTTGAGCAGAAAGAAGAAATCTGTTAAAACGTTTTCAAATAAATTTGATTCATTTATTGTTGTAAAATTGTCAAAAATATGGTAACATTTAAATACCGTACGTCACAAGTATGGCAATTAAAATTAAGAAAGCACCTTGGTAGAGTTATAAATTAGGGGCACAATAAACTCATTTCAAATTAGCTTGACAACACTTTCGAACAGAACTGGGTACAGAATAGCGTTGTTTTACACGAGGGGAGTTGTAAAATATACGATGCCAAAATAAGCACAAACAAAAACACGCACAGTGATTGCATGTCGGAATAAATTAGGAGTAATAGTGTACAAAAAGAACTGGTGCAAAAAACAACTGTTACACAGTTTTGCCAACGCCATGAGAAGTACTAGTATGAAAGCAAAGTACTCACTACGAAAAGTACCTATATGTAAACCAGGTTTGTTATTACCAAAATAAGTGTGACTTTAAATCGCTGTATTGCGGTGACCACTAAATGCTCTTGACGCAAAAAAGTGAGAAAAATAGGTAACAAAATGTTTTCTTCAATACAAATTCGGTGTTGTTTTTCATAGCTGTATGACGCTGTCGCCTGTGTTGCGCTTTGGAGAGCTCTCGTGCGACACCGAGCGTTTCTTTAACGGTACATTTTCGGAGTCATTCCACTTGGTGTCGCCAGTGGTAAAATCCTCTTCACTGCCTACATGTGAAGAAGAAAATTTAAAGTTGGCAAAAACAATTACAAGACCAGTGCTTTCCATAGGGCAGTGGCAAAATACTATTCATTTCAAAGGTGAGAAAAATATATTAAGAAATAGGCTAATTCATGGTTGCTTTCATTAACCTTTAAAACTTAAGATCACATAGGTTTTTTAAACTAGACAATCCCGAAGATAAAACAACAGTCTTGTTTTGTATTGTAGCTGAAAAATTGTGGCATTATTAGTGTCACTTAGATGCGTAAAGGTGCGTAGCATGACTTCTATTATTTTTAACTTGCGTGCCCCACAGACTCTTACACTTCACCCCCAATCCCGAAAAAAAGAGGGACAACTTTTCCATCATGGCAATTGCTTAGGGTCAAGGGCAATTCATGGGGTCAAAACTCCACAAAAAAATACCATGTGACTTTTGATCGTTGTCGTCCTTCTTATCTGATTGTAGCAGACTCGGTCCAGTTAACCCGATAGCTGCTGCCCCCAGTGGAGCTGTGATCAGAATTGAAAGTACTGCGATGGTCAAAATTTGCTTGGTCACCTTGATTATGTCATCGGGAGCGTTTTGCTCTTTGGCGAAGTCGAGGGCCAAGGGTCCAATGGCTGCCTAAAACGAACCTTGACATTTTATGCGTTTTTTGCCTTGTGGCATCAACATAGCACATGGACACAAATTTTAAACGAGGACTTGTGGGCAACAATTTAGTTTAAAGCAAAGCAGTTCTAAGTTTGTTTTATGTCATGGACCGTCAGCCCGATTAACAGAATAGCGTGGAATATTCCAGTAAGCATGCACGCCAAGCATTTTGGCTTTAATATATTCCTTTACAACACAATTTCGAGAATCTCATAAAACCGTAAATGCATATACAGTTGATCTCGAAATCTAGACGACGTCCTGTGGACCAGTGGTCGGCAACCGCCGGTCCGCGTCCCGGTACCGGTCCATGAGGAGTTCGTTACCGGGCCGTACAATTTTTTAGGTTAAACGCTATAAAACATTTTCACCATATATCCCGGGGATGATAAACTAATTTAAGCGTTTTTATTGCTAAATATTTGTAGTTTTTTTGAAGACCGGTCCGCGATAAAATTTTAGTATCAAAAACGGTCCGCAGTGCAAAAAAGGTTGCCGACCCCTGCTGTGGACCACCTTAAAAGTCATCATGTACCACCAGAGAAAAACTACCTTAAAGCGACGTTTGTGTAGCTGCAGCACATTTATACTTCACTCACAAAAAATCAAGTTGTGTCTTTGTATTTGATTTTACCAGCGAATCCAAATTCTAGCCACATATTCATCGTTGCCTTAAAGCTCTTTAGTGTATACATCTGGTTTAAGGGCTTAAAAAATAGAAATCCTCACAACCCCAATCGAATAGTTTCTACCTGTACAGTTGCCTTTGGCATCCACGCGAGGCAAACAAAAATCTTCTCCCGCAAATTAAGTCCAGCGAAGGAAACAGCGCCGAAAGTGGCCAGGGCCCGAAAGAGCAAACCAATGGCAAGAACGGCAATACCGAGACCTTTAACAACAATTTAGAATGTCTACTAACTTATAGGAACTTAAGATGTCAAAACACGATATGTTTGTTACAATAGCCAATATACAACTGTACTATGAACGTTGCTTATAATGTGAATATTTTCAAACAGTTGGAGCCATTTTTTGACCAAAACGCAAAAACAAGCCTTTGTTTGACCGTAAAAGAAAGACAATTTACAATTAACCAGTATTCCTCACAGGAAAACCTTAATTGCTTTACGTACTGAATACCAAAAAATTATAAGTGCTTTGAAAATATCATCGCATATCGCAACTTATAACGTCGAACTTTCGCTCACCCACTGTGTCTGGGTCTAAACTTTCGATGGTGATTTCGGCTCCGATTAAACCGAACATGATTGGCTCAAACACTCGCCATAGCAACGACATATTCTCTGAGACGGGAATCTGAAATTAAAAAGGCCTAATTTAAATTAAAGCTAAAAAAACCTTTAGTGGCGCTGTAATATGAATCGAGAGTACTGTGGTGTTGAGGATTTGCTTGACCACCTTTTGATGACGTCATCGGGAGAGTTTAGTTTGATTTAACACAAAAAACTTTTCTAAGACGATTTTGTTCGCTTAAAACGTGACACGAGGATTAGATTTCGAGTAAAAGAAGTTGCTGATTTATTTGCAGGGTTGCCATACGGTCCTTATTTCTAATAAATGTCCTTGTTTTTGACTTAAGTCCTTATTTTGTCTTATTTTCAACAATTACACGTCAAATCTCTGCTACAAGTAAAAGTAAACCTAGACCTGAGTTGTCGTGAGATGCACGAAGTATTTTGTATAAATAAGGAATTGCTGGAACAGATTGTTGCTGGCAAAAAAGATGACATGTGATATGTCATGGCTCATATAAATGCAAAGATTTGTAAAAAAACGTTTGTTTCGAATGGTATAAAAGTGTAATTTTACGGTTGTCCTTATTTGGGTGTCCATGTCGATGGCAACCCTGTTTGTATGGGTGGTCGATCAAATTCACCGACCTTCTCATCTTGCCATCGCACTGAAGCAACGAAAGAAAGGACAATAGCCGCTAGTGCTCCGGATCCAGGAAACCCAGCTATTTGACTTCCAAATATGGAAAGAATTCCTAAACTTGTCACAAACAAGGTGCGGATAAGAGTAACGCCTTTCTGCAACATCAAAATGGAAAAGCGATTAAAGAATATTTATTTTAGGTATTGTACTTGTATTGTTTGTTAAATTTGTCCTTAGTTTTAGGCGCAACCGCCTTGTGTTCACATTCACAAGGCTGTCGGTTCTAATCCTATTTCGGTCGCTGGTGTTTATCCGTGCAAGAAACTTAAGTGGCATTGCTCCAACCCAGTGGAACCTGATAAGTTGAACTAAATTGAAATCACCAACTAGGCTACCTCAGTCAAAAAATCAAATAAAACTGATTCAACGGACTTGCAATAAAACAGTTTTGACGCAGCCACCCAAAAGGCGTTGCCCGCCCACCGAGAATAATTATTTCATTCTTAAGAATGAAACAAAAAAACAAACACAAAAATGTCACCAAGCAACCATATTTAGTCGATTGAATCGCACATATTTAGTCGATTGAAATGCACAAGCAACATAAAAGCTTCATTTTTAATGGGGTCGAACATTTCTTTAAGGTTGGAGTAGGAGAATTTTTTTAACTTCTTCGCAACCCTGGTAAAAAGGATGACTTGGGCCACAATTTATCAAGCATGTTTTGTCTTGTTTACCCAGCGGCCGTTTCTAAAGATCATATTTACCCTAATGTTTCTTTAGACCTGAAAATTGCGCTAAAATATATAACTTTGAAAATATAAGCCATACAGACCTCGGTTGAGAACCACTGAGCTAGAATACTGCTTACCTTGGAGGCAGTAGGAACATACCACAGACAAACTCCCATCAAGATCCCTGCTGCTATTCCACCAATCATTTCAAGTGGACCACGAAATATGGTTAACACTATTGAACCTGCAAATAAATAATTTCGTCATATCACTTAACACAGCAAGATTAAAAACAATTCATCCGCAATTAAAAAGTTAATTAAAAAGACCTGAAAAAAATTGCTTTTTTGTTCGGTGTTCGTTTTTTTGACAATTTCTCATAAAAACGCCGATCTGCGTGTCAAAACTAGCCAAAAAACGCAACTATAAATTAAATTAAAAACAAGCACTAAACGAGCCTTTTTAACGACCCGACCAAAAACACAAGTAGTAACCAGTGATAAAAAAAACGCAACACCAAGTCGCAAACCGGCCAATTGGACGGAAAACCGCCACCATGGCAACACTTTTGTTATGTGGGCAATATCGCGCTTTGTACAGGTCATTTGACGTCAGGGCAATGCACACATTTAAAGACAATCACATTGACCACGTATAGGCGTCAGAATTAATAGGTACGCTACTGAACGTTGTCATGATACTCTTACCTGCACCGGCGCCAGGGTCTCCCAGTGTCGTTGATGCGGTCGTCGCGTTTTGTTGCCAAGATGCGTTTGAACTGTCTGTTACACCGTATGCGGTTGTACTGACGCCGTTGTCTGTTGCAGAACTGACTACAAAAATGGGGGCTCCTCTAAAATACGCAATCTACGCAATCTACGCAATCTGTACGCAATCTGCTTATAAAACGTATGCAACCTTTAAAAAATGTTGACGGTTAGGGCTTTTAGGGTCTGGGTGAGGGTTTATAATAAAAATAACACTATAATTTAGTTTTAGATGTCCAGTTTGGGCTTAATATTCTCATATGTGTTGAGAGTGGTACTAAACACTGTATGGTACCGCATGTGAACACTTGTAGAGAAAATTAGACCTGAAAGGCATCTGAAATTAAATTATAAAGTTAATTGTATCACAAACCGTCACCCTGACCCTAATAGCACTAACCATCAACATCTCAGTTAGTTTTTGTTAGTAGATTGCGTATAGCTTGCGTAGATTGCGTAGATTGCGTATTTTAGAGTGGCCCCCAAAATGGGACGTATTTGACACCAAAGCTAAGTCAGTGTTGTAAGTCGGACCGGGCTTTTTGGGTCAGATTCTGTTCAAGTTTGAAAGAAACGGCTTGATTGGGGCCTGACTTCACACTTAGCATTATTTGTGCCACAATCTTACCAACTTTCGTGCCAGTTTTTTTCACCAAACAATCGGGTACTGCCACGTCTTTTGGATTTTCAGGGCCTAATTTCGGCTCGCTTGTAACAAATGCACAACTTACCGGAGGAGAATGCGATTCCAAGCACAACACTGAATCCACTAATTGCAAGAACATCGTCAAAACTCGAGGCGGCTATAACCAAAGTAGGGATACCTGGACAGAAATATAAAAGCAAAAACGTAAATTCGGAAATGAGTTGAGTTTATTTTGTTTTATTAAAAAAATGTGGCATGCAACTGCACTTAAACAATCACCAAGCAGGAAATATCAGCTCAAAGGTATAGAGCGCTTTGTAGGTGGATTAAGGCAAACAGCATAGAGGTTAGTGATGGGACGATACCAGGTTTCAAAGCGAGTACCGATACCGAGTACGAGTACCACGTAAAATACCTTCGATGCCAAGTACCGAGTACGATTACCGAGTACTTAAGTATAGTGTTGTATATCAGTGGCTAAATTATCTGCCATGGCCGGGATACAGGCGACCACAAACACATGCAGAAAAACGAAATCTCCACACGATAGCGAAAAAAAAATTAACCTGGTGGATCTTATTCCCCATTTTGTTCTTTCTGAAGCAACAATTGGCAAAAAGTCGCCCCTATTCTTATAGTGTATACCGGCCTTCGGTAACGAACGTTGGTATCGAAAACTGAGACAAAATATTTCATTACCGAGTACGAGTATCGATACCACTAAAATCGTTCGATATACCATCGATGCCGAGTACCGGGTACCCGTCCCATCACTAATAGACGTAAACCATCATTACTTAGGCTTATGTGCCCTTAGCACACAACGGAAAGAAGGGGCTTTGATGGGACCAATCCTAGGCCCACTACTCTGTTTCTGTGTTAGAACAGGAACTTTTATATCGGCTATACCACTTCTCACATAATACTGCATCAAATGAAAATCATGATGTGTGTAGCTACTGATTATATTATTGATCGATATTGATTTTTTATACCTTGCTGTGTGCCGTAGCCTTTTTCCTGCAATGTCAAAAGTGAGGGAACAATAACTGCTGGGGTAACTGCGCCAAGGACAAATCTACAAAATAGTGCAGTTTAGTTTATGGTACAGGTTCAAGTCATTGCTCTCTTTGTACAAATTAAACTTTCCATTCTTGTTCCTTAACTGGTTTGTTAAACTATATTTTTCAGATTGAGCAGAACTTTTGATTGAACACAAATAAAAAACAGACAAACAAAAAGCTTATAAAATCAAACTAGTTTTACCCCAATAGAAAACCCCATTCCCAACCAAATCCAAGCAAAAGATAGCAGGATATGGCACAAGCTGTTGACTCGACTAAACATGGAATTGCTGTTAATCGAACACAAACTCCTTTCATTTTCTTGAGTGCCTAAAAAAATTACAATCAGTAAAAATTGCAATAAAATATACAGAGTGTCAGGATATCAAGTTTTTTTTTTTTGTGAGTTCTAATCCAATAATCAAAAGTTATAGAATTTTATTTAGTTTTTCAGTGCAGCTATTTGGTGTGGAAGTATATAGTTTACACTGTGCTGTTGGAAAAATATTGAAGCTCAGTGATCAATGCAGTTTTGACAAGTTAAATTTGACACTTTAAAATTCTGGTGATATAATGCCATTAACCTAATTGGATTGTATAATACAACATATCATCCAGACACAGTATTGGTAAATGGTTAACCAGACATATGTTGTTGACACATAACCACAAGGTTAGCTTCAAGGGCAGAAATTTAGACAGCAATTATGATCAAAAATTCTTCTGAATTAATAAAAACCATAAACTATGGTTTACCGCTGCATCCAATTCTAGTCCAGCTTTGACCAATATAACAGTTAGTGCTATTAATCTTAAAGCACTTGACCATGCTGGATCAATGTACGCTGCAAAATTTATGCCTGGAATGTTTCTCAATGCAAATCCAGCCAGTAGCATGCCTAAAATAAAAAACTTCTATGACTATGTAAGTATTATTTTAACACATGTTAGAGCTTTTTCAAAATCATTCCAAATTCCAGTGATAACTTTTTGAAAATTGGGCCAAGATCAACATATATGTATACTGGGATCAGCCCTGATGCATTCATGCAGACCAGCGATTGCAACATACTTATTTTAAACAATGGTATAAATGGGAATGCATTAGATACCGGGTTGATTCAGCATAGCACTTTCAATCTGTAACTTATAACCTGTTACTTTTTTGAACAAACTTAAAAAAAGAAACTGAACAACTACTGTAAACCAAAATTGAAGCTAACTAATATAAAAATGCCCAACTACAGATAGAGGTTTGCTTACCCAAAAGAGATGGTAAAGGTGGAAGTTTTGGAATATGAATTAGATCAACTAATTTTCCAGCCAGTATACAGCAATCAATCAAAATGATAAGACCAAACAGGTTACCTCCTGGAAGGCAATCACTTCCAACAATTGACCAAGGCACAGCCCATGACAATACAAGAAGACAAACTGTCAAAAAAATATCAGCAGTTATTTTTGTATATTCTTACATGAGTGTACTGTAATGTCTAACATATGTCAGTACTAATCTTATTTGCATGCTTAATAACATAAAAGGTTGGCCAACATGTTTTGATAGAACTTTTGAATACCTTGATTGTAAGCCACCTGTTGCGGGGGTTGGAAATAATATTAGCATGAACATGGGGAGGAAATTATGGTGATTAAACATACTGAATATGGAAAACAGGTGTTCAAATTGGGTACACAATGCACAGTTCTTAATATTCTCAGCAAAAAATACCATGGTTTAACAAGCTATATGCAATACCATGGTTTAACAAGCAAAAAATAGCATGGTTTAACAAGCTATTGTCATAACTTTATTGCAATTTTTACAGCATGATGTTATACTACAGACCACCACCAGCGTTTACACCAGGGGTGGGCAACCTGCGGCCCTTCATTAACGGTTGTGCGGCCCGCAGAGACGCTTGGATTTTAAAAGTACTGGCAAACGAGTCCAATTATTACATATTTTTGAGCTGATTAATGCGCCTGGCCTGATGCTAGTTTTCTGCGACCTGGCAAAATGTGGCTAGAAACAAATACGAATTATACTTGTAGTTAAGCATATTTGGTAAGAGAAACCAAGCCAAATCACTTTGTGTTATACACAGGTGCGGCCCGCGATAAAATTTTGATAGTTATAATTGGCCCGACAGGAACAAACCCCTGGTTTACACAATCACTTGAACTAAATTCAGTTAAGTGTCACATTTAACTCATGGTTTTGATGCACACAACTTGAATAAACTTAACTTAATCCAATTACCACTGATAAAAAACGGACCTAACAATTCTGACTCACTTGATAGTTTTTGTTGAAAACATAGATTTGCTTAAAACATTGCAGTTTCTAATATTTTTATAGAATACAGTAGAATGGTAAATAGAATACAGTAAACAAACAATGTTATACCATTGGTTAGATAGTTATCGATGATATTTTGTGCACTAAAGAATGCATTCTCAGATTTGGATGACACATTATCAGTTGATGATTCTGATTCCATCATTGTTTGACTTCATATAAAGATGGTGCTTTTATAGTTGTTATTTTTTGTCATGTAAAATCTTGATTAACTGGTTGTTGCTGCAACTGCAAATTTCCATAAGCTATTAATACAATAGACTAGAACAACCTGGAATTGCAGTGTTAATTGTTTTCCGTCAGTCTGTTAGGTTTAACTAAAGAAATGCAAATCAATAACAACATCGTAGCCTGACTTCGATTGGTTTATTCCGGTATGGCTTTTGTTTTACGAAAGCTTTACAGTAAATGACCTACGGCTACGGTAACTTCCAAACTCAATCAACCAAGGCAAGAATTGATCACAATGGGGGCTTCCCCTCTGTACTTTCGTCACGTTGAAAATTTCACAAGTGCCGGTCTTTTGGCTTTTTTTCGTTTCGCCGTCTTTTTCTTCTTTCACTATCGCGAATGCATACTTAATAAAAGTGAAAACCTCATAAATGACTTTAAAATCGTATTTCAGAGAAAAATGTGCATTCCGTTAAAATATGAAAGGAAGGGGTGAAGTCGAAGTGCTTCGTTCGGCTTGTTTATATACTCTCACACGAGATCCGACACTGACGGCACAGCGTTTTTTGTCGAAACGCGTGAAGCAGCTTTGCAATGAGTTGTGCCCAGTGGTGGGATTCAAATTTTTTGTCAGTCGGGTCTATCACAAAAGTCATATTTTTCAGCTTTTTTAACAAGTAATACTAACCGGTTCGCTGATCTCACAAAAATTTCGTAAGACAGTTCTACAGAACCGGTGCGAACCGTCTTAATCCCACCACTGGTTGTGCCCATGCAAGACATTGTCTCAAATAATTTGCAAACATGTATTAAAGAGATATTAAATTTGGGACATATTAGGACAAACAATAGATCAATATTTAATGTCATGGTCTGTGACTTCTTGGGGGACTTACTCACTTCCACAATATAGGGGTGCTTCCCAATTAGTCACCAGCTTATCTTTTATAAACTGTAGACATGCCATCATGGGCGCCGGCAGAAAATTTTGCAAGAGGGGGCAAATTTTGGCTCATACTTTACCACATCAAGAATTTGTTACATATGAAGGCATAAATAGTGTGCTTCACAATTGAGTTGCCTAAAAGTTAAAGCATTTAACGATGTCACAAATTCCCGCACTGCCACTTTAATTATGTTTGCTGCAAAATATGTTAAATTGAGGTACACTGAAATTCCAAGCGGGGTCAAGTGCCCCCTTTTGCCCCTACGTGCCGGCGCCCATGCATGTCATGTAATCTGTTGACATGTCATGTAAAAATATGTCATGTTTTTCAGTTCTAACTCCTTTCCCCATATTCTCAGAATTGAAATAAAGTCACTGTTTATTATAAGTTTTGTTTTGTCTACTCATAAATTCACAGGCATACATAGATTTAAAAGAGTGACAAAACATTATTTCTGAATTAAGCTGTGGTAAGCAATACAAAATAAAAATGAGTGGCAAACATCAGTAATTCACACAAATCAGTAACAGCTTGTAGTTAGTTTACAGAAATTTTAGAGGTAAATTAAAAAACGACAGGACACACAGCATGAACAGTGCACAAATGAACTTTAAATACATTTCAGAAACTTTATCTGGAATAAATAAATTATGATACATATAAAAATAAAAAGCAAAAATGGGTATGAAAATACAACTTTACACCATGAAGATAGCGTTTTCTTGCCAGATAAATATTTTTTAATGTGTAACAATTTTTTCACAGCATTATAACAATCCTAAAAATAGGAAAATAGTATACTATTTTTTTATTAAAAACAACTTTTTATAAATAAACCACAGTTTAACAAAATAATACTAATTTAACAACACACATATACTTTTCACAAAGGTGTAAAATGGCAAGGTTTTTATTTTGGAAGTCTGAAATTTTTAATCATTTATTGAGCAAAATTCAGACAACAATGTAAATAGCAAGAGTTATGCGATGGAGGCAGTTTTTACTGCCAATCAAACAAAATCATAATCCACAGTTGAACATTATGACACCACTACAACTGCACACACAAGAATGACTTGGAAAATTATTAACTAGTTGCTTGGATTACCGTTGGCATGTAAAGTCACACGCTTTCTAACACCATCGTGCGGCTCTTGGTCAGACCAACCATCACTAAGCTCACTAGCTGAAGAAGTTTCAATCTTTTTGTGTTCCACATTTACTTGAAACCATCTCCTAAACCTCGGGAATTTCATTTGAAACTTCCAAATGGTATAAACAATGTAAGTAAGAAGTACCACCAACCAAAACCACTGGATATAGGCTGGGAAAGGTGTAGACAATACATCGCTACCAAACTTGACCACAATTAAAAATTCGGTGATAATAATGGCACTAATCATCCAGGCTTGCTGACCAAACTTTTTGGCAGTTCCACCAGCATAATCATAAAACTCTCTTACTGCGACTGCACCCCACAGAAGGTAGGCAATAAGTCGACCAATGACTATTGGGTGATCGGGTGGAACCCATAGTACAAACTTAAGGTAAAAAGTATTCAGATCTGTCAGGAGAAACATCATGTTTAAAATCAAAACAAAGAGCCATCTAAAAAGATTCTCAGTCGGCTGCCATTTAAATTTTACCCAGCTGTAAGGACTAAACTGGCTTACAACCCGACGCATTTTGCCACGGTATGATGAAATATTCCATAGCCCATGCCACTTGTATTCTTTTGCGGATAGGTGTTTAAGACATTGCATGCCCAGATATATTCCAAGGCCATTACAGATCAAGAAATCCATTATCCAGTGATCCCACCAGCATTCTGAAAAGTTAGGCAGTTGATGTTCAAAAGTGTACTCTAATAATTCAAAAGCAATGCTGATACAGTTTGTTAGCCAAATGTCACGTAAAATTAGAGCTTTGAAAAACCAGCCCAAGAAATGTGCTATTACAAATCCATCTAGCTTGTCAACAAAGTTATGCAAGGGTCCATTTGGATGTCCAGGATCCCAGAGTGTGCATTCACCACCATAGGCTCGGAAATCTAAAGCTTGATTCAATTTTGGATCAATATAAGTAAGCATGAAGCGAGCATCAGAAACAGATTGAAAGAGAAGAAAAACAAGGCCCAGTTCATACAACACGCTAATACATAGCATCAGGCGCCAAAATGCTGGATGCGGACGTATGAAAGGCCCATCCTTGGCTTGGGTAATACCAAAGGCCAAAAAAACTAAAACTGAAGCAATAATTCCTCGCTTGATGTTGAATTCCCGGTCATCACTTTGATCATCTATGAAAACAACATATACCAAAGCAATCACACCAAATACTAGCACTGATATTGTGTGTGCCCTCCAGAAAAATGTGTTTGTTCCATCATCATATACAAGAGATTCAGATTCTCTTCTGCTCTTTGAGTGATTGTTATTCTTTTTATGGACGGAATGAGTTGATGTTTCCAGCATATTTTCAACACACACAATTCAAAAATGAAAGGCATACAACTGTACAAAACACACAAACAAATTTTAGGACAATATCTGGCATCTACACGGTACCCCATAGAATTAGAAACACTTTTTTTTAGCTTCGTTATATTTCAACCAACAATCAAACATAACGTACGTTAACTTAACATAACACGGCGGCCTATCTGTGACATAGATTAAAACCTTCTGAGTATTATTTTCACCATAAAGTAACAATACTGCGCAACCCTCCGTATCGTCCAACTCCGCAACGCAGTAAAACTCTGTTGCCCTCCGACCATTAGAGGTCGTCACTCGAAACCGCCACCTGGTGCACTTTGTGCGGCAATGGGTAAAAGGTAGACCAGACCAGACCAGCGAAAAACTTGGACCAGTGGCGCCGTGTAGCGCTGTGGATATGTTGTATTTTTTTAAACAATAAAATTATTAATTATAGGTAGAAACATGATTTTCGTTAAAAAATACCTTCAAATCACACGCTTACAAAAATCCCAAGTCACCATCCTCCCGGAAGAGGAATTGGAGCAAGATGAACTTAAGGTCCATTAACCCTTTGTAAATCCTATCAAACTCTTTGTTAGAAAACAAATTATACATCAACTTAAAGGTATTTAAAATATCTTTCGTTTGGTGTAAGCTTTATACACGAGCAAAGATGTTGAGACCGCAAAAACACAGGAATACTGAAAAAAAAATCCTCCTCATCAATGATCCGACCAGGAAAAGACCACTCAAACCTATATTTTTATTATAAAACCATACATCATCTGAAAGGTATTTCAAATATCTTTCGTTTCATGTAAGTCTCATGTGCGTGAAAAGATGCTAAAAGGGTGGAAGAGTGGGATCATTTTACAAAAATCTTCCACATCACCAGTTCATCCTCCAAAACACCACTCAAACCTCTATTTTTATTAACAAGCTATACATCATCTGAAAGGTATTTAAAATATCTCTCGTTTGATGTAAGTCTCATGTACGAGCAAAGATGTTGAGATGGTGCAAGAGTGGGATCAATTCTCAAAACTCTTCCTCATCACCAGTTTATCCTCCAAAACACCACTCAAACTCCTACTTTCATTAACAAACTATACATCATCTGAAAGGTATTTAAAATATCTTTCGTTTGATATAAGTCTCATGTACGAGCAAAGATGTTGAGATGGTGCAAGAGTGGGATCAATTCTCAAAACTCTTCCTCATCACCAGTTTATCCTCCAAAACACCACTCAATCTCCTACTTTTATTAACAAACTATACATCATCTGAAAGGTATTTAAAATATCTTTCCTTTGATATAAGTCTCATGTACGAGAAAAGATGTTGAGATGGTGCAAGAGTGGGATCAATTCTCAAAACTCTTCCTCATCACCAGTTTATCCTCCAAAACACCACTCAAACTCCTACTTTTATTAACAAACCATACATCATCTGAAAGGTTATTTAAAATATCTTTCGTTTGATATAAGTCTCATGTACGAGCAAAGATGTTGAGATGGTGCAAGAGTGGGATCAATTCTCAAAAGTCTTCCTCATCACCAGTTTATCCTCCAAAACACCACTCAAACCTCTACTTTTATTAACAAACTATACATCATCTGAAAGGTATTTCAAATATCTTTCCTTTGATATAAGTCTCATGTACGAGCAAAGATGTTGAGATGGTGCAAGAGTGGGATCAATTCTCAAAAGTCTTCCTCATCACCAGTTTATCCTCCAAAACACCACTCAAACCTCTACTTTTATTAACAAACTATGCATCATCTAAAAGGTATTTAAAATATCTTTCCTTTGATATAAGTCTCATGTACGAGAAAAGATGTTGAGATGGTGCAAGAGTGGGATCAATTCTCAAAACTCTTCCTCATCACCAGTTTATCCTCCAAAACACCACTCAAACTCCTACTTTCATTAACAAACTATACATCATCTGAAAGGTATTTAAAATATCTTTCGTTTGATATAAGTCTCATGTACGAGAAAAGATGTTGAGATGGTGCAAGAGTGGGATCAATTCTCAAAAGTCTTCCTCATCACCAGTTTATCCTCCAAAACACCACTCAAACCTCTACTTTTATTAACAAACTATACATCATCTGAAAGGTATTTAAAATATCTTTCGTTTGATGTAAGTCTCATGTACGAGAAAAGATGTTGAGATGGTTCAAGAGTGGGATCAATTCTCAAAAGTCTTCCTCATCACCAGTTTATCCTCCGAAACACCACTCAAACTCCTACTTTTATTAACAAACTATACATCATCTGAAAGGTATTTAAAATATCTTTCCTTTGATATAAGTCTCATGTACGAGCAAATATGTTGAGATGGTGCAAGAGTGGGATCAATTCTCAAAACTCTTCCTCATCACCAGTTTATCCTCCAAAACACCACTCAATCTCCTACTTTTATTAACAAACTATACATCATCTGAAAGGTATTTAAAATATCTTTCCTTTGATATAAGTCTCATGTACGAGAAAAGATGTTGAGATGGTGCAAGAGTGGGATCAATTCTCAAAACTCTTCCTCATCACCAGTTTATCCTCCAAAACACCACTCAAACTCCTACTTTCATTAACAAACTATACATCATCTGAAAGGTATTTAAAATATCTTTCGTTTGATATAAGTCTCATGTACGAGCAAAGATGTTGAGATGGTGCAAGAGTGGGATCAATTCTCAAAAGTCTTCCTCATCACCAGTTTATCCTCCAAAACACCACTCAAACCTCTACTTTTATTAACAAACTATACATCATCTGAAAGGTATTTAAAATATCTTTCGTTTGATGTAAGTCTCATGTACGAGCAAAGATGTTGAGATGGTGCAAGAGTGGGATCATTTCTCAACAGTCTTCCTCATCACCAGTTTATCCTCCGAAACACCACTCAAACTCCTACTTTTATTAACAAACTATACATCATCTGAAAGGTATTTAAAATATCTTTCCTTTGATATAAGTCTCATGTACGAGCAAAGATGTTGAGATGGTGCAAGAGTGGGATCAATTCTCAAAACTCTTCCTCATCACCAGTTTATCCTCCAAAACACCACTCAATCTCCTACTTTTATTAACAAACTATACAACATCTGAAAGGTATTTAAAATATCTTTCCTTTGATATAAGTCTCATGTACGAGCAAAGATGTTGAGATGGTGCAAGAGTGGGATCAATTCTCAAAAGTCTTCCACATCACCAGTTTATCCTCCAAAACACCACTCAAACTCCTACTTTTATTAACAAACCATACATCACATAAAGGTTATTTAAAATATCTTTCGTTTGATATAAGTCTCATGTACGAGCAAAGATGTTGAGATGGTGCAAGAGTGGGATCAATTCTCAAAAGTCTTCCTCATCACCAGTTTATCCTCCAAAACACCACTCAAACCTCTACTTTTATTAACAAACTATACATCATCTGAAAGGTATTTCAAATATATTTCGTTTGATGTAAGTCTCATGTACGAGAAAAGATGTTGAGATGGTTCAAGAGTGGGATCAATTCTCAAAAGTCTTCCTCATCACCAGTTTATCCTCCAAAACACCACTCAAACCTCTACTTTTATTAACAAACTATGCATCATCTAAAAGGTATTTAAAATATCTTTCGTTTGATATAAGTCTCATGTACGAGCAAAGATGTTGAGATGGTGCAAGAGTGGGATCAATTCTCAAAACTCTTCCTCATCACCAGTTTATCCTCCAAAACACCACTCAAACTCCTACTTTTATTAACAAACTATACATCATCTGAAAGGTATTTAAAATATCTTTCCTTTGATATAAGTCTCATGTACGAGCAAAGATGTTGAGATGGTGCAAGAGTGGGATCAATTCTCAAAACTCTTCCTCATCACCAGTTTATCCTCCAAAACACCACTCAAACCTCTACTTTTATTAACAAACTATACATCATCTGAAAGGTATTTAAAATATCTTTCGTTTGATATAAGTCTCATGTACGAGCAAAGATGTTGAGATGGTGCAAGAGTGGGATCAATTCTCAAAAGTCTTCCTCATCACCAGTTTATCCTCCAAAACACCACTCAAACCTCTACTTTTATTAACAAACTATACATCATCTGAAAGGTATTTAAAATATCTTTCGTTTGATGTAAGTCTTTTTTACGAGCAAAGATGTTGAAATGGTGAAAGAGTGGGATTAATTCACAAAAGTCTTCCTCGTCACCTATTCAACCTCCAAAACACCACAACTCTTCCTCATCACCAGTTTATCCTCCAAAACACCACTCAAACCTCTACTTTTATTAACAAACTATACATCATCTGAAAGGTATTTCAAATATCTTTCGTTTGATATAAGTCTCATGTACGAGCAAAGATGTTGAGATGGTGCAAGAGTGGGATCAATTCTCAAAAGTCTTCCTCATCACCAGTTTATCCTCCGAAACACCACTCAAACTCCTACTTTTATTAACAAACTATACATCATCTGAAAGGTATTTAAAATATCTTTCGTTTCATGTAAGTCTTTTTTACGAGCAAAGATGTTGAAATGGTGAAAGAGTGGGATTAATTCACAAAAGTCTTCCTCGTCACCTATTCAACCTCCAAAACACCACTCAAACCTCTATTTTTATTAATAAGCTAAACATCATCTGAAAGGTATTTAAAATATCTTAACCGGTCCAGAACCCTGTAATAACGGCTAACCACTGAAGCCAAATACTCCCTGGTCTAGCTTATGGGTGCGGACTTATATTTAAAACAATTTTAAAACGGCGTACGTTACACCGGGCACGTGGCAACCCACCACCAATACTAATACCAACACCACCAAGTTTCACAGCGCCCAGAGAAAAAGCCATAACATCGACTAGCGACGCGCTATTTAAGGCATGCGGAACAGGAAGGCGCATTCCGGCGCAATCAACGCTTTGGAAACCAATCACGAGATGGCGTAATGGTGAGCTAATGTCGTTCTGTCGTCGTTTGCGTTGTAAAGGTAAGTTTTCCATGCCTATCTGTGGCCGTTCCAACGGTTGGAAACGTTTTCCAACGTATTGTGCATTGCACATTCTACGTGAAGCCACGTATATCTCAGAGTCCTTGCAGTTCAGACGCGCCACAGTTTTGAACATCCGATTGATAAAGCTGTTGGTTATATTATTCATTGACGTGAGGCAGCCGAAGTGGCCATACAGCGATAGAATATCACTAAAGAGATTACCCTGCTCAATAGTCTTCGCTCTGCCAATGACACTGAAGACGATGTTGGTGAGAAGATTTAACATGATCGCCTTCTTTTGTACATGCCCAAGGCTTCTTGGATCTTCATTTCACTCGTTTAATTGCCGCATCATTTTTGCCTTACCGTTAAGAATCGACAAAAATATCGCTATCTGGCTTGCCGTCTAGAAAGTGCTTGTTGACGGACGTTTCCTTATGGTGTTTTATTGTTGCAAAATTACAAGCATCGAACGAGCACACGACATGTTTAACGTTTGAAAAAGAAATGTGCAGACTTTATTGAATAGCAATTTAGCAAATCAGAATTGTCAATGTAAGGCCGTTTGTAGGACACGTCGGGCAGAAAATTTCGGTCTGGTCAATGCACTGCTTCGCCTCCACCACAGTGCAGTGAACCGCTGTGTTTGCTAACGATACAGAGTGATTATTACCTGTGGCAACTCCATAAAGGTAAGTGTAAAACATGTCCTCGTTATAAGTACAATGACATTTCCTGATGTAAGAACCGTGAGGTCCATCGAGTTCCGGATACAACCTTGTGAAAATGAATAATGCTGTTGCAAGGCGTCCTCCAATGCATTGACTCTTATCGTATTTTAAATGTTTATAATTTCGATATTTCGTTCCGGAGACCCGAGGTGGGATTCGAACGCTTGCTGGAGAATTTCTGCAACTTATGAAGATGCACAGGTTTCATAAAAGGTCTGTTCGAAATTGTTTCGCCATTCGGGTAATGTAACCATATTATACTCGCAATTATTGCTGTAGAAATCCTTACCACGAATGATCACCGGACCCGTTAAAGTTATGCATGGAACCCCAACTTTCCACGGAAACCCGATTGAACCGTCTTTCTCCAAAAAGCTCATTGTTAGTCATCAGAATCGATTATTTGGGAATTATGACGTAATATAAAAAATGTTGGTTGCAAAACCGCTTTAGTACTGAATCCGATCAGTTGAATACTTTGAAGTATAGAAGATTTAATAAACCATATGATGTAAAGTTTGTTAACAAAAAAGTTTTTAAATTTCCCGGCTTTGGTAGATGAGAACCAGAGATAACCTATTAGATATGATTGTCAAAAGCAGTTTTAGGGTATACAACATTCAACTGTTACATATGATTAACAGTTGTAGATAATTTAATCGGCCTTTTGTGGGGTAATTTAAAACATGTTTCGAACAAATTAAAGTTTACTTAAGAACTTGTCACAGTGCGGACAGGCCTGGTGTATACTATGCTAGTGCCAATAAACACTTTTATAATGCATTTTGGATAGCAACAGCTGCTGTTAATACTACTGAAAAAAACATATCAATTAATCAAGCCAAGCATAAATCAACTGATTTTGAGAAATTGGCCAGTTGTTTGGAACAGCTTGGTTATCCTGGTGAAGAATGGGTGGTTCCTTTCACTAAAAAAGATTGTAAATGGGGCGATTTATGCCTGCTAATGCACAAGATCAACAATTTAACTAATCGTCGAAATTTGTCGTACCTGACTAAACGAAATCAAGAAAAATTTCGACGAAATTATAACTACAATTCAAGCAAGTAAGTTATCTTGCGTTGTTATTGGGAAATGCTCAGGTTAATAAACATTAAACTTTGCATTAGATGGAACGATAGAGACAAAAAGTTACCTCCAAGATGACGTGGAAAAACTTCCACCACCAACCAAAACACAACCTAAGGTCGTTATTTATTGCATTACGTATGTAACTTTAGCTTTAGCATGCCAAAACTAAATTTACTGTCATTTTTTAATGTAAATCGGATATTACTAACGTAACTTTTGTGCCATGTTGAGGTAATAATTAAAGTAGGCAATTAAGTAAAACTTATGATTTTCACACTTGTTGCAGGTTGGACAGGCAGTTGTATACACCAACCAACAAACAATGACAGTTGCAGAGGCACATCAAATTCTTAAAAATCCAAATTTGTCCCTTATTTCTGTTTATCCACCGTGCGATCCTAAAAGCGGTGATATTTATGTATTTAAGTACGATACGAATAACTTATGCCAACACGAAGACTGGGCTTGCGACACAATTCCATGGGTATGCATCGCAACCAAAAGAGTACCTGTTAAGAATCCTGTGATTCGTAAAAGATTCTATTGTCTAAAAGGTGGCGATGGTTTCTTTCGAAGGTCGTATCGTTTACTTAACTTTTCAGAATCAGTTTTTCATATTCTTGTACATTACTTCGGTGATGAAAGCAAGGTAAAAAAATATTCCCACGGTAACCGAAAAAATAACGTGGATAAAATCCATACCAGGACATTTCCTTCAACCCTAGAAAATGTCCTAAAAAAAATCCACCAAAAAACCGAAGATACTATACAGGGAGCTTGTTAACGAAACAGAACATGGTTGTCCATCAATGTCAATGAAGAAGTTCAGAACAAATCCGAAACAAGTTAAAAAATGAGGCCAGGAAGCAACAAGTTTCGCACGATGATCTATACGCTGCGTATCTTACAGGTCTGACGCTGGATGACTTTGTTTTAGATTTTCGCTTGCTTCCAAGATTCACGATGTGCCTAGCAAATTCTTTTTTGATAAACGAGTTTTTTAGGTGCCTAAAAGTTACAAATGGTTCATATCTTTTTTATGACACTATGTTCAACTGTGGAGACTTTTATGTAAGTATCCTGGTTGGCAAAAACACAAATTTTAAAGAGGAGCCAATAATGCCGCTGGCGTTTCTTCTCCATGACACAAAGGAAGAAGCCAACCATGAACTGTTTTTTTCGACGTTGAAAAGTTTTTTTCCTCAGATGCAAAAACAAGGGGTTAAAATTGTTACAGACAGAGAGAGGGCCATCACCAACGCCATTAAAAAGGAAATGTCGGAGTGGGACCATTTTCTGTGTTGGAACCATATCCTGCGTGATATTCGATTTTGGGTAGAAAAGAAGGCTGGAACCAAAGATGACCGCGTGGTGTATGTTTCACATATTCGGTCTTTGCTGAATAGCAAAACGGAAAAAGAGTTTAGCACAATGTATGAAGATTTGCAACAAAAGTGGTCTCCCGTTTTTTTCGGATGATGTATAGCTTGTTAACAAAAATAGAGGTTTGAGTGGTGTTTTGGAGGATGAACTGGTGATAAGGAAGACTTTTGAGAATTGATCCCACTCTTGCACCATCTCAACATCTTTGCTCGTACATGAGACTTACATCAAACGAAAGATATTTTAAATACCTTTCAGATGATGTATAGTTTGTTAATAAAAGTAGGAGATTGAGTGGTGTTTTGGAGGATAAACTGGTGATGAGGAAGACTTTTGAGAATTGATCCCACTCTTGCACCATCTCAACATCTTTGCTCGTACATGAGACTTACATCAAACGAGAGATATTTTAAATACCTTTCAGATGATGTATAGCTTGTTAATAAAAATAGAGGTTTGAGTGGTGTTTTGGAGGATGAACTGGTGATGAGGAAGACTTTTGAGAATTGATCCCACTCTTGCACCATCTCAACATCTTTGCTCGTACATGAGACTTACATCAAACGAAAGATATTTTAAATACCTTTCAGATGATGTATAGTTTGTTAATAAAAGTAGAAGTTTGAGTGGTGTTTTGGAGGATAAACTGGTGATGAGGAATACTGTTAAGAAATGATCCCACTCTTGCACCATCTTAACATCTTTGCTCGTACATGAGACTTACATCAAACGAAAGATATTTTAAATACCTTTCAGATGATGTATAGTTTGTTAATAAAAGTAGGGGTTTGAGTGGTGTTTTGGAGGATAGACTGGTGATGAGGAAGACTGTTGAGAAATGATCCCACTCTTGCACCATCTCAACATCTTTGCTCGTACATGAGACCAACATCAGACGGAAGATGTTTAAAATACCTTTCAGATGATGTATAGCTTGTTAATGAAAATAGAGGTTTGAGTGGTGTTTTGGAGGATGAACTGGTGATGAGGAACATTTTTGTAAATGATCCCACTCTTCCACCCTTTTAGCATCTTTTCACGTATATGAGACTTACATGAAACGAAAGATATTTGAAATACCTTTCAGATGATGTATGGTTTTATAATAAAAATATAGGTTTGAGTGGTCTTTTCCTGGTCGGATCATTGATGAGGAGGATTTTTTTTCAGTATTCCTGTGTTTTTGCTGTCTCAACATCTTTGCTCGTGTATAAAACTTACACCAAACGAAAGATATTTTAAATACCTTTTAGTTGATGTATAATTTGTTGTCTAACAAAGAGTTTGATAGGATTCACAAGGGGTTAAAAGACGTAAAGTGCATCTTGCTCCCATTCCTCTTCTGGGAGGATGGTGACTTGGGATTTTTTTTACGTGTGATTTGAAGGTATTTTTGAACGAAAATCTTGTTTTTACCTATAATTAATAATTTTATTGTTTAAAAAAATACAACATATCCACAGCGCTACAAGGCGCCACTGGTCCAAGTTTTTCGCTGGTCTGGTCTGGTCTACCTTTTACCCAGTGCCATCGGTGCCACCTACTGGACATTATGAAAACCTGGTGCCGAATGTGCACTTGGTGCCAAAGTTGCACGAGGTGCCGTTTTTTGCTCGCGAACCCGTCTCTGCGTTGTTGCCGCTGCCCCGGGTGTTTTGTCAACAACCACGTGATAAAAAAGTTTACCGTTTGTGAAGTAAATTATAAAAATACAGCACAACCTTTGTTGTAACTGCCTACACCACAAGAACAACGACTGGCTAGTTTCAACCGAAAAAAACAAACAATTAACACCCAATGTTACGTCACAAACGTAAGGTTACTTAGCCTACAAAAATTAACGTTGTCGAAAGTTTCAGGCAGGTCAGAACATCGTTGAAACAAAGTACACTGAACTTTAAAATTAATTATGCGACACGTTGTAAACGAAACAAGCGACGTTAAAGCGAACAAAAAGGATCATTGTGATTGCTAGGCCAGAAGTGTGTGCGCTTTGTTGCGTGAAAACTAAGCATTTTGTTATAGTTTAGGGTTGCCATTCGTCAGGATTTTCCCTGACATGTCAGGGAATTTAGTGTTTAAATCTGCGTCAGGGAGAAATGTGAAAATGTACTTAAAAGTCAGGAATTTGAGAAAAAATACATATATATACTATGAAATTAATGTACCAACGGAGAAAGTTTCTAGTAGTTAGCTACAACCGCGTCTATACCATGAAACGTAAAGAGATAAACTGGCGGCGCGCAGGTTAACGTACGTGTTACTGATTGGTGTGTGTGTGCGCGCGTAACAATACCTGTTTGTTACTAGATGTTTAACAATGTGCGTTAAATACACAAATAAAAATCCGCTTCTCAAGAAAACACAGCATTCGATGCTACATGAGAACGTGGGAAATTTCATTTCCTTAACTGTGTACTTAATATGCAGCGAACTAACTAACAACTAAAAGTCGAATGCGTGAGACATAAAAACAACAGTAGCAAAAGGGCCTGACGGTGGAATTAGGTTGTGTAAAGCTTATATACTGCAACTTTAATGCATTCTTACCATATGCATCCGCAGAAAATATATTTGGCATTATATGACGTCATATAATGCGGCATACCCGGAAAAAATTCAATGTCGGCGCCTATGCTTAGGCTACATGAGTGTACTGTAATGTCTAACATATGTCAGTACTAATCTTATTTGAATGCTTAATAACATAAAAGGTTGGCCAACATGTTTTGATAGAACTTTTGAATACCTTGATTGTAAGCCACCTGTTGCGGGGGTTGGAAATAATATTAGCATGAACATGGGGAGGAAATTATGGTGATTAAACACACTGAATATGGAAAACAGGTGTTCAAATTGGGTTCACAATGCACAGTTCTTAATATTCTCAGCAAAAAATAGCATGGTTTAACAAGCTATATTTGTCAGAACTTTATTGCAATTTTTACAGCATGATGTTATACTATCAGACCACCACCAGCGTTTACACAATCACTTGAACTAAATTCAGTTAAGTGTCACATTTACCTCATGGTTTTGATGCACACAACTTGGATAAACTTACCTTAATCCAATTACCACTGATAAAAAACGGACCTAACCATGGGCGTCCGCAGCGGGGGGCGAGAGGGGGCACGTGCCCCCCCCCCTGGAAAAAAGAAAAACGCAAACGGTCGGAGAATCCGCAACTTAAAACAAAACACAATAAACATTTGCACAGTGTTATACAAAAACTATTCCTGGAACGTAAATGGAAGACGTCGTGGGTCTCCACCTCTTTATTACAAGTGTAACTGTAACAGAACAGAATAAGGTTTTACAACAAATTAAATGAATCGAACATTATTACTTAACAATAGTTCGGTAACAAGCATATTATTACGTCATTGATGGATGTGTCAAACAGGCATAATGTGATATCTTCACTGTATTTGTTGTTACATCAGAAAAAGTATTTGCCAACCTACCACATACTTCAGTGATATTTAATATTGTGTTTATTGTATTATTTTGTTACTTTGGAATTGGCAAGAATGAGTATAGCACAGTCAGATGATTTTTGTTCTGAAATACCTGTAACGTCCCGTGAGCGCGCCCTGGTTACAGCGCGGAACGTCACACGAGGGGGGATTGAAACGCGATTCCTAAAGGTCTCCAACACGCAGTCCACACAGATAGGGTGTTTTGTAGATCTTATATTCAAACACTTTCAATGAAGAATAGAGGTCGGTGGGAGGGGTGACACTAAAACGCTGAATGGGCGGGATGGGCGGGACGTCGCGGAAACCGCTCAATATTTGCTGACGGTTAGTGCTATTAGGGTTAGGTTGAGGTTTTATAATAGTATATGAATCAAAAAATGTCCCTGCCTAAAACTTATTCAACTATTTCCTGACATTAGGCAAAAATGCTATGGCGGGACGTCGCGGGAGATGGCGGGACGTTTCGGGCGCGGAATGTAGTGTTCGGCGGAATTTTTTTTAATGATTTTCTATTATAAAACCTTATCCCAACCTTAATAGCTCCAACCGTCAGCAATTTAACCCGATATTTAGCGGTTTTCACGACGTCCCGCCCTCCATTCCGCCCATTCAGCGTTTTAGTGTCACCCGGTGGGAGGCGATAGAAACGATCGGAAACGAATAGGAAACGGTTTCTACAAAAAACATGGCATTAGCACTGCGCTTTAAATGTAGGAATGTAACTTTAAGCTCACCAACTGTTATGGGAACCGGAAGACAACAAATAACATGGGCAATCCCAGAAATCACTATCACACACCTAAATACACAATAAAACATGAGACCACAATATGCCATTATGACGTCATACACAATGCTTACCAAGCTATGTAGAGCAACAGTGTAGAAAGTCACGCTTCACGTGAATATCGTACAAGAACGCTGCGTAAACCAATACAACTTAAATAAACCCAACTACACGTACAGTACGACTATTAAAAAAGGGGAATGACATTTTAGGTCAAGTTCACAGCGGTTAGCAGTCATTATGGTAATTCACAATATTGAGTCATTAAAAACATATATACAAAGTGACTCACCAATAATCGTCAATAAACAGCCTTTCTACAACAACCGACGCAACACCGTGCTCCACGGAAATCAGCAACGAAAAGAACTAAACCACGTTGCGTTATCACACAAAACTGGCAGTCCATTGTTACGTCACACAACGCAATAGATTACAACCCAAGTTGTACTGAGGAAATGCGGGAATCTATAGAAATCGGCAATTACTGGCAAATAAGATGCAACAATACCGTTTATCGAACGGCCATGTGATGATAGTTTTGCCCTCCCCTGTATTTTTTCCTGCGGACGCCCATGGACCTAACAATTCTGACTCACTTGATATAGTTTTAGTTGAAAACATAGATTTGCTTAAAACATTGCAGTTTCTTATATTTTTATAGAATACAGTAGAATGGTAAATAGAATACAGTAAACAAACAATGTTATACCATAGGTTAGTTATCGATGATATTTTGTGCACTAAAGAATGCATTCTCAGATTTGGATGACACATTATCAGTTGATGATTCTGATTCCATCATTGTTTGACTTCATATAAAGATGGTGCTTTTATAGTTGTTATTCACGAACGAAATTTGACTACCAAAACAAGTGGTATGGTTATTGATTTTTGTCATGTAAAATCTTGATTAACTGGTTGTTGCTGCAACTGCAAATTTCCATTATGAGCTATTAATACAACAGGGGTGGCCAAACTTTTTTACCAGAGGGCCAAATTTGCAACTGTCTTGCCACTGGAGGGCCGAATTAAATGAGATTTACGTAAAATTTGTCGTAACTGGTTGCCATCTTTATTAAAATATATGTTAGCTACTGACGTCATGGTTGGCAGACTGTTCTAAAAATAACGCTACAAGGGCATTTATTCTAAAAATAACAACACTTGCCACAAGCTACTGGTAGTAGCAGCCAGCGCTGTTGCACTGCTTGTTCACAGTGGTAAATATGGTGCTTGGAAAAAGCCAGGCAAGGTGTTTGGCGGGCCGGATGAAACAGGACTGGGGGCCGGATGCGGCCCGCGGGCCGTAGTTTGGTCACCACTGGACTAGAACAACCTGGAATTGCAGTGTTAATTGTTTTCCGTCAGTCTGTTAGGTTTAACTAAAGAAATGCAAATCAATAACAACATCGTAGCCTGACTTCGATTGGTTTATTCCGGTATGGCTTTTGTTTTACGAAAGCTTTACAGTAAATGACCTACGGCTACGGTAACTTCCAAACTCATTCAACCAAGGCAAGAATTGATCACAATGGGGGCTTCCCCTATGTATTGTCGTCACGTTGAAAATTTCACAAGTGCCGGTCTTTTGGCTTTTTTTCGTTTCGCCGTCTTTTTCTTCTTTCACTTTCGCGAATGCATACTTAATAAAAGTGAAAACCTCATAAATGACTTCAAAATCGTATTTCAGAGAAAAATGTGCATTACGTTAAAATATAATCGTTGAAAGGAAGGGGTGAAGTCGAAGTGCTTCGTTCGGCTTGTTTGAGTATATACTCGCACACGAGATCCGACACTGACGGCACAGCGTTTTTTTGTCGAAACACGTGAAGCAGCTTTGCAATGAGTTGTGCCCAGTGGTGGGATTCAAATTTTTTGTCAGTCGGGTCTATCACAAAAGTCATATTTTTTATCTTTTTTAACAAGTAATACTAACCGGTTCGCTGATCTCATAAAATTTCGTAAGACAGTTCTACAGAACTGGTGCGAACCGTCTGAATCCCACCACTGGTTGTGCCCATGCAAGACATTGTCTCAAATAATTTGCAAACATGTATTAAAGAGATATTAAATTTGGGACATATTAGGACACACAATAGATCAATATTTAATATCATGGTCTGTGACTTCTTGGGGGACTTACTCACTTCCACAATATAGGGGTGCTTCCCAATTAGTCACCAGCTTATCTTTTATAAACTGTAGACATGCCATCATGGGCGCAGGCAGAAAATTTTGCAAGAGGGGGCAAATTTTGGCTCATACTTTACCACATCAAGAATTTGTTACATATGAAGGCATAAATAGTGTGCTTCACAATTGAGTTGCCTAAAAGTTAAAGCATTTAACGATGTCACAAATTCCCGCGCTGCCACTTTAATTATGTTTGCTGCAAAATATGTTAAATTGAGGTACACTGAAATTCCAAGCGGGGTCAAGTGGCCCCTTTTGCCCCTACGTGCTGGCGCCCATGCATGTCGTGTAATCTGTTGACATGTCATGTAAAAATATGTCATGTTTTTCAGTTCTAATTCCTTTCCCCATATTCTCAGAAATTGAAATAAAGTCACTGTTTATTATAAGTTTTGTTTTGTCTACTCATAAATTCACGGCATACACAGATTTAAAAGAGTGACAAAAATTATTTCTGAATTAAGCTGTGGTAAGCAATACAAAATAAAAATGAGTGGCAAACATCAGTAATTCACACAAATCAGTAACAGCTTGTAGTTAGTTGACAGAAATTTTAGAGGTAAATTAAAAAACGACAGGAACACACAGCATGAACAGTGCACCAATGAACTTTAAATACATTTCAGAAACTTTATCTGGAATAAATAAATTATGATACATATAAAAATAAAAAGCAAAAATGGGTATGAAAATACAACTTTACACCATGAAGATAGTGTTTTCTTGCCAGATAATCATTTTTTAACATGTAACAATTTTTTTAAAGCATTATAACAATCCTAAAAATAGGAAAATAGTATACTATTTGCCTTTTTTATTAAAAACAACTTTTTCATAAATAAACCACAGTTTAACAAAATAATACTAATTTAACAACACACATATACTTTTCATTAAGGTTTTAATTTTGGAAGCCTGAAATTTGTAATCATTTACTGTGATTTTAAAATTTAAACGCTGCAGTGTCTTAAAACTTTACACTGATTGAGCAAAATTCAGACAACAATGTAAATAGCAAGAGTTATGTGATGGAGGCAGTTTTTACTGCCAATCAAACAAAATCATAATGCACAGTTGAACGAAATGACACCACTACGACTGCAGACACAAGAATGACTCGGAAAATTATTAACTAGTTGCTTGGATTACCGTTGGCATGTAAAGTCACACGCTTTCTAACACCATCGGGCGGCTCTTGGTCAGACCAACCATCACTAAGCTCACTAGCTGAAGAAGTTTCAATCTTTTTGTGTTCCACATTTACTTGAAACCATCTCTTAAACCTCGGGAATTTCATTTGAAACTTCCAAATGGTATAAACAATGTAAGTAAGAAGTACCACCAACCAAAACCACTGGATATAGGCTGGGAAAGGAGTAGACAATACATCACTGCCAAACTTGACCACAATTAAAAATTCGGTGATAATAATGGCACTAATCATCCAGGCTTGCTGACCAAACTTTTTGGCAGTTCCACCAGCATAATCATAAGACTCTCTTACTGCGACTGCACCCCATGGAAGGTAGGCAATAAGTCGACCAAGGACTATTGGGTGATCGGGTGGAACCCATAGTACAAACTTAAGGTAAAAAGTATTTAGTTCTGCCAGTAGAAACATCATGGTTAAAATCAAAACAAAGAGCCATCTAAAAAGATTCTCAGTCGGCTGCCATTTAAACTTTACCCAGCTGTAAGGACTAAACTGGCTTACAACCCGACGCATTTTGCCACGGTATGATGAAATATTCCATAGCCCATGCCACTTGTATTCTTTTGCAGATAGGTGTTTAAGACATTGCATGCCCAGATATATTCCAAGGCCATTACAGATCAAGAAATCCATTATCCAGTGATCCCACCAGCATTCTGAAAAGTTAGGCAGTTGATGTTCAAAAGTGTACTCTAATAATTCAAAAGCAATGCTGATACAGTTTGTTAGCCAAATGTCACGTAAAATTAGAGCTTTAAAAAACCAGCCTAAGAAATGTGCTATTACAAATCCATCTAGCTTGTCAACAAAGTTATGCAAGGGTCCATTTGGATGTCCAGGATCCCAGAGTGTGCATTCGCCACCATAGGCTCGGAAATCTAAAGCTTGATTCAATTTTGGATCAATATAAGTAAGCATGAAACGAGCATCAGAAACAGATTGAAAGAGAAGAAAAACAAGGCCCAGTTCATACAACACGCTAATACATAGCATCAGGCGCCAAAATGCTGGATGCGGACGTATAAAAGGCCCATCCTTGGCTTGGGTAATACCAAAGGCCAAAAAAACTAAAACTGAAGCAATAATTCCTCGCTTGGTGTTGAATTCCCGGTCATCACTTTGATCCTCTATGAAAACAACATATACCAAAGCAATCACACCAAATACTAGCACTGATATTGTGTGTGCCCTCCAGAAAAATGTGTTAGTTCCATCATCATATACAAGAGATTCAGATTCTCTTCTGCCCTTTGAGTGATTGTTATTCTTTTTATGGACAGAATGAGTTGATGTTTCCAGCATATTTTCAACACACACAATTCAAAAATGAAAGGCATACAACTGTACAAAAAACACAAAAAAATTTAGCACAATATCTGGCATCTACACGGTACCCCATAGAAACACTTCAGCTTCGTTATATTTCAACCAATAATCAAACATAACGTACGTTAACTTAACATAACACGGTCTGCATAGATTAAAACCTTCTGATTAAAGCATTATTTTCACCATAAAGTAACAACACCGCGCAACCCTCCGTATTGTGCAACTCCGCAACGGAGTAAAACTCTGTTGCCCTTCGACGTTTCGTTTTAAGTTTTCGACGAATAATTTGAACACAATACATCACCACACACAAGCAACATCCGGATTGAAAATAGACGTTTATCAAATGTTATCATGTTAAACAAACGACGTTAGCTTATTATACTTCTCAAATGAGCTAAATGCTGTACACAACTAGTACAGACTACATAGGACACACATACACACGCATAACGGAAGAAAAAATGGAAACAGACCTGACATGTGGGCCGTGGGGGAAGTTGATTTCGTTATGAATGTGAAATGAACGGTTCATCTACATTTTTCTATTAATTATCAAATCTTTGCAAAAAAAGTGAGCTCATGAAAATAAGTACAATAAAATTCAGTGAAAAAATCATATTGGGTTGTTTAAAAAAGTCATTTTGCAATACAAAACAAGAAAAGACAGCTCAAAACAAATTTTAAAGGGCTGGTCGTAAAACATTTTTTTCACGAACCGATGTGTAAAGTTTTGTGGAAATGTTAAAACCGGGGAATTTTGAAAAACGTTTGTTTTGGAAAAGTGTTGATTGTTGTTGTTGCTGAATTTTCGTACAAAATGGAAGAAAGGGACCTGAAACAGTTCGATGTCGAAGATTCGGATTCTTACGTGGAACATCTACGCAAAAAATATCTACAAAACTCCGTAAGCATACCCAACATGTAAAAAAAATTCTAACGTTGTTTTGTTTCTTGTCATCTGTCATGTATCATTTTTTCTGTGTTATTGTTTGTAGCTGCTTACTTCTCAACAAACTGGCTGTGACACCGAAAGTGGAAGTGAACTCTTGGTAAATAACCGTTATTTGCTGTATTTGACTTGTTTATCCTTTGCTACAAATCTTGTATCTCTATGTTTTTCGTGTAAATAGAACCAGATTGTTCACAAAAAGTTCCCATTATATATTCTGTTTGCAAAATATTACACAAGATGGGAAGGATAGCAACATAGCACCTTTTATTTCAAAAATGTACAAAGGTCTTACACTTGCTGGGGCTATAGGGTGAAACACAACTACTGAAACCTTGAAATGGCATATTCTACAAACTGTCCAAATTTTATCCAAGTCAGCCATTGTTTACAAATTTTACCTATGGCTAAACACAACAATCCACACCTTACCGTGGACAATGCTACAAACTGTCTAAATCTTGTCCAATTCAGGGGCTGTTTAAAAATTGTTCCTTTTGAGGGGTTAGGTGGGTAACTGTTATGGCTACAGGGTAAAACACAACAATCAACAACCCAAAATGGCATATTCTTTAAACCAGGGGTTCTTAAACTTTTTCAGTCGTGCCCCACTTGACACTATTTATATAATCTCACGCCCCCTTAATAAATATTAGCACTGATGATGTTTGTCTTGTTTTTCGGAAATAACATACATCGTAGGTCCGCTTTCCGCTTTAATTTCATGGGATTGCAATGCCCAGGATTGGTCCAAAGCCAGTTTTGTCACATCACAGACAAGCCACAAAGTGTTAATTGTGCGCAAACAACTGCCTTATTTTGTTACTTGTGATGTAATATACATGCATTGCTTGTAAGATGAGACTAACTATACAATTTAACAGATTTTAAATGGACTTTTATTTTTAGAATGACCATATCTTGGTGCCCATATAAAAATCGCCTCATGGGCTGGACATCCATTTCACAGTAATGAAGAGTTTACTTTAATTTCCAAACAATAAGTTCGAAATCAGTGCCGACATTATTCCTATGCATTCATTTACAATTGTTTGCATGTGAAAACTTTGCAGCCAGATTGTGCTGCGCCCCCCTTGCGAACCCCTCACGCCCCCAGTTTAAGAACCCCTGCTTTAAACTCTAAAGTACACCAAATTTCAACATTGTTCACCCATGTTAGGGGTCTAATGTGGTTCTACAATCCAGCTAATAAAATACCAAATGACAATAACCAAAACTACAGTCCTGTAAATATTTGTCCCAATTGACCACTGTTTGAAATTAGTGGTGTCCTAAGCAGCAACCATTAATGCCTGTAATACATAAGGCTGTTAAAACATCCTAACAGCCATTTGCAAAAACAGTCACCATTTAATGCGAGTATTGCACGAACATGAGTAAAATATGTTAAGCTGGCTTTACAAGACTACTGCATCACAGGAACTTTTTCTTTTATAATGCCTACGAAACATCTGACCTAATAATCCAGCAGCATACGAAACATACTAAAATGGTTTACACTCTGGGAGCTAACAGGACAACTGCTGGATTATTAGGTCAGATGAAACAACTGGCACATGAGTAAGAAAAAAAGAAAAACAAACTAGTAGATTGTGTAGAATCATAATTATTACTGTTAATCTTGCAAAACGTTAACCATCTTTTGTCTACAATCTCATTTTTTGCAAACAGAAATGTTTTTTTACGTAGATTTATAACTTATAACAATACTACAAAATAAGTTATATTTCTTTTTACATTGTTGTGTTAAAGAGTTGCTCGCCATCAAACTCTCTGTCTGAAAGTGAAAAACATCACTACCAAAGGGCAATGAGAGAACTGAAAGCGATGCTGAAAAGTAGCAATAATGTTCTGAAAGCCAAACAAACTGAGGATCAACTTGCTCAGGTAAACACAATAATGCTATTTGTAATTTTCATATTGCTCCCTGCCTTAGGTAGGAAACCCCCTTGCTCTATGGTAGTATAATGGTAACTTTGTTTAATGCCTTGCATCATTGAAAGGGTTGGTACTGGTAAGTCTGTTTTTTAAATAATTGACTGCTTTTGTGTAAAATTTGAACACATGATGGCTGAAATTGTTTTTTATCTCTATAAAACATCTAATTTGGTTGTTTTCTTTAATAACTTTTTTTTCAATGTGACAAACTCAAAATTGCTTTAGTTTTATTACCATTGATTGGCATTTGGCACCCTTACAAATTTTTGTTTGAAAACTAAATTTGGATCAATTTTTTCGGCAACAATCCAATGGAGAAACTTTAGTTGGTAGATTGCCCCCAAGTCTGAGTCCAGTATGCTTTAAATGAAGGCAGGAAGGTTGTAGAAAGTGTTTTTTTTGTGTGTGTCAAACTACTGCTTTTTTATGAAACCTGCAAAAATGTATATAATCATTTACTTGTGGCTGGACCATAAGAGGGCATGAAGCATGCAAGATGCAACAACAAAAGCAACATTTTAAAGCAGATTATGTGCTGCTGGTCACTTGTGGCCTGTCAGGTCAATTTTTAACAGATTGCACAACCTTTAACTATTCTTACAGTTCAATGTTGATAAGTTTGTAACTTCTAACACAAACCTAAGCACTTTTCGGTTCTCACATAAATATTGCCTTTGACATTTACTACTGTCACTCTTAACAATTTTTCCAGCCTGAGCTTGCAAAACAAACTTGGACTATTCAGTTATAGGCACTTATGTGATGTTAATTTATGTAATTAATCTAAATTAAAATTGCTTTCAGATTACTGAGGAAAAGCTTAGCGACACCGACACTGAAGAAGATATTCTACAAGTTTCAAAGGATATACCTAATATGGAAGATGCCCAAGATTCTGGTAGTATTTATTTGTCATACTGGACGTTAAGAGTACAGAAAAAATGCTTAAACCATGTTACATTTACAGCAGAAAACACATTGACTATATCAGCAACACTTCCAACAATGTCTTCTGAATATACTGCGGGTACCAATATGAGTCCTTCGAAACGCAAGTCAGTCAGAATATCGTTAGAACCTGCAACATTTCTAAATTCTGAGTTATCGAGTGGTATGGAAGTTACATGGCCACCACCCGGCATATTGAGAACATCCAGTGAGGCTCGACCTATGGAGTCAACTGATGTGAAGGTTATTCATTCTGAGCTGATGAATATTCACAGGTGTGTGGCTATAAATTATAATATAATCTGTATCCAACATTTATATTCTTGTCTTCGCATACATTTAGAGTTGAGCCTCAAAGTCAAAACCTTTGGTCTAAGTTTCAAGACCAAAATTATTGCTAAATTAAACATACATGATTTTTAATTTTGTTGCAATTTTTTGGACACAAAATTGGTTGATAAGTATTTCCAGTTTTGTTATATTTGCCGCTATTATCATATTGTATCAAAATTAGTTACAAATTTTTAAAGTGCTTTGAACCTAAACCATCAAATATATATAGTAGAAACTGCATCTGTAAATGTAAGCCAAACAAATTGTCACTTATTAAAAAAATATGCAAAACTTTGTTTCCCTTTCAAAACGCCAAAATATAGCTTTCCACCTGACTATCTTTTTGCATCCCTATTAACACTTTCAGTGCATTTGACTGATTTCCACATCAAACAACATTTTGAATACAGTGCAAATTGATTAAAATCTCCGTCCAAAGTTTTTTGAAAAAGATGCAGCTGCAAGTTAATTTACGTCAAGATAAACAGTTTATGTAATGAATGCGAGATGAAGCATGTTAAGGGTGTCATGTAGCAAGTTTTAACTTGAGCATGTGGATGGAGTTTTGTTGAATAACAATGCAACACAGCTGCTTGTTCTAGCAATAAAAAATAAATTTAACACGTTGACTGCCAAGGGATGTTGTGCTCAAATTTGCCAAATATGTTTTAGTGACTCTCTGAAATCAGGAAGTCGAAATAGTTTTCTTCGCTGGTGCCATGCTTACGAGTTTACTCGTAGGTAACATGCTGATGTATACACCCTATAGTATAGGGCAGGGGTGGCCAACCCGCGGCTCGCGAGCCGCATGCGGCTCTTTGCCTGGTTTTATGCGGCTCTTACGTCGTTGTCGAAGTTTGGGACCACCGTTAATTTTGGTTAGTTTGTGGCGATCTGGTACAAACTCGTTAAATGTAAAGTAAACCTATTACAATTTTTCTTTTGAACAAACGTACTATCGGTATGGCCACAAACCTTGCCTTGAAACTGTAACCTGGCACATGGCCTGATTATGACAACAAATATTCAATTGTTAAACAATCAATGATTGCTCATTATTGCGTACAATGCGAATGAGACTCGAAGCAGCAGCAATATTTACAACACCGTGTTCCAAAATAAATAATGTTTTAATCCAATGTGTTTCGGGCTGACCAAGGTTAAATTTTATGGGCAGTTTGTCTCTTGGTCTTGGGTCTGAATGGAGCGATTGTTGGTGTTGAATGCATTAGTGACGTCGCATTGAACTTAGTTTCCACACCTTGCATTTTTGTAAAACTCGACGCCTAAGCTTGGGACGCATGCGCGTTACATGAAAATACCGCAAAGTTTCTCATAAGGGACGATCTTTTGAGCAAACAATTTCTATTAAGTTAACCTTCAAAATGGCAGAGAACAAATATTTTAGTACCAAACCAGACATAATTCTCATTGCACGTTTTTGTTTATGCAATTCGTTGAGTTGAGTGTTTTTGTGTGTCAGACAGTGCAAACCATTTATTGAAGATCGTGGTCTGTACGAGCGAAATTGTGTGAGTATAATATGGTTCTATGTGATAACCCAATTACAAAATGTGGCTCTTTGTGGTAACATAGTAAATAAAGTGGCTCTTTGTCTTTGACCGGTTGGCCACCCCTGCTATAGGGTGTCTCGGTGTTGCCACAATGCATCCACGACGTTAGTTCGAGACGCCAGCTCGTTTTAACCGCATTACAATTGAATAAGTCTACTACGAGCATACTCGTATCTGGCAAGCCTGGCTAGATTGGCAACTACAAGATAACTCGTAGTTGACAGTCAACGTGTTAAAAAGGATAAAATAATTTTCAATCGGTACTGATGCACATAATATTAGTAAAAAGATTATTTTGATTCTCTTTCCTTATTGATGCTGTTGGGACCTTACAACAGGGCATGTGTTTGGAAAATTGCAGTCTGTACTGAAAGTGTTAAATTGTTATTTCTACATCGATTTTTTTGTGAAAATTTTTTTTGTTAATTCTCAGAAAACTGATTGAAAAGAGTGAAATGTTATCCGAGCGACAGGATGAATTGGATGAGAGGGAGCAAGAGCTCATCCAACGAGAGGAGAATGTTGCTGATCAGGAGGAGATGTTAGCGATGAATCTGGATCGAGTGAGAAGAGCCCAAGATGTGATGGTCCGACTTCAAGGTGTTGAAGCTGAGGTGGAGGATAAGTTGGATATTTTACAAGAGGTATTATGAGTCGTTTAAACACAATTTTTTGAAGGATAAGTATTTTAATTGCCGGTTTTGTTTCTAGTTATGCACATATATAATCACTTTTTTATACCCGTGTTTCCTCATTGAAAGATTAGGAATGTCATAAAAGACTGGTATTGTGACCAGGGTTGCAGAGTTGGTTAAAATATTTCTGACTCTGCCTCCAACTAACTCAAAGCCTTTATGTTGCCCTTAAATGTTGTCACTGTTGTTTTGTTGATAGTGTGTTTGTATTTATTTATATTCGATGCTATGTATGGCACCTTATTTTAACAATTTAGTTAAGTGCAGTTTTTCGAGGGGTTGGTGCTCATTATGTTTGATATGTTTTGTCTTATTAAGGAATGATTTGTAGATAATATCAGCTACATGTACCAACAAAACGGTTGTCATACCATTCCCAGTTTGTCCAAGGTCAATTTTACCGTTTACAATCTACTTTACAATCAACCAGAATCACTTACGAGAAATGGATGAACTGTCCAATGCTCTTAATGAAAAGATTAAAGAAGTGAAAAGAATTAGAAATTCCTTTGATGTTGTGAAATTGCAAAATGACGAACTCAAACAACAGGTAAAATGGAGCTTAATACATAATATATTGCTTAGCACCAAGTGGTATTAGATTTTTAAATATTGTTATGACTAAAAAACTAAAAACTTTAATTTATCAAATTTATAAAGGTTTTCTGGCAATTGTATTTTATATTGACGTTTCAACGTCCTACGCAAGTCGCCTTCATCAGTGTAAATAACACTGAATGCGTGCACCAAAACATCGGTGTAAAAATACAATTGCCAGAAGGGCTCTATAAATTTGATATCATGCCTGTGAGTAACAGCTTATATATTGAATTATAATGTATGTTTTTTGATAGGTAACTGAACTATCACAGCAAAATCAACGCTTCCAAATGCAAAATACAAAAATGAAGAAACGTCTTGAAAATTTGCAGCGAAAACAAGAATATGAGTCACAAAAGAAAGCAAATTCTCAAGTAAGTCTGCATTCCTGTGATTGAATACTAAATATATAGTGTAAGTATTGTGAACACTGTCCTAAAGTGTTTACTGAAATATCATATCAGTTATTAGTATCAACTGTGAGTTTGTAAAGAATTAACTATGGCAGATTCTTGCGGAACGACTACCTCCTCAACAAATCCAAAAGCCTAAGTTGGAAGATTTGAAGAGCAGCAGTAAACTTGCAAAGTCCATGGACCGGTCTTCCAAGGTTTTGTGTGTGTTTTCAACAGACTACATATTAACTGTATTAGGGTTTAAATTTTCAAATATTCTGTATATCTTTTGAGATGTACACCAAGTTATAACTGGGATCAGCCCTGTAGCATTTATGCAGACCAATGATCATGGCACACTCATATATGAATCATTGTATGTCAGACCTATTGATTCATGTTTGTTATAATCTTAACTGATTACTGGTCTATCTGGTGATCCCTTACTATGAAGCTGACATGTGCAGCATATAAGACTGCTGACAGTGCTTGTGATTTGACTGCTGAGCCTGTGTAGCACAGCATAAGTCCCTAAAAGACTCCTTTTGGTTTGAACGCCACTGCAGGCCAGCAACACCTTGTTATAGGGGAAAAGCTTGGTGACCTGCTGTTTCAGTATAACGCCAGTAATGGGCCTGCTCTACTATGATTCCATACACCTGTTATAAATACGGATTTGTAAAGTGACATAATCAAATCACTGAGCACAGATTTGGCGTTTTATTTCTTACCTTGACCTAGGCCTGTTTTGTGTTTGTGACAGATTTGGAATTACTCAGTAGAGTCTCTTTCTGTTGTTCTTGAGTGGGTTTGTGAAGTTTATCTTCAACCATTAATAGTGAGAAATAACTATGATGTTCAATCGAAAGCATTGCACACAAGCAAAGAGTATGTCACCGACAAGTGTCTGAAGGTAATAATTTTGTTATTGCAGCAACATGGTTTAAACAGTTTGTCATTCTCCATTTGTATCTGGTCATATGCATGGGGACAATGTATGGACCTATAATTTTTGTAGGATAAAGTTCATTTTTTGATTACTAAATTTAGAACCTTGCCTATGCTTAAACTAGTACTTTTCATTTTGTCATAACAATGGGCAGTCAAATTTAAACATGATCTGTCTGTAGTTAAAAAAAAGTTTATGATTTATTTCAAGCACATACAATTGGCTTGTGTTTGTATCAACAAACCAACGAAATATATAAAGCCATACTTTGTTCCAAAATAAATTCAAACTAATTCTCTTTACAATTTTTAAATGACTACGGTGAAATAATCACAGCTTTAAATATTATTTGCATTACATATTGAATTTGTATCCTTTAACTTAGGTTCTTCCAATGTTGGTCGATGTGATCAGATACCTTCCAGTCAGTACACAACAGCCCAAGCATCACTTGCCCTTTTTACGCTTTGTCTACTGGTCCCTTCACCATCTCGAGGATACACATCACACTATTCTAACTTCTACTGCAAGAAGGTGGGCTTGCAATCTAACAATATTTTTAGAAGTTGTAGTAGAGGATAGTCTTGATATGGGCTTTGTAACTTACCCATTATGTAAGGTTAACAAAAGAGTGTTGGGTTTTAGATCTTTGTACAACTTTTGCATCATTGGTTTTGTGTTATTTTTTGCTTAGAACATAATATCGCTACAATTTATCGACAGCAATTATAAACATAGTAAACCTTGGTTAAACCAGATTTGGTTGATCCAGATCTTTGTCTAATTCGGGCAAAACTTGAGGTACAAATGATTTGTAATGCGGTAAGATTTAAACTAATCAACATCAGTTAATCCAGATTATGTCCAAATCCAGACAATTTTTTTGGTCCGTTCCTGATTAACCATGTTTTCTGTATGTGTGAAATGAGAGCATGTTGCTGATGTTAAGAAAGTGCTGAAGCTGTTTTCGACAGGGTTATTATAAAACCTTACTCTACTGTAATAGCACTAACTGTCAGCAATTTTACCCGTGATTCAGTGATTTTTTCATTGCCCTGTGTTATTCAGCATTTTAATATGACCCAAAATAAAAGTCTAAAGGTTTGTCAACATCAAAATTTAAGTCTGCAGTTTCTTGTCATACTACAATGGTAACATCAATATGTAAATTGCAACCTTTTAAAGTAATGCCACACTGTACTTTGTGGAACATTCATAGTCACTTATATGTTGACAAACTTTTGCAATCATAGACCAGAGATTTCAAAATTTATAACAATAGTTACTGTGCAGGATTGGTGAAGAGTTGGTAAAGCCAGCTATTGGACGATCGCAACTTGATCCGAATGCATCTGTTATCGCATCCCAAAGCATTTCGCTACAGTTGTCAACTTCAACAAGTGAAAAAAGTCGATCACAGATATTTTTCCGTAGCCCAAACCCTGAAGTTCGCCTGTTATCAGCTCTTATTATTCTTCGAACACTAAATCAAGGTGAATTTGACTTGTAACAATCTGTTAGACCAACCCAACTCCCCCCAAATACATATTTGAAAATGCATATTTTTGTTCCAATAACTCAGTGTTTTAAACCAACATTTTACAGAGTTTTGCTGCCACAAAATTTTTGGGCTCTTTTCAAATTTTGTTCTGGCTAGGTAAGAAAAAAAATGTAACCTGTAAGAGTTTTTTGTAACCAATTAACACAACCTTAATATCATTGCCTCCTGTAAGTCAAGTCACTGAATTTCATGCCTTTTGCAAATAAAACCCATTATGCCAGATTTCATGAAGTCATCAACAATGAACTACAAACTGTATACATTTTTTCTGACCAATGAACTAATGATTTACCCAAGTCCAATAAAATGAGCATCCAATGCCTACAAGGTCTTTGATACCGAGGACAGCAATTTGCTTATGAATTTCAATGAGGAAATAATCATTTAAAGGGTTGGTAACAAAAGTTAATGAGGTAATAACAAATGGTGTTTTTTGTTGCAGTTGATTTGCTGGCACAAATTTTCGATCAGGTGAAAAAAGACTTGAAGGAGGAATCAAACAGAAAGTTATTCCTCAAATACTGTGCAGTAAAATCTCTTCTACCCTTCCTCACATATAAATCCAGCAAGGGATTGTTAGGGAGTGCTGTGGATCTTATGCTACAGATGTCTATTGAATCTGGTAAGCCGAATAGAAGATTAATTTATGTAGTAAATTAGGTCCCATCATTACATCTCTTGTTTAAATCAGTGGTTCTCAACCAGTTGTAACACCAGTGGTATGCCAGAGCTTTTAAGGTGGTATGCGAGTAGCTTTTGCTATACTTAATTCAAGTTAGATCATGTAATGCAACTTAACTGATTCTACGGATCAGCCCTGGTTTTGGGCAAAACTCATGTCTTTGACATTCATTTTAAATTGCAAACCTTGCTGCTTTTTAAAAAAAATACTGTCATTGTCAAGAAGAACAGGCCAATATCCTGGTCTCCCCACAAAAACAGAGTTAGGGATACAAAACATGTCAGGTGGTATGTAATTAATAGTGATGTACCGAATCCGCTAAATTTCGATTCGGCCGAAACCGAATATTCGGCGATTTTGCCGAATAAATCCAGCCGAATCAACCGAATCATTTATGACATCACGCGAAGTCGTACCCTACGCGTTTGACATGAAAACATAAGTTTATCTACCAGGCAATTAGTTCAGAAGGGTTGTGTTTCGTCCTTATTTAGTTCTGTGGGGTTTAACATTGCCTCAAGCATGATTGCCAACCCGACAATGAATTACTGATTTTTTGTCTGCAGTGGGAAAAGCGTCAATGTGTTAAATCAATATAATGATTGACGCGATTTTCGTTGATAATAAGCAGAAAAGACATGTTTAACGCTTTAAATGTGTGTTCGTAAAAGATTTGGTTTCGGCCGAATCGCAACAAATTATTTGGCCGAAACCGAATCTTTGCAAAAGTGGCCGATTCGGCTGAATAAATTCGGCAAACCGAATATTCGGTACATCTCTAGTAATTAGTATAAGGTTAAAAACCACTGATTTAAATAAATCCCAAAAAGTAATGTGGACATGTAAATACATTTTTTAGAACTGTTGCCTGAGTTTCTTGATTCATGTAGCTGTGAGACATGGTTTAAAGCAGTTTCCTCAGCAGTGAGAGCAATAATCCAGTCTGCAGATGATGGGACTCTTGAGAAACTTTGCGTGATATTGCAAAAACTCTCCAAGAACAAGTAAGATTTACTTCAAATTTATATTGTAGTTGGTGGTGAAATTTTTTAGGTAATGGTCAAGAATACAAAATGCATTAGCTATTGTGGCAAAATTTCATTGCTCTGTATTGTAACTGGTATTTCACTGACAAATGTTTCTTCATAGTTTTTTTGTGGATATGCTAATTTGTAGATTGTCCATGCAAGCAGCAGTTTATTTTGAGATTTTATGTGAAAAAACTAGAAATTCATATTTCTGATATTTTATTTATTATTCATAAATTACTAAAAAAATATGTTGTAAAAAATTGTTTTTAGGACCAATCGTCGGCTGTTTGAGTCCTATTCAATCGGGCGAACACTTCTTGAAAAATTCCGAGAGTGTGATCCAGAAAGTAACTTTTTGTCACTAAATCTCCGTTCCATTCTGTTCAATCTCAACATGCTCAAATCTTAAAAACTTCAAGATTTTATTACCTTTTCTTCATGCCTTCTTTCATATAGTTTTATAGTACTATCGTGAAATTTAATAAACTCAATATTTTTTACATAGTGATATTTTTGTACCAAATTTAAGTGCAAAAGAAACACATTTCCAAAACATTTATGACAAACAGCAGATTATAGATGAAAATATAATTTTTGGTAATGTCGACAATGCAGGCAATAGTTGCAGTGAAAAGATGAAACCAATAAAAAACAAAAATACAGACTTTCTTTAATGAAACATGTTACCACTTATAAAAAAGTAGCATTTTGATCTGACACAATATTTCTTACCTCTGTACCATTATTTGGACCTAAGAAATTATCACAACTTCACTACTTTTGAGTTGTAGTTAGAAAATAAAATGGCCGCTTAATATAAGACACAAAGCCCCCTATTGAAGACAAACAAAGAAATCAAAAACATGATTGTTGGCTGAACACTGGTGTTTGAACAGTGTGTATGGTTCCAGGCTTCACAGACATCTGAGCAGATTTGTTCATTTGTTGCACTTTGATTTCGCGAAAATGAACACTTCCTGACATTGGGGATTGTCTCTGTGGTTGACTGCTGGTCTTGCCTGTAATGTAAATTTTTGATTAAAATCTGGTAAATGATTAGAAAAAGCTCGGCAAGTTGGAACTGCTTTTACACCAGTATCATCTTTTTAAAAAATCTGAAAATGAAGACAGGCAGTCAATCAAAAGCTTCTAACAGGGTTGCATTACCCGTTCAACAAAGCCACAAGCACATGCTTAGGGCATGAAAGGAAGGAGGGTCACATAAACTTTGCACAGTCCATTGTCTAGTGCTGCTGGGTCAGATTTATGGGTTGTTACAACACTGCAATACTTTCAGCTTTGCAGCTTGCTTTGCACCCTTCCTACTTTCCAGTCATGAACGACCACTGTACAGGGGATCACTTTTTTATGTGCTTAAGGCACTGAGTTAACATTTCAACTTGGCAAAATCTTAGATAAACCTTTCAACTTACTAAAAGCTGATAAAAGGCAAAACTACAATGAGCTAATATTATTCAGTAAATATATATAATTGTCTTTGAACGCAATCATTATATACTTACGTGGAACTTGCTGGTCGGATTTTCTTTTGGAATCTACTTCAGTTTGTGCTTCGTCAAGCTCTTCCTGAGAATTAAGCGGCGGAACTCGGACTGCCATTTCACCAATTGTGGGACGGATATTAAATCTGGATGGATCTTCAGCTCGCTCCAAATTTCGATGTTCCAAGTGTCGGTTGATAATTGCATGTGCCTAAGAAAAATTCACATTGAACAATGATTTTAATTTTGGATGCACTGGTTGGGTGCAGATGCACTGGCACGGTTAGGAATACAGAATGAAATTGGGGTAAAAAATCATGAGAAAAGAGGATAAAAGACAATACTTTATTTTTGCTAAGCCGAGTATGAAATACATGCAGTTTTGGCCTATCCCCGTTGCATGCTTACAGCAAAAAGTAAAAACCTACTATTCCTCTATAGGCCCATCTCTACACACTTAGCTAACCAATTCTGTAAAATGTTGTTGGTTGTTCCTTTTTCATTATCAGAGGGCGGGCAACACCTGAATGCATTATGCTTGCTATGAGCAAATGAGTAGAAACCACAACCTTGCAAACACTAAGCAGTTGTGCTAACCACTTGGCCGACATGTTTAGTAGGCAAATGTGTTTTACTACAGAAAGTCTTACCTTTTGCTTGTTGGTGATAATGTTTGGTTCAGTCATAAACTCTGTGATTTTGAGATTGTTTTTGATTGCATGTGAAGCTGTAGACCTGGCATGCATTGGTAATCGAACCTGTCAAATGTCATACAATGTTAAAAACAATGTTCAACACCATCCCTAAAAGAAAAATTACACTTTTGTAAAGTAACATTTGGCATAATTGTCGCAATACAAGCCACTTCATTAATATGAATAAAATATAACCTGATATGCTCGATCTGTGAAATCAACTTCTTGCACATCAGAAAGGTTTCTCACTCTGAAACAAAAAAATTAAACTAATCAATTACATTATAGAGGAAAACTGAAAATCATTTTGTCAGAATGATAAATTTATGACAACACAAGTAAATGCACCATGCAATGTTTCATTTTTCACAGTTAATAAAGATATCAAAAATATACTTACACACGGTTTGTTAACAAGGAATAAATGGTTTGTACAAGAAGTTCTGCAGCTCCTTGTTTGCAATGAATAGTTCCATCAATCATTTCTTTTGGTATGTTTAACTTCTTTTTGTTAAAAAACTGAAAGGGAAAAACATTTTTTCACAAAAGGACATAAAACATTCATGTTTTGGAAAGCAATTATTGTCATTGTCAGTTAGAACAATAAGACTAGGAACATTTTTTCGTGCGCATTTATTCTTACTCTTTCCAGTTGAGACCAATTTCCAAGTTTAGTTGGAAGTGATGTGCCATTGTCATATGAATGCATCTGGATGTCTGTAGGATAGTACCATGAAAAAATTTCTGCCACCAGAAATCCATTTGAAAAATCTCTGATATAAAAGGGTCAATTTTTAATGTGTAGCTACAATTGTCATTTATGAAACAATTTAAATTGTGTGGGTATATTTTTCTATTTCTATAATCAAATTTTTTTCAAGAAGTTTGTTTTTTGCAGTACCTTCTGATGTTTTTAATAGAATAAGTCAAATCCAAACTTTGAAGCCATTTCAGCACTTCGCGCGGAACACCGGACTTTCTAGGCACTTCGTTTGGGCTCGATGTAATGGACATATTTAACAAAAAGTATCAATCGTATTATCAAACGGACTATGCAGCCAACGATGAAAAACAACAACACACGAAGACAATTTTACTACAATCTTGTACCTCTTAGCAACGACTCGGTACGTCCTTAGCAACTGGATGTGCTTGGTCAATCAGGCGGGTCCAAGTTTTGCTTGAATTATTTGTTTTTTGTTCAGCTTAAACATAACTTAACAAAAAATAAATTGCAGGTTCTAATACTTGGTCATTTAATGATAAATTTAAACCGTAAGCACTTCAAAAACCCTGCAAAATTTTCGATGAAATTAGCTTTCAGAAATGGTTTGGGTGTTGTTTGGATTACGAAAGTGCGCGAAAGTAAAATGAAAGTAAATCTATGTTTTTGTTTTGTTTTGCGAATAAAACTACATGTTTTGTATTGGTTATATCAGAAATGTGTTTTATTGTGCTCATAAGCAAAATTGTGGTATCAAAAGGCGTAAAAATGCCAATTCGGCGCGCAAATATTTTTCAAATTAGTGCAATAGCGCCATAAGTGGTCAAATTTTACTAGATAACCTTTGACCCGCTTTTACTGTCCCGGATGTAGAGGTAACAACAGCCGCCATCTTAACGGAAGAATCGAAAAATAAAAAGCGATTTTTGGGTAATTAGGGCATCAATCGGCGAGATTAGAGTCTTGTTTTTGATTTCTTAGGGCAATAGTGGAAAGTTAAAAAGAAAATGGAGCCTCTTGGGCAGTTTTGTATTTTTACCGTAAAAGTCGACTAAGGGGCGCTCTTTCCTTTTGTGTCTACTGATATTTCTTAAAATAAACCCCGATTAAAAAAGTTTTTTTAGTATTAGTGGAAAGATAATTGGTTGTATTACTGGCAGACCGGCAAAATATGCCTTTTATTAAAGGATTAAATGTGGATTGATAGTAAACCCTACCCAGTCTTGTTTGTTTATGTTTTGAATTTAAGTTATTCTTTTTTATGTTTTACTGCTTTAAATTAGGGTCAAAAATTGTTTAGTGAGGTACACTGTCATTAGATTATGTGTTGTTTGTGTAAAAATTGGCATATGGGCGATATTTTATTCATATTTTTAAAAACTTTCACTTTTGGGTTTTTGGTTTTGAGAGCTTTACAAATATGGTAGTTTGGCAGGCCATGTGTTACAATTTTATCTTCTTGGTTTAACCTTAGCATAAAACACATTGAAACATTTGTGTGTTGTGTAGTGTGGTGTAGATATAGTTTAAGCAGTTGTTTTAGATATAACACAGGTGGCTTTACTATGGCATTGATTTAATAGAGGACATGGTTGCCTGAAATATGTTCAAAGTTGGGGCAATAAAAGCATGATTTATGTGGTGCGCAGACTTAAAAAAATTATTATAACGCAATGGTTGGTCTTTCAATTTGAAATATAGTAGATGTTTCATTATGACTTTTTCAAAAAACGCTGTATGTGTGTTTATAACAATTTTCAACTCCCGGTGGTTGTTTTTGTGTTAATAGATAAGAAAATTAGTAAACAGATTATATTTTATCTGTACAACTTGTTTCATAGTCATAAAAATTAAAGATGTGTTGTATTGTAGTTTGAGTTTAAAGTTCAACACAATGTGTACTGGTATTGTTTAGTGTTTAATTTAGTGATCGAGCATTTGGTTTGTTATAGGACCATTGGTTTCACCTCTCCCACTTTGGCATTTTGAGATGGCCTTCAAGGTGTATATATATATAGAAAACAGTTGTAACACATGTGTAGACTGGTCACAACATTAGTTTGCAAGCATATATTTTCAAGCTAATACTATTTAACTGGCATTTTTTTAATAAAGTGTTATTTTTTTGCCTTGATATGTGAAATAAGATAAACAGTTATGAAACAAATACTTTTCTTCAATCTTTCAGTGTGTATATTTATGTTTTATGCTGTACATTTATGAAATGCCTGTGGTGAATGGTTAACAGTATAATGCTGAAGCAATTCATTTTCACTGAACTTCTTTTGCAAAGTCCCCTTTCCTGAAGTCTATATTGGGTATGTACTTGTACTACAATATTTCAAAAACAGAAACCTCGTGTAATTGTCCATAGTAAATTTTCTTTGCACAGTGGCTAAATGCTTCCTCTGTTTGTTAGATCCATCCATAATGGCAGATGGATCTCCTCCTACAAAGAGACAGAAGACATCAGGTATGTTTTGATCAACTATGTTTTTTACTATTTTCTGCTTCTATAATTTTACTTTATTTGAGTAGTAATCCAATTTTTGATATGATCACTTTAGTTATGTGTTTAAGATGTGTGAAAAACATGGTATAGTGGCTACATATTTTGTTTGCCATTCCAGACATTTCTGACATCTATGTCCAAAAGTGTTTGATTTGTTGAAATACAAATCACTTTTTGTCATGGAAAATCTCTAATAAAGCTTTATACATTTACATTTTTACAGATGCCTTCAACCTGGAAAATGCTCTTCCAGAGGAGCTTATCTATGGCACCCCATCATCAGTGCCAGAAAGCTCCTCGAACACCCCCATGGCTAGTGTGACAAATGTCCAGTCACAACCTCAGCCGCCAATGGCCACCAGTGCAGCTGATTCTACTATAATGCCGGCACCATCCTCTACCCAGGCGTCGCATAAACAGCTCACTCAGCTTCTGCAGTCTGGTATAAACTCCCCCATCTATTCTGGGGGGACTCCCTCACCTGGTAATGTTGTGGTAACCAACAGTCCCCACCCTCCCCGACAACCTTCCCAACCACAACCAAGCCCTGCTTCCATTTCTTTGAGCTCCATGCAGAGTCCAACTACAGGCACTAACATCAACAACATTAAATCCCCAGTTAATGCAGCACTCTCCAGGTCTGCTGGAAACCTCCGCACCACTCCATCACCGCGAGTCCAACCTCCTCTGGCTATGTCGCCAGCAACCAACTCTCCAATGGTCCAAACTGGTATGACATCTGGTGTCACCTTTAATCGGAACACTGTGACTCCGCAGCAATTGAATCAACTCAATCAGACCAATAGCATGAGCCAGGGAATCAACCCAGGAGTTCCTTCACAGATGCTCATGAATGGTCCAATCCGTCCACCCATACCCAACCATGGAATACAGGGGATGAATGTCCACAACAGGACTGCAACCCCAGTGGGTGTTCAGGGCAACATGCAAATGCAAAATAACTATATGGGACCATCGTTGAGGAATCCAAATCCCAATGCAATGGGCATGAAGGTAATAGCGCAAAATTGCATACATTGGTCAAATGTAAAATTTAGTAAAGTGAAAACTTTTTTGCACTGAATACTTGTCTGTACTTACTTGAAACTTCTACAAAGTAAATTTCGGAATCTAAATCTAAATATTTTTATATTCCGCACAGACCAACCTCAACTTTCAAAGAGGTGGTAACATGCAGCACATGCAGATGCCAATGAATAACAGCAACATGATGAACAACAGTAACATAAACAATATGGCCCTTGTCTCCCAGCAGCAGCAACAACAACAGCAGCAGCAAGTGGGAATGCAAGGCATGATGTCCCAGACTGGCAACATGTCCAACATAGGAGGCATAATCAATCCACAGCTCGACACTATGCAAAGACCACAGCAACAAATGACCTATGGTCAACCCAAACCAGCAGGCGTGCAACAGTTTAACATGGCCGGAATGCAACAGACTATGTCAGGGAACCAAATGAATATGGTACGTGTCTAGAATTGTAAACTGTTCTGACAAATGTTGACTTTAAAGCAGTATTGTTTGTCACTTTTGCAATACTTCTACCAACCGTTCCTGTTATTGTTAGGTAAAAACTGTGTAGTAACTGGAAAGATGGGTCCATTGACACAGTAAACAATAAGCAACTAGTCATACACGGGCAGAGAGCAATTAGTTAACCTGTGAAACTTTTGTATTTTTAATCTGGTTGAAAATCTTGAAAAAGACGTAAATGTTAACCTGAACATGCCTTTTTGTTTGGAACACCTTTTGATTTTTACCTAAACGGTCTGGCCCCCTTTTTGCTTCTGGCAAATATGTAAAAAAAAGCTCATTCCAAATTTGAAGCATGAGTTTACCAAATAAAGTGGACACAAAGTTATCCTGCTTAAAAGAGCCTAATATCTTGTATTTCTAGTTATGCAATTAGGTTGCATGAAACATAGCTTGTTTGTATGCTTATGCTTTAATCATGATTTACATGTTTGCAGGTGCAAAACCCAAACATGGGGAATGGCAATATGGGGCAAATGCAACAGAATCCAAACAGTCAAATGTTAATGCACCAGCAGCAGCAACAACAACAACAGCAGCAACAGCAACACAGAGTAAACCAAGTTACGCAGATGCAGGTAAAATACAATGCTGTTGATATAAATTAGTGGTTTCCAAACTTTTCTGCCTGTCTGTCACTTGGAGATTTTGTGCAGTGTTCAAGAAACAAGCTATTTCTAGAAAAACTTTTTGCTTACCGCTAGAGCAAAAAATTAAGGAATAGTGGAAGAGTAATTAACAGCACAGAATTCTTGCTGTGTCATAAAAATGTGAAATATGACTAATGACTAAGCACAATTGTGGCACAATATTGCACAATATATATAATATCTATAGTTTATGCTAACTATGTTACTTTGATTAAACTGTGTTGAATCAACATTTAACTTGTGTATTTACCACCTGAAAAACCTTTACACGCCAGAAAAGGTTTGTGTAATATAGTTTAGGAACCACTGATCTAAACTGTTTTTTCCTTTTTTCAAATTTTGTACTTTTGAATAGCTCGTTTTGTGTTTCAAATCACACCCGAGGCTTTATACAGAAAATCTGCTTTGTTTTTGCCAGAAGTTTGGAATGCATTTGTGTGGTTAGTGAAGCAGACACCACAATTAAATGTTTTTACCCCCACTTTCCAGTCTCATTGTTGTGTGTGGGTTGTAGTGCACAGCTTCCAACCTGAGCCTTATGAGACTATGTAGTATAATATACAGAGTTGCCATACCAACCTTATTTCTAAGATTTGTCCTTAATTTAAAGGGAAATGTCTAAGAAAAACATCTCCTTGTTTTTGACTTTATTCTTTATTTTGTCGTATGTTTAACAATTACAAAAAAAAACACTTAGTGAAATGACATTCAAATCCCTGCTACAAGTAAAAGTAAGCCTAGACCTAAGCTGTCGTGAGATGCATAAAAACAAAAAGTTGATGGAACAGATTGTTTCTGGCAAAAAATATGGCATATGATTCGTCAGGGCTGGTAGAAATGCAGAGATTTGAAAAACGACTTTTCACTTCCTGTGAAAATTTACATTTTTGGTTGTCCTAATTTTGCTGTCCATGTCGATGGCAACCCTGGTAATATTACAGTAAATGCCTGTGTGTTGCAGCAACCTGGTGGGGTTCAGCAGGTGGGACAACAAGTGAACCGAATGCCCAGCAGCACTGGATCAAGCATGGTGGACCCAGAAAAACGAAAACTCATCCAACATCAGTTATTTTTACTGCTGCATGCCAACAAGTGCTTAAAAGAAGTAAGCCCAGAAAGTTTCGATTTTAATTTTTTTTATTCTGCACGCTGTACTAGTCTTTAGGTTTTTATGACTTCTTGCTAAGGTCTTGATTTTTTAAAGTGTGAACACTGTGATAGAATTCTTGGTTGTAAATTTTGGCTTCTTTGTCATGATAAAGATACATTTTTGTTGAAATACATATAGCAGATTTTTGAGTTTTTAAAAGTTTTAGGAAATACTTTTCCATACAATGTAAAACTTGCGTTTTGTATTTTTCAATTCATGACTTTATTTGTGTTTTACAAAAAATCCTATAGGTATGGCCACTAAAAATGTTTTTGATTTCTTCAGTTAAATGGTGAGAATTCATCATGTACTGTACCACACTGTCACACCATGAAGACTGTCCTGACACATATGCACAACTGCACAGAGGGAAAGCAATGTCAGGGTAAAAAAAGTTTGTGCTTTTATCATTTGCCCAAACAATATGTACACAGTCTGTTGTTACTCTGTTATTCGTGCATTTTTTAACACTTTCTGACATTTTGGCCTCAGGTATGAACACGTCATAAACATTTATGGCGTATGCATCGGTTCAAAACAACACATTTGCGTAATGTAACAAATTGATAGTGATGGGCGGTACCAGGATTTGAAGCGAGTACTGATACCGAGTACTTAAATATATTGTTGTACTTAGTTGTGTATCACAAGCTAATTTATCTGCCATGGCCTGGGTGCTTGCACGCATACACATATGCAGAAGCATGTAGAAAAATGTGATTTCCACGCGATAGCCAAAAAAGATACCGAACATGGCCGAACTTTTTCCAGAATTTGTGCTGTCCAAAGTTGATCACTACAAATTGAGCAATAAAATATTTTAAAATATACTACCAATCATTTTTTTGCTTTACTACTGTAAGCACAAGTGCTTTTTAAGAGTTTACTAATATCACAATATTTAAGTAAACATTGTTTAATATTCCAGTGGCTCATTGTGCTTCATCGCGGCAAATCATCGCACACTGGAAACAATGCAAGCGCGATGACTGCTCTGTCTGCTACCCCCTGAAACAGAATCAAGGCAACAGTTCATCTCACCAAGTGACCTCGGCAGCAAGCATGGGACCCAAGGCGACTCCATTTAACTCTGCCCCAACTACTATGCCCATCACCTCAATAACTATGACAAACCCACAAAGATGTAAGTACATGTCTATGCTTTTTGTAAGCAAGCCATTAGGGATGCGCCGAGCCGAGCCAGAACCAGAGTACTCGGTACCGAGCATCGCTGTTTTTAATGCTCGGTGCTCGGCCGAGCAGTTGCACAAACTGACCCGAGCATTAAATTTGCATATTCATGCCCTGCTAAGATACGTAATTAGTGTTCGAAAGGGTGTCTATGAACAAAAACAAATGATTTTTCAAATGTATTAGATGATGGAAAAACGTGTACTTCCGAGGCCTGTACAGCTTAATACACCGCTGGTGACGTAAGAGACCTAGTAGAGCTAAAACATAGAAAGGGGATTTTTTGTGACGTCATAATGCACCGAGCGTGCTCGGCCGAGCACCGAGCATTAACGTGAGATGCTCGGTGCTCGACCAAACAGAACATTTGCAGTTTTGACACATCCCTACAAGCCATGCATAAGTTGGACTTTTTTTTTTGCATCAACATTCTTTTTGTTATTCTTTTTTACAACGTTTCGGTGTAAACTTACTATCAGTAGGCTATAAGTATTTTTTGTCTGGGTTCGAATCCCACCAAAAATATTTTTGTCGTGGGTTCGGAAGGGTACAACTCCATTAATTGGCCTGGCGTACTATGATTTATTTTTTGTCAACTACAGTCAATCTTACGTTCGACAATATTTGTTTAGATCCAAATGACCAGAACAACCAAATGAACATGGTCAACCAGAACCACAAGATAAATATGTCGATGCCTGACGTAACAGTTGAGGCTCCGTCTTCGCAAATGCAGAAGACTTCTATGTCTCTCGATCGTGACAAAGTACAGGAGGTTTTGGGTCTAAACAGCTCATGGAAACCTAAACCAGCCCAATCAGGTAAATGGAACATGTTCGGTTTGATGTAAATCATTTATGGGTTGAAGTTTGCCATTGGGGCCAATCTGTAGTAAAAAATACTCACATTGTTTGCTTAGTTTTTCTTTGCAAGCTGAGGTAGGCAAAAGTTTTAGTAAATCAGGTTTCAAAATTGACACGGTAGTATGCTGACCCCCAAAAGTGTGTTGAAATAAGTTAAACAATCGGTGTGTATTAAAATGTAATATTTTTTTGGTCTGTATGCCATGATGCTTATGCATCGACACTTTAGTATGATTGTATACATCTTAGCTGGAATTCAACTGTTTAAGAATTTTTTATTGGCAATGGTTTTAAGTAGAAGTTTTTTACGTTGGACTGCTTTAGTTGCCCATGCCTGTTTTAAATAAACCTACAAAGAAGAGGGCATAATGACTGAGCAGGTGTTAATTCTCCGACAATATTAGCATGGTGAGGGAATAGGGAACCTCAATAATGGAAAATTTGTCCCACTTGCAAGACATTTTTTTAGCTGTTTATATTCCAGTAGCAACCGACGATCGTATAAAACATACTCTCGCCTAAAGGTCAGATGTGAAGGCAATACTTGGCAGATATGTTGTTCGCTGACAAATGAACTTCTGTATCTCTATGGCACTTCTCAAAATTTCTTGCTCTGCGACCCCATTTTAGTAAAGAAATTTCTATGACCCAAATTTGGTCCCACAGTTTGAGAAGCCCTGATCTATAGTGACTTAAGAGATTTACCAAAAACTGGCATGAAATTGATGTTAGGAAATTTTTTATTTTCTAGCCGAAATTGTTAGTGCTAAAAGTTTGACACTATTGTTTCCCCATTTTTACATTAACCCTTTTTGCAGATAACAACATGATGCTCCCCAGTGGCGGTGGTGGACACATGGACAACTCGATGTCAAATGCAAATTCAATTAATACATCAGTATCAGGGTAAGCCTGGAACCCTCTTTTGGCCCTTTTTACGGAATCCAACTTTTATAAACCTTTTTTTTTTCTATTTACTTTAGCAGTGCGGTCGATGTCCCTATGAACCAACCAGGTGTTGCTCTAGAGTGGCACAGCCAAGTAAAAGACGAGCTTCGGAATTATCTTGTTCAGAAGCTGTAAGTTTCTTTATTCTTGGTATAAATGTGTTTGATAACTTTAAAAAAGCGAAGTCTATTACATTGTATTTATCTTTCTAAGATTTGTCCTTTTTTGTACGACAATGTCTCAAAAAAATTATTGTTCTACTTTCTAAGAAATGTCCTTGGTTTTGACTTGAGTCCATTTTTGTCTTTTTAACAATTACAAAACATTTATCTTTTTCCCCTGGTGTTGCATATCAGATGTTTTGTTCACAGTAGAAGGCCCGAATTTGTTATAATGGCAAAAAACTCAGTTGTCCAAAACGTGAACGTTGGGTGATTGTACAACAAAGTACTAATTGTAGTTTCAACAAATTGTAGTTCATAGGTCATGCTTTGTTTTTGTTTCAGAGTGCAAAACATTTTCCCAAGTCCAGACACGATACCTATGAGTGACAATCGCATGGTTAAACTTCTTGGATTCGCTCGGAAGGTTGAGGGAACCATGTATGCACAGGCTGGATCCAGGGTAAGGGATGTGAATGTATAGGAATTTAATGGGAGGATTCTAACACTGCGTTAGACTCCTGTAAAGTTGTTATATAGGCAATCTGCATAACAGCAAAAAACCTGACATATTATTGCATTTATCTAATTTTGTAAGATTGGAAGTAAGATAGGTTGGGATTCACTGGAATTTACCATTTTCCTGAGCTGTTATAAACTCCAGTTGTCTGTAATTGTTTTTATATTGTTAACTCACCTTACACTGTTGCACATTGAATAAACAGTCAAATCTTAAAAAGCATGTAAGTAAAGGTGTTGAAAGTGGCTTTTTTATTGTCACCAAGTAAAACGAAAAAAAAAAAACGAAACCTCACTGCTGTGTGTTGCTGATATTATGTCAGTAATCATAAAATCGTTCACTATGTATTTGCAGGAGGAGTACTACCACCTTCTTGCTGAAAAGATCTACAAGATTCAGAAAGAACTAGAAGAGAAAAGGCATAAGAAACCAGTTGCAGCTAGCACAGGCCAAATGCCAATGTGTAAGTGTTATATGTTTGTAACTGTTTCAGTGCACTTTTACAACATACCAAATGTAATCTTGCTTTTCAAAATATTTTTTTTAGTTTTTGCATTGCTCTTTATAAATTCAGATGGATTACAAAAATTTGTGGGCCTTTAGTTTTACAATTATGCTCTATATTTGCTGGTTGCACATACAAAGAACATAACATTGTCCATGTATATATCTGTCTAAATTTCATTTTCATTTTACAGACATATCATATAACTCTTGTATCAATGTTTTTTGAATGTAGCACACAAAGTGTGGGTAATGACTGTGCTTAGATGTCAACTGCACAAAATTATTACTATCGTAAATGGTCTAAAGTGTAAAGATTTATATTCTGGGTTTAATTTTCTGCATAATCTTAAACCATGTTGTTGTTGTTCCAGCCATGAATGGTCCAACCATTGCACCAAACCCAAATGTTCCAGGTCAGCAAATTCGCATGCCCAACAAGACGCAAGCAATGAACAACACTCGCATGATGAATTCAAATATGCCATTGGACCACCTCATTCAAAACCCCAATGACTCCAACCAGTTCCAAAATCAAAACAACATGATTGCCACTAATGGCATTGCGACATCCAAAATTTCCGACACCATGCACAAGGTAGGAATAGTTTTAATTGTCACTGTTTAAGTGGAAACCATGTTATATAAATGTTATTGTGCCAATATTTTAACAATTTACAAAAGCAAAAAATTCTATTTAGGCATTATTGGTAAAGTTTTAAGCTTGATATGTAGAATTTATTTAAACAAAAATGTCAATAATTGGCCCATGTTTTTGGATAGAATTGTATTTGTTGAAGGTCTTTCCAATTTGCCCTTAAAAAACCTCATTCAAAATTATCCAAAATATGCCATTATTGTATATTTTCTGAACTAATAATATGCTGCAGTTTGGAATTCAGTATGCAATAAAACAGAATATGTGATTACCTGAACTATGTGCAAAAGTAAATAAATGTCCACTTCCATTTACGGATTTGTAATGCTTGTCTTCTTGCAGTTCTCATTGGCCCAACAACAAATTCAAAACCAACCAGCTCAACCTCCGTCTTTATCTTCACCAAACCAAATGTCAAGTCCAATGACCCAATCGGTAACTATTATAAACTATAATTTTATAAGCGTTTTTGTGTAACAAACATGTGTGTCTATATTATAGAAACAAATAATGCTAATGTGTAGTATTACCAAACCAGTATACCACTATAATTTATGTTCTGTACTTTGTCACATAAAAAGTAATACATATTGATTTGAAAACGATGAGTGAAAGCTTGGACAAAGTTAGGTGTCAATAAAATCCCACACTTCTTAATATTATCCATAGTATCTAATTGTTTCAAAAACCTTTCTGCACAGCAACAGATCTACCAATCTTCTGGGCTACAAAACCAGCAATCAGGAATGATGGGAAACCAAGTCATAAACCAAAGCAACAACAACATGCAATTTCCGAATAATGGCAACGACCCTTCCATGATGAACCAGACAAACAGCAAAATGCACCCCACCCCAATGCAGCAAAACATCCTCAATTCAAGTTCATTGCTCCAACAGCAGCTCCAGAATGACACTAGTAAGCCGATGATTGTCAAAGAAGAGCTTCACGGCCAACAGCAGATGTCAAACCAAAACGAAAATTTTATATCAAATTTTATGTCCAATTCGGTAGCATCTTCGCAAATGCAAAACAGCCAAATGAATTCAGTGGCTGGCTCCAATGCTATGGGCAAAAATCTGCTGGCATCTTCTGGTATGATGTCAACAGCATCGACTATCACCACAACTGCTGCGTCGTCAGTAGCAACCACCTCTATGCTTACTACGATGGCCACAAAGATCTCTTCAGAGGCCTCATTTGTGTCTGTGACTTCGACGTCATCCCCTGGAAAAAGTTTCATCTCAAGAAAGCCATCAATGGATGGGATGAGTCAAAACAATTCTAATGTTTTGGTAAGAACTTTCACCTATAAAACAGTCTTTTTTGAAGAATGTGTGCAGTAAATCTCAGTTGTTCCAGACCAGGCAAAGATCAGGTTTATTAACTGATGTAATTTAGTATTACCACATTACAAATCATTAGTACCTCAAGTTATGTCCAAATTTGGTGATGATGTAGATTACTGAATCCCATTTAATCGAGGTTCACTGTATGTAGTTTTTTGATTCATTCATGCACTTAATGATATAAATAAAACTTTCCACAGTGCAAAAAACTGTTACCTTTAAGCTGTGCCACACACAAACATTCTCAGCACACAAAAAAGTTTGCAATAAATAGAGTTTTTGTGCAGGTCAAAACTGAGTCTGTAGACAACTCCACATCTTCTTTTCCTGGTTCTCCTTCTAGGCGAAACTCCATGACAATGTCATCAGTAAAAGTAAGTTACTGACATGTCACTTAGGTATGTGTGCATATACCTCTAGCATGTAGTGATGTACAAACGCTGGATCATAACATTGCAACCAAGTATGTCAATTTCACAGTGTTTTGGTTCAGTCCAGGTATAAGTGTCCATGCCACTTACATAACTTTCAGGTTTAGTCCATTAGTAGTGCTGGCTCAGTTTTCTAACCCTGATTTGGGAATTGTATTGCAATGTGTGTCAAATAAAAAAAATACACACAACAAGCAGTAGGAATGTGATTTCAATAAAATGCATAGTTGGATTAAATATCTGTAGCATGTATTGTGGGATTTGGTCTAATTAAAACTTTTTACTGGAAAATCTAAGGAAAAACATCCTATTAGTTGGCAATTTTTTTAGTCAAATGTATTGTTTCTACTAATATAAATCCACAAAAAGCTGAAAAACAAAAACATGAATGAAAAATTGTACAAGGTTTTCTAATGAGTTTGTGTTTTTTAACTAAGATGGAGGCTGGAACCATTCAATCAGGAAAGCCAAACCAATCTCCCAACACAGCTAAGATGAAAGTGGAGCAAGGGCAGGGAGCTTTCCCAACAAGTGCAAAGCCATCAGTGTCTAAAACTACTACTGTGTCTAAAGCTGTTCGTGCAAAAGGTAAACAAGTTAATTAGTTAAGTTTTGACTTTGGCAACTGTTTTACCTTTCACTATCATAGCATTATCAAACTGTGTGGTTTTATCTATTGTGTACATGTACAAGTTTTCCAGTCAAATTATACTTTTTCGAATGGTAATAAACTGATTTTTTTTCAGAATTCTCACCTACTGAGCTCCAAGACGTGTTGCTGCCTGTTGTTGAGAGATTATTTAAACTGGAACCCGAGGCATCTCCCTTTCGCTATCCAGTTGACCCAGAGTTTCTTAATATACCTGTAAGAATTACTAATCATGTTAATGTATAATTGTGAAGACATGACAAGAATTCATTGTTGTCAATGTTCTAAAAACTGCAATTTCCTAATCACTTGTGTGTGAATTTAGTGAAACATGAATAAAGGTACAGTAAGTCAGTAAACCTTGGTTAATCAAGGCCATTTGGAGGTGAAGATTTGGATTAACCGATGACGATTAGCCTTACTACATTACAAATAACTAGTACCTTATGTTTTTTTCTGAATTAGGCAAAGATCTGGATTAACCAGGGTTCAATGTAATCCAAAAAAACAAACAAAACTATATTTTTTGAAGTGATGAAATTCTTTTAAATTAGTATTTCTAGACTACAAAATAAAACTATAATATGACTCAAACCATGTCTTTTATTATAGGACTATCATGACATTGTGAAAAACCCAATCGACTTGTCGACCATTCGTAAAAACCTGGAGCAAGGCGTCTACAAGGAACCTTGGCATTTTGTTGACGACATTTGGTTGATGTTCCATAATGCGTGGTTGTACAATCGCAAAACTTCCAGGGTCTACAAGTACTGTACGAGGTTAAAAGAAATCTTTGAGCAAGATATTGATCCAGTTATGCAAGAACTAGGCTATTGCTGTGGCCGAAAGGTTTGTTAAAAAGGAGTTTTTTGACATTGGACTAAGTTTAACTGTAACATAACCTTGTGTTTGGTCCTAGTTTTAATTTTGATAGCTATTTTGAAAACTGCAATGTTCCAAAGAGAAAAAAATACAAGCCAGTATATTTGTATAAAACATGATGTTTCGACAGCAACTTGTGTCATTCTCAAATGAATGAATGTAAACCAAGCGTAATTGTGTACCTAAGTGCAATGTTCTAAGCATAGATTTGTGTTAAGGATGATAGAAGGTAGTTACAAGATTGTAGAAATGTCAAAAATGCTGTTTGAAATTTTGAAATTTAAAAATCAGTAAAAGGAGTTAAAACATCTAATGAGATAAATGACCTGTGTAAATAACCGATTTATACATCTCTAGTATCCAATATGTTGTGTGTGTTTTTTAGCTGGAATTTATGCCAATGACATTATGCTGCTATGGGAAAGCTCTGTGTACTATTTCTACTGGTGCTGTCTATTTTGAATACCAAAACAGGTAAAATTTCACTTTGTGTTAGAATTAGTTGCACAAATTGTCTGTTTCCATGGTGTTTCATGTAATGCATTGTAAATTCAACCGAGTTTTGCTGTAAAAACCCGGTTCATAGTCTTTTCTTTTTGTAATGCGTAAGGAAGACACATGCTATATAACTTTACCATTTCCATGTTGCTGTAAATGCATTTTGGTAAAAAAAAAACTATTTGATGCACTACTAATAGAAGTAATTTGAATGTATCAAATTATCCTACCTGTTAGAAAGGTGCACAATATGAAAAAAAATGTTGTTTTGTTCAATTTTTATTAATTTTCATTTTATAAAATTGTCTTTATGGAAAAAACATTTTTACAAAGTACAGGCCGTTTGGAAATTTATTGAATAAGCAAATAAATTGTTTGAAAAATAGCAAACTTGCATTCAAATATTTTCAAATTTGGCACACCACATTTTGAATATCATAAAATCTGACCAGGTTTTATAGTTCTTTTCAAAAGTTTAGATGTGAATGTTGTTTGTCCCTAATCATAGCATGTCTACCCAACTTTTTAGCCTAATGCCTAATTTGTGAACACTCTATAACAGCAATGTTTTCTTTTTTCTTTGCTTGCCTCCTATTAATTCACCCGCCTGCATCTCCCAATTGCTCACACCGACAATCAACCTCTTGCCACTCACACATATTGCTTCGCTTGCCGACACCAACACCCGCCGTCGCCTGTCGGACCCTTTCCCGCTTGTTGCTCATCACTTTTCCTGGATACTGCAGTTCACCGAAATTTGGACTTTTGTCCGACAGATACGACTTCTGTGAGAAGTGTTTCAATGAAATTCAAGGCGACATGGTCCCACTAAGTGATGAGCCTGGCCAGGGATCGAAGTAAGTTTAAAATGTTAAATTTGTATTTATTTATTTTTATTTAACTGAGTGGTTTCCCTCTCTTTGTAAAGTGGTTATGTAAACTGTAGAGATGGGCCGAGCCGAGCCAGAATCCAAGTACTCGGTACTGAGCATCACTGTTTTTTATGCTTGGTGCACAGTCGCGCAGTTGCACAAACTGACCTGAGCATCAAATTTGCATATTGCAGTTGCTGTTTTGGCCCACCTTTGGTAAACTATATTTAAACTTGCAATTGGCTAAATGCTCCTAAATTGTGGTAATATGAGTTATCACCATCACTGGTTAAAACGTTTTTACTTGTAGCTCATTAATAACCTGATGCCTTCTTTGTAGCACGATACCAAAAGACCAGTTCACAAAGAAAAAGAATGACGTCTTAGATCCAGAACCGTTTGTAGAGTGTAAAGAATGTGGACGTAAATTGCACACAATCTGTGTTCTCTACAACACCCAAATATGGCCGGAAGGGTAAGCCTAAATATCACTTCTTAACAAGGTGGCTTAACCATGATTTTCCCCCTATATGACTGCTAAAAACATTACTTTTTAAAGAAGATACATTTGTAGGCATGTTCTTAAGACTCTAAAATAGTTTTTGTTTCAAAAAGTTACCCTTTTTTGATTAACACTTCCATAAACCACTACGGATGAAATTTCACACAAGGAGGGAATTTTAAAACGTTGGGGGAGGAATTTCTTTAATTTATACATATGTTTTGTAATTAGACACTTTAGATCTGGCAATATAACTGTTGAAGTTGATAAAAACCAGTGTTAAATGACCTTTGTATGGTTTAGCATATACTATGTAATCTTTTGGGGAGGAATGAAAATGTTTTAAATTGTTAGAGGGAAGAATTCGTTGATAATGTTTAGGAACCACTGCAATAATAAATAAGTACCCAACCATTTTTCCACATTTACCCCTTATCAGATTTCAAAAATAAATCTCACCCTCGAATGTTTTAAACACACCAATTCAGTACAATTAAAAAAGTTACTTCTCATATTTACTCCCCCAAAAAACTTTCTTTGTTTTGAAACTCACTATGCACTAGTGGTTTGGCAGAACTGCTCAAAATCACAAAAGTAAATAAAGGGTCTTGGCCTATTTATGTAAAGGTAATAACCACATTTTTTATTTATTTTTCCTGTGTTTCAGTTTTGTTTGTGACAATTGTCACCAAGTGAGGGGAACACAACGGAAACCCAATCGCTTTATGGCGAAAAAGTTGCCGCAAAACAAGCTAAGTGAGCACATCGAAAGTAGAGTGAACGGATACCTCAAGCGGCATGACACTAACAACGAGGCTGGTTATATCCACATCAGGACAGTGTACAGTGGCGAAAAAAATGTAGAAGTTAGGTCGGGAATGAAAGCCAAGTAAGTGGTTATGTGTGTTTCAAAATGTAGGATGTTGTAACGTAGTGGTGGGCAAAGTTTTAGCTAGGCAATCATGTAGAGAACTGACATCCAATAACAAATGTTTCATGCTTAAAAACAGTCATTACAGACATTGAATACTTGGCAGTTTATGACACACTGTTAAAAATTAAAACTTACTAGACTTCCAATGATCTGTGGTATGTACTGGGTTGATATACACGAAGGTTTTAGGCTGTTTAGGTAGCAATTGGCAATGAATTGGGACCATAAACATGTTTTTTATACAAAGTACATTTTTACCTATTAAACCTCAATTAGCAGTCTAATAAAAAAAACGCGAATCGAAAGCCTGTTCCCATTCCCATTAAATTTTTTTGTGAGCACTGTTTTAAATCATAAATTTTTGTTGAACAGATTTGTTGACAACAAGGAGATGCCTGAAAGTTTTCCATATAAAGCCAAAGCTTTCTTTGCATTTGAGGAGGTTGATGGTGTGGACATTTGTTTCTTTGGTGTCCATGTCCAGGTTAGTGCTTTAGTCACAAGAAAAAATACATTCTTAACTTTAGTTGTGTTTATTTTAAAACAAGAATCTTGTCTTCGACCTGACAATTCCATGTCATAATATAGTGCAACAATTGATCAATTCATTATTTTGACTTTAATTTTTTTTTAAATTTCCGGTTAAGGTGTTTAATCATTTTGTTGTTATAACTGAAATTGTGTTAAAATTTGTTTCAAAGGATGTTCCGCAATCATGTGTGTGTGTTTTTAAACATATCTTTAACATGATTACAGCTGCATTAACTTTCCAGTTACTGAGAAAAAAAGTTTTTAATCATTTTGTTGTCATAATTGAAATTGTATTCAAACATTTTCCCATTGGTGTCCAACAATCATGTGTGTTTGTTTTAACATATCTTTGACATGATTACAATTGAATCACAGGAGTACGGCTCAGACGCGCCACAGCCCAACACCCGAAGAGTTTACCTTTCCTATCTCGACTCTGTCCACTTCTTTCGTCCTCGGCACCTCCGTACAGCCGTGTACCATGAAATTCTTATCGGCTACTTTGAGTACTGCAAGAATTTGGGTTATGAGTATGCCCATATTTGGGCATGTCCTCCGAGCGAAGGTGACGACTACATCTTCCATTGCCACCCTGTGGAGCAAAAGATCCCCAAGCCCAAGCGACTGCAGGACTGGTACCGCAAGATGCTCGATAAGGCCTTTGTAAGTGGGATACAAAATATATCGTATCTGTCATAGTACGCTAGGCAAGGCGTTATACCGAAACAGCCTGGCGTACTATGATTTCTATAAGAGTGTGCTGTGATCGCTGGTCTGCATCAACGCTTTAGGGCTGATCCCAGCTATTCATATATGTGTTAACTGATATCGTATTTGTATTACGTTTTGGGTGATGCATGTGGTAAATAATTGTGATAAGGTTCTGTAAGCTTGCTTAGGTCGCTGTTTCAAAATCTTTTTAGGTCTTGTCTCATTTTTGTCTTGCCACAAGTTTAAAATGCATTCACATCTTTAGGGGAATGGTGTTAAAAATATTGTTGTGTGGTATGTAGTTGCAGATGGACAAAAAACATTTTGGGTTAAGTTGCACGGATTCTGGTTTAAGAAACGAATACATCTTTATTGTCAGGTTTTCGTAAATGTTGTTAGATTGCAACTTACAAAACCATTATTCTGAATCCAGCCATTGCCTTCCCCAATTCGTAAAAATACGATATTTTTTTAACAGTCTGACTTGGTGGTTCATGAATTCAACGACATATTCAAGCAAGCAAAAGACGATCGGTTGCAATCAGCTCGCGAACTTCCGTATTTCGAAGGTGATTTTTGGCCCAACGTACTCGAAGAAAGCATTAAAGAGTTGGAACAGGAAGAACAGGACCGTAAACAGGCAGAAGCGAACGAACAAGCAGCTGCTGAAGAGGTAAACTGTTGTTCTGGCTAAAAATATTGCACGTTTGGTGTTGGTAAAAATCACTGATCAATGCGAGTTTGATTCGTTTTGGTTGTACGATTTTTGGTCACAAATAGATAGATTAAGGGATGCTTTTAAGTAAGGCACCTTTTTAGGGGGCTGGAAGAGTGTAGATTACCTAAAGACTAAACATTTAACTAAACAAAATCAAAGGTCATTCCGGGTATTTTCTCTTGGAACAGAACCAAATAGGTCTATCCATCATTGCCAAAATCGTAAACACTCAAAATACCGTTAATACTGGACGCATAATAATAAGCTGTTTTATTTCAATGCAAGTGGGTAACTTTCGCTTTGCCTCTGGCCTAAATAACAGTCACGCGGGCTTAGCCAAAGATGACTATTTACAAATTTTTAAATCTCCTTTACACGAGCACACAATTTCAGTATTTTCCCTCTTTCTGCGGGTCAGATACAGTGAAAAATACGTTAATTAAACCTTGAAAACTTTTTGTGCTCAAACTCTTCAAATCCTTGGTCCTCAAATTTTCGCTGTGTATATCTATGTCCCAACACGGGGAAATCTACTATCAAAAGAACTCACATTAGACAAGTTTGGTAAATTCTGATAGGTGGCGCAAAAAGCACTTACCAATATTTAGAACAAAAATTCTAAAAAAGTGCGAGCGGTTACGGCTATTACTGCCGCGGTGGGGTTTTATAATAAAAATAATATTAAAACCAACTAGAAAAAAGTTTGATTTCCAACCTTCAAATTTAGTTCATACAACCATATATATTCGCTTCATTGCTCTTTACGCCACCTATCGATATATTGCATAAACTTTTCTGATGTGAGTTCATCTGTTAGTAGCTTTATCCCAACATCCCAACCAAAGCCGCCACCCGCCTATCCCAGTGCCTGTTTTCCTACACAGGCGGCGCGGCAGGCCCGAATACACAAGTTCACTCCGCTACAATCTGAATTCGAACAGGGTCCGTCGAATGCCAAGAACGCCAAGAAGCAGAAGTCGAAGAAAGGAACCAACAAGAAAGCATCGCAGCGCGCCACCAAGAAAAAGATCCCTCAAGTGGCAAACGACCTCTCTGATAAGCTCTACCAAATCATGGAGAAACATAAAGAGGTAATGGGTTTGATAAACTTTTCAGAATTTTTGAAGCTTTCAATTGTACATTAAGCAAAATTATATAGAATGTGGCTGGTACTATATGACTGTTGTACTGTCACATTGTCACAAGTTTTAATAACTCAGACGAATCCGGTTAATCACATATTCGTTTTGTTGCATAGATATCGTAAATCTTAACCGTAGGTATTTGTTAAAAAATTTCGTAGATTGTAATGCGATTAATTGCATAAAACAGCTTGGTAAATTGGTTATGCGATTAACCGGATTGGTCTGTATATATTTATGTAAACTAACTGATTCTGATTTTAGGTGTTTTTCGTGATACGGTTGCAACCGGCTGAAACCATTTCTAAAATGGGGCCAATCATGGATCCAGACCCGTTGATGCAATGCGAACTGATGGACGGGCGTGATTCGTTTCTTACTCTCGCACGTGAAAAGCACTATGAATTTTCATCGTTAAGACGTACTAAGGTAAGCAAATGTTTCCGTTTCAATGAAAAACACTTGCTTCTGAAAAAACGCTGGTTAAACGTTAATGCAGTGGTTCCCAACCTTTTTTGACGAATTCGCCCTTTAACAATTCAAAACATTTTCATACCTGGCTAATCGCTAATATTCTGCATATTAGATGCTAAACCAACAAAAAACATTTAAAATTGGGTCATTTAGCAATTTCACAGGTCATAATCACGCAGCTTAAGTATCTGTTTTCAAACCACATGTTAAAATAAACGTAAATTGCTCACAAGTTTTAAAATTCCTTTCCAGCTGGCAACCACTGCGCTAGGGCATTTGCGTAATTAAGCTTATTAATTCACAGTCAAAACATTGATAGTTTCTGCTTTAGTGTTTATAACAGTATATTTGAATGTGCTTATGTGTTCAAAAAAATGCGTTTATGTGTTCAATTAAACAACGAATGAAGTTCAAACGTTTTAACTTTTGTAGTGGTCCACGATGGCCATGCTGGTGGAATTGCACATGCAAGGACAGGACAAGTTCGTCTATACTTGTAACCACTGCAGGAACAGCGTGGAGACCCGATACCACTGCACTGTTTGCGAGGTATGTTTCACATAATACTACATTAACGGGTATAATCAACATAATACACGTATAGTTGCCCATGTTACAGAAGCATCGATCAGTAAATAAGCAAAAATAAAAACTGCGGGAGATTAAGGTGCCCTTTTTAAAAAAAAACTTATGCTCAAAAATTGTTTAAAAAATGGCCGTAAGTGCTTTAAAAGGTATGTAGGATATCATGGAACGAAGTCAGAGTTTCGACGCCAGATTTGTGCGTTGTTACTGGAACAGTTAAGATGAACATAAATTTTAAACTGGGATCAGCCCTGAAGCGCCTATACTGACCAGCTATTACGGCACACTCATATAAATCATAGTACGTCAGGCCCATTAAAGGCGTTATACCGAATCAGCCGGTCACGGAGCATTTCCATACATCCCATATAATTCGGTATAACACCTTCAGCTGGCCCGGCGTACTATGTTTCGGAAATCAATGATATTGGTCACATTAACTCTTGACCTTGTAAACCGTCTGCAGTAGCAAGAAACAAAAAAAACGGCATTTAGTCTGATAAAGCCGCATCGAACTGTCATTTAATCGTCCGTACATACACTAACAGTGCACGATAAAAAAAAGTGTATAAACCCTAACAAAACGCTTTTCATGTCCAGGACTTCGACTTATGCAATCGCTGCTACAGTCAAGTGGGTCACGAGCACAAAATGGAGCAAATGGGTTTTGGTCTGGACATCGGTTCACCCGGTGCTGGTCGGGCCAATGTGTCCAACGATCGCCGGGTATCAGTACAGCAATGTATTGGATCACTGGTTCATGCCTGTCAGTGCCGCAATGCCAACTGTGCACTACCGTCGTGTATAAGCATGAAAAAGGTTTGTATTTGCTTTCGTACTCTATTTGTTTTAAGAGGTGTGAATAACGTTGTATAATGGCAGACTTATGTGTTTAAAGAAAATATGTTTTATGGATTATTTCATTTTTTACAGGTTGTACAGCACACAAAATCGTGCAAACGGAAATCGAAAGTGGTTTGTCCGATCTGCAAACAGTTCATTACCCTTTGCCTGTACCACGCAAAATATTGTCAGGTGGGTCAACGTTTTTAATAAGCAATTTTGAAGATAGAAATGCAATGTGTGGTTTGTGGTTTGTAATGCGTGAAAAAGATTGGCGCTTTTTTCTGAAAATTACGTTCAACTTTTATAGAGACCAATGTTAACATTAAGTACAACTACAATTTATCGGATTTTAAACTAATGTCTTACAGACGTAACGACTCATAATAATATTGAAATAAATTCTTTAAACCAAAAAAATATCCATCTTGCAATCAAACAATCTTCGTCTTTTCACTTTCAGGAGGCAAAGTGCGTTGTGCCTTTCTGTCTGAGTCTCAAGAACAAGCTCAAGCAACAGGAAAAGCAGCACAGACGCCAGCAGTCGTTGCTCATGAAACGTCGTATGGCGATCATGTCAGCTTCGGCCACCTCAGGACAAAGCGGTCCACACACACCCGCTGCAGCTGACCACGCCCCTGCCACGCCTAAGCAACCGGCCACGCCTGGTTCCATGGCTGGTGGCCCCGGAACGCCAAACACCGGTCAAATGGGGTCAAATAAACCTATGGGTGCTGCTATGATGTCCCCACACGGGGGTAAAGGCGTCCCACAGGTTATAAACCGGCCAAACGGACCCGTTGTCGGTGGGCAGGTGAACCAGGCTGGAATGGCGATGCCCCAGTCCCCACAGATCCAGATGCAAGCGCAGCAGGTTCAGCAACAGCAAGGTCAAGCTTACGCCGGGCCGCAGTTAGGACAGATGTTAAGTCCACAACCAAATGTACCAAGCACGTTTGCTAACAACAGGACGCAAATCGGTTACCAACAGCCGCCTGAACGAGCCGTTTTGGCAGCACGACAGGCCGAATATGTAGCCCGTGCCCAGGCCACCAACGCGCCGCGACCGCCAATAATGAACTACAGGGCAAATAACCCGGCCATGGCTCAACGTCAAATGGCGCCGCAGAACATACAAGGCCAGTGGACTAATCAAACCCGTGCTCCCAACGACTTCCCGCAACGCCAGAACCCCATGACGAACCAGGTGGGCATGGCGACGCCGAATATTGCGAACCAGAGCGTGAACAGCAATACACATAAGATCCATGAGGATAAACTGAAACAGCTCATGGCGCAGAATCCTCAACTTACCGCTCACGTAATCAAACAGACTCGGCAGCAAAGGCAACAGCACAATATCGTAAGTCGCTACATAATCTTTTTTGCATTCCTGTGTATAGTAGGGTTTAACGCAGGGTTCGGTAACCTTTTAGGCAACGCGTGCCAATTTACTTGTTATTTCCATGTGTTAGTGACCTCGCGTGCCAACGTTTTTCTAAATAATAATGGTTGGTGCCAGCAGATATCCACAATAAAGAGAAAGCAGAGTGTTTTGTGCAAGTAGAGCTGAATTTTAAGACAATTACATGATAAAAACTATAAACAAGCAGTGTAACAGGTTAAATTGTTGCTTCAATATAAACATGCAAATCGGGTGCCAGGGGTTGCCGACCCCTGGTTTAACGTATGTATGGTTAAGCCGACTGAGGCAGAACGTAATTTGACATACTTCAAAAAGATGTGAAAAAGTGTGCAGAAATCAGTGTTTTATGCTAAACCGACTGTGTCATTTCAGATGAGCCAGCCAGGCATGGTTCAACCTGGAACGACCATTAGGCAAACACGGCCTGTCCAACCAAACCAAGGTGTCAATCAAAACATGGGTATGATAGCTATGGGCCAGACCCCCAACAACATGATGCCTCAGGTAAATATCTTTTTGTGTTGTCAGTTTAATTTAGAATTGGCAGTTTGGTGCAAATGCAGTTGCGATTGAATACTTAAAAAATTTTCATGTTGGGCTTTTTGCGGTAAAAAGCATGAAACTGTTTAAAGGTTTATGGTGGCATGACCATAACCATGACTTTAAGGGGTTTTCTGTACGATGTTTGTTAGTTAACGTATGAACACATTCTGGTGGGGGTCGCGTTGTGTTAGAAAACCTCTAAAGGGGGTTGCAGAGTCAAAAAGGTTGAGAAACACTGGTCTAGAATAAAAGTATTTCAGCAAGTTTTGTAAAATGTTTCTGAAATAAACAATACTTGGACCTGGAAAGTAACAGTTTAGGGCTTCACATATTGTAACAATATTTTACGCTTGCTGGTGTAATCATTAGTGTATAAGCACATTTTTTGTGTGTGTTCTATGCAATATATTTTGACCATGCAACAATCTCTCATTTACATTGTTAAATAACCTTCAATTAAGGGTAGGTATGATGTTGGTATTAAATTAATCTTTTATTTAACAAGATATTTTAGTGGGAACATTACTAAACATTGCTTATATGTTGTCATGCCATTTTGTTGTGAAAAATGGTTGACACAAGTATGTTAGTTTTTCCTGTTTTTGTAGAAAATACTTGGTCTTTGCAATTTTAGATTAAACACATAACTTAACAGATCTAAAGTTTTTGATGCCTAATATGCACAGAACCAAAACATGCAATGGCAGCAGCAACAACAACAGCAGCAACAACAGCAGCAGCAGCAACAACAGCAACAACAGCAGCAGCAAAGGCGCTTGCAACAACAGCAGCAAATGCAACAGCAGCAGCAAGTTCAGCCCACGCAGCAGCAGTTTCAACAACCTGCCCCACCTTATAGTCAGGTGTGTAACTTTTCAAAGATTAATTTCAGGATTTCACAGGCTCTTTTACCCGTTATTAATGCATTTTTAAAATCTTTTTAAAGTCCTCAATAATGGTGTGTATTTTGTTCAGGCGATTGCCAACCAGCAACGCATGATTTCGAGCCAGGTGAACAACCAAGCTGCACAACTGCGATTACAGCAATTGCAACAGCAACAGCAGCAACAACAACAGAGGTTGCAGCTGCGCAATCAGAATGTATGTATTTCGTGTATGGTGCAACATAATGTGATGGAATAGTTTCTCTATTGCAACTTGCTTTATTGTATTGCAGATGGGACAACGCATGTCAAACCCGAACATGGGTGGCCAAATGCAACCTGGTCAAATGGGACAAAGCATGCAAATCCCCATGGGTCAATCGCCCATGATGGTTCAACAGCAAGGTGGAATGCAGGTCCAGGGCGGGCACCAGCAGGGGATGATGGGACAGGTCATTACCCCGTCTGGAATGCAAGGCCTTCAAAGTGTCCCTCCTTCCCGCCAGCCTCCCAACAGCCTGTCGCAGACCCGAGGAATGCAGATGTCCCCTCACTCGACCGTGGGTGCCAATGTACGGACCACTGCGATGTCGATGGGCAATCCGGGCATTATGAACAGCGGCATGGTGACGGGCGGTGTCGACCATTTCAACTCAAACCAGGGTGGTATGATGACAGGCAACTTTCAAGCGAGGACAAATAACCAAATGAATTACGGTGCCGCTACCCCCAACCAAATGGCAGCTACCCCCGGTATGATGGCGGCTACCGACAACAGCCTTGATAAATTCGTTACCAACGACGAATGACGTCATGTGTGACGTCACTCCGCTGTTGTTGCCACGGTAAAGATTAATCATCTGTGCGGCGGCGTTGACATTATTTTTTCATTTGTTTAATTTATGCAGGCGCCGCTGATTATTTTGTCGGCGTGAATTGTTTGGGGGAAGGCGGACCCCCGGCTGCGTTCCTGCGTTGGTTACGTTTTTGTGATGAATTACCGGGATACGAGCAAGGTCTTTGCGGCGGATGACCCGCGACGCCGACTTAGTTTTATTATTTTTTATGCATTTGCTACTGTTTGCCGCCACCTAGTTTACGTTCGCGGCCCCCGAAATCGGACTGCGCGCTCAGGATCGGTTTCGGGGGTTTCGCGACGTCGTGTTTTCCTAATACATCATATCTATTGTTGCCATTGGCTGCGTTTCTGCAGTGGCTGCCCCGGGCGCGAAGTAAAACGTTCGATAAAAATGGCGCCGTATTTATTTTTGTACAGTGAATTAAGCCGGTTGCACGCCAAAAGTCCATTTGTGTTGTTGACTCCCTTCTCTATCTCGCGCTGCCCGCGGCGGCTGTTACTGTGCCGGACGCGAACCTTGTGTTACACGCATTCGATATCGTCTCTGTTCCTTTATACGCGCGCGCGTGTCGTACACGTCACAGAATCGGCGGAAATCCCCCAAACGAAGAATCCGGTGCTTCAAGACCCAGGAAACTCCCCACAACGAAACCCAATCGTATCTCACACTGCCCAAAGGGTTTTACTCAGAATCGACTTTTCTGTGCCGAAGCGATTGTTCTCCCCATGCAGTGACGAAGGCCATATGTGCACCACCTTTGCTGAATCGATTCGCCCCCAAATATGTGTTTTCATTTCTTCTGTGTGCGGTGCGGGGGCCGCGTGGCAGTGACGTAATCGTGCAACCCCGTTTTGCCCCCCCAAACCCCCCCAACTCGCCGCACGCGCGTACCCCCGCTCGCTCACCCCTCTTTATCTTTATAAAACATTTTTCGCATTTTGTTTTCTCCTTTTTAAGATTATATTAAACGCCTGGAAATAAATTGTACATTGACTTGGCGCAGGCCTTTACATTCGCGTCTCATGATTTTCACCGACAACACGACAACCTGGGAAGAGATTAGGACGAAAGTAAACCACGGTTGAACCAGATTTGTTTGGACCAAAACATCAACCGATGTCGATTAGTTGAGCCTTACAACATTACAAATCATTCGTATCTCAAGTTTTGCCCGATATATGCAAGAATCCGGTTTACTTTAGGCTTACTGTATATTTCAATCTTTTAAGAGCAATTATCAGTCAAGGCGACGATGTGGGTATTATAAATAAGCTGAATGGAAGTATTGTCGTTTCGTTTAACTCCGAGACTAATATTAAGTGATGCACCGAAGTTTTAGTCGGACCGAAAACATTTCGACTGCCGTTTAACCGATGTTTCGGCCCAAATGTTTTTTTAATTTTTTTTACCTGCATAAACAACGCAAGGTTCACAAAAGGTATTTTAGATTTTTGGCCGAGTATTCGGTTTCGGTCCTGACCTTTCGAGGCGGTTTGGCACATTACTATAGTAACAATACGCATTTGGAATATTGTTAACAGAATACGAGAGAAACTCTTATTAATCTTTTCTGAGTTACTATAAAAAGATACACAAGCCAGGTTTGCTTGTCTTTAAATCATCCTTTTGATATCTGTCGCAACTCTGCTCCAGCACCCTATAGCCTACGATTTATTGCAATTTAGCTTATTGGCAATCTACAGAAAGACATTGCCAAGGTCCACGGCTGGGCATTTAACACACTCACACGCATTTTCGCGCCGCTTGACATGTCCCCGTCAGTTGCAAAAGAGTGTGGTAGTTTGTGGAGCTTTAGTTATTTTTGAAAGTAATGACTTCAAATCTGTAGCTGCGGAATCTGCTAAAGCTGGTTGCGTACAGATATAAAAAAAAATTTTTGAGTTATTTAAAGATGATGAAAGTTATTTAACCTGAAACGACATTGTTAAAATCAGCCGTGTTGCTGTGCTAAACAACCTGCTGGTACGAAAAATAATTTTATGGCCACAAAGACAATGTCAGTCTTATTTATTTTTTATTTTTTAAATTATTTTTCGTTGCCTAATTAAGTAAAGTAATGAAGGTAAAAAACGTTTTCCTGGTTCGACTCCTTTAAAAAGATTCACAGCACATGCGACGCAAGCGCATAAAACTTTAAAAGAAACCCTTTTTTAGTTGCTTTCTTTAAATATAAGACTACATAAAACGAAACAATAAAAAACTATTGCGATTTTTTTGTTAAATACTGTGAGAACCATGTAATGTAGCCTATAGGCCTAATGTTATTTTGCCAGACAGTTAAATACTTTGCACCAAATCAGTGTTTATCAAAACGTTTTTCTACACCTTTAACAGCCTGGTGATTTCAAACGCCCTCCTTGAAGAAAATAACTTGATAATGGTTCAAGGTTTAAACTTTATCGACTTCAGATTTTATGATCGGAGCAGTCAATATCAAAAAACATTTCACCAAATTGCTTATTTTGGATGATAAAAGACCTATTTCACCAAATTTTGTTTGTCGCAGTATGTTTTTCACGCCGGAGCGATTTAAGCCTGCGCCATCATTTTTTTAACCCCTCTCCTTCATTATTTTAATTGCACCCAGGGCGTTATTCTTCGAAAACTCTCTACTGTCTTGGAACCGTGTTTAGTGCAAGGGACGCGCTGATTACAAGCAAGAAATCAAAATCAGGTTCATATTTTTGAGTGCTTGCGGGAAAGATCGTCTCAATTGCGTTTCTGCCAATTAAGCACACCGAAGAAGGGTTTCAAAGGCCGCAACGTGCTAGCCAGTTACTGCCCAGTATACAGGCATCGAAGTCGAAACTAAACTAAATTGTTTTACAATCATACGAGGCAACAGAAATTTCTGCGTTAACCCAAAACGTTATAGCCTATTGTACTCATGGTAGCTGAGTTACTGGAAACGCCACAAACTAAGTAGAAGTGCTGACAATCTGAAAAGTTGTTTGTGAGCAACAACAATGCACACGCTTTTCAAGATTTCTGGAGGTAATGTTGCAACGCAGTTTCCGTGGTGCAGCAATCCAACAAAGATTAATGTGTTTTTTATATATATATATTTTTTTAACTGTGCATTACATATGTTAGAAGATTCTTGATATTAGATGGGACATCACTAAGCCTTTGGCGTTTTTGTTGAACGTGCCCCAAAGAGAAAAATATTGCTTTGTTATAACGCCAACACGTGGTCGATATTTCGCGCCTCTTGCTCGACAAATTTGCTGAAAACGAAAATGCGTTTTCGTTTTGGTTGTGACACTGTTGTCGTTTGTTTTCTAGACTACAAAAATACAAACCGTGCTGTTTAGTGTGCTACGCCTATAAAGTCAGCAAATTGTCAAGTTAAGAATTGGTAAGTATTACTTTGTTTATCTCTGTATCAGCAGTTATCTATCACTAATGCTAGAATCATAGTCTTCCATTGTTGACTATTGTTTATTATAGTAATCGAATTTCTCGGCTTGCGGTGTGCTGAATAAGTTGTTTACGTCCTAAAAAAACCCGTCCTGCAGTCTATAGTGTTCCGCTGCCTAGTGCTGTGTTAAAGACTAGACAGAACACAAAGCGTTTGTTTATATGCTTTCGCTATTGATCGTGCTCATAGAATGAAAACGGCGTGGTCACATACAGTCACGCGATATACTGTTTTACATAGAGTTTAGGTGATACTAATTGTAAACACTACATTCCTCCCTGAGTTATAGATGTTAATCTCAAAGTTATTTAACGTAGCACACAAATGTTTGTTTAGAAATGACACAGTACAATTACTGCACATGAACATACAAACAGGTATTCGGATACACTTGGCAAGTTAACACAGTTTGGTTGACAATCATACACTAGCTTCTTATAACAGTTAGTGATGGGACGAGTACCCGGTACTCGGTATCGATAGTATCGAACGATTTTAGTGGTATCGATACTCGTACTCGGTATCGAAATATTTGACCCCAATTTTTGATACCAAAGACCGATTTACACTATAAAAATACAGACAACTTTTTGCCAATATTTGCTTCAGACAGCACAAAATCGGGAAAAGTTTCCGCCAGGTTGTGTATATTATTTTCACTATCGTGTGGAGATTACATTTTTCTACGTGTGTGTGTGCGTGCATGTACCCCGTCCATGGCAGATAAATTAGCTAGATACAACGAAGTGCAACACTATATTTAAGTACTCAGCAATAGTACTTGGTACTCGGTATCGAAGGTATATATACATGGTATTCGTACTCGGTATTGGTATTCATACTCGGTATTGGACTATAAACCTGGTATCGTCCCATCACTAATAACAGTATAAAAGGATGTTTGAAGTAGGTTGTGAAGAATAGAACTGAATACGCTGTGTGAAGAATAGCACTTTAGGTAAAGAAATGCAATATACAAGCAAATCGAATATTCACACCTACACTTAAATGTAATACGATCTTTCAGATGTTTAGGGGGTCCACGATTTCTAGTAGGGTAACGACGAACAGGGTAATTTTCTACAATATCATTTGCATTTTTATGTAAAGTATGGGTGATCATCATCTGTATTTAATTCATGTTGTGATGATTTGTTTATTTTCCTAAATATTGATGAATTTGTAGTTACTGTTTTGTGCCATGATCATTGTGCCTTTGATGTGTGGGACTGTGAATGCATTTGGATTATATGGAAGCATTAATTTTCCTTTCTTTCTTTCGAAAGACATTTATTGTCAATTTGTAAATGCGATTCTTTTGCATGCACTCGGTTGTCAGCATATTTCTTCATCTTTTATCTTGCATGCTCATCTTGGATATGAAGTTGTGTGGCTTCTTTCTTCTCATCAATGTGACGAATGGTGATTTTGATTTTTCTCACAAATAGTAATTCAGCAGGACTCACTTCTGTTGTAGAATGAGGTGTTGCTCTGTAGTTTCTTAGAAATTGGTGTAGATTGCTTTTCCATGAGATAGTTTCAGCGTTCATGATTCTCACAGCTTTGTAATGGGTTTTCATGAATCTTTCTGCTTCAGCATTTGCTTTTGGCCAATGTGGAGTAATCCTTCGATGAGTAAATCCAAGTTGTTTTGCAAATTTCTTAAATTCATGCCTGTTAAATGGTAGGCCGTTATCAGTTTTCAAGGTATTTGGTATCCCAAAGCATAAAAATGTCTTTTCCAGTATAGAAATGACTGATACTGTTCTCTTCTCTCTTAGAAACCATTTCTTCATTTGCTTTTTTCAACTTCACTCGATTTGCAATTGCTTTTGCTTGAACTTCTGATGATTCCATAAAATATGCAATATCAAGCAGTTGTGTTTAAATTGATTTCTTTCTTCTCAAGTGATCTTATTGTCTCGATCAGTGAAATCACAATCAACAGATAGTTGTCAAAGACTTATAAAATTGATTCATGTTTTCATCTTGTTTTGTCTTACGAAACTTGAATATTTCATACTTAACATGTTTCTTTTGAATAAAGTACTTGTTTAGAACTTGCAGAGCTTTGTCATACTCTTAGCATAGCCATTCTCTAATAACATTTCAAAATCGTCAAATACTTGCTCCTGCATAATGTAGCAAACAAGATCGTTTTATCTTGTCATTTGTGATGTCTTTTACCATAAACAAGTTTTTAAGGCGCTTCACCCATTTTGTCTAATGCGTACCAGCTGTTGAATGATTGGTAACGTCAAATGGAGGTAAACTATCTGACAGCCATCTTGTTTTTGTTCTGTATTTTTGTCTGTTTTTCTCATTAACTTTCAAGGGTTTATGAGTTTCAAGGTGACTTTAAAGTATCTTTGTTAATCCTTGTTTACCACTAATTATCCTCGTCGCTGGTTATAGTGTTCCGCTACCTAGTGCTGTGTTGAGACTAGACATAACACGAAGTGTTTGTTTATATGCTTTCGCTATTGCTTGCGCTCATAGAATTAAAACGGCTTGGTCACGAATGGTCACATGATATACTGTTTACATAGAGATCAGGTACTAATTGTAAAACTAATTGTAAACACTGCACAGTCAGTTTATTCATTTGGTGTCATTATGGGTCCCCTTCTATGAAGGGGACACATATTGTTTTTGTCCGTATATTTTTTTTCTGTCTAACGCTGGTTTGTTATACGCGTTTGGTCAACAAAGAGTGCTTTAAATTTATTCAAATTTGGATAAATGTTAGTTATTAATCCAAATTTGATCCTCCTGAAGTTTGACCCTGAATGACCCAGCGGTTCACCCACAGGCCCCCAAAACGTGTTTTTTTAAAAACGGCTGTACTGACTAAAGTACAGCATCTCTGAGCGATATGCTTTGTTGTTTGGTGCAATATAAGGTATATATTTCAAAGAAAAATCTTTTTTTCCGATTGACCCATTTTCACCCCTTAAACCCCCAAATATTCATTTCTGTCCAACGCTGGTTTGTTAAATGTGTTTGGTCAAGAAAGAGTGCTTTAAATCTATTCAAATTTGGACAGATGTTATTTATGAATCCAAATTTGATCCTCCAGAAGTTTGACCCCAAACAACCGAGCGGTTCACCCACAGGCCCCCAAAACGAAAAAAAATTAAAACGGCTGTACTGACTAAAGTACATAATCTGAGAGTTTCATGCTTTGTTGGTTGGTGCAATGTAAGGTATTCTAAAGAATTTTGTAACTTTTTATTGGATTCACTCATTTTACCCTTAAACCCCAAAATAATTAGTTTGAGGCCAAAAATACAAGAATAATGTGCTGAAATGTTAAACAGTTGTTTGCAGTAGGTTATTCGTTCAGTATTTAAAATTTTGCCTTAATCTGCCAAAAAGTTACTTTTACAGCCCATAATATGTGTACACTGTCAGTCAGATAGAAGTCTCAACTCTCAAGGGAGTAATTCACTTGTTTCGATTAAGGCGGGTGAATGCAGCGGGAGTGCTCAGCTTGACGTCCGGACGGACATTTTACAAGACAGTCGTGTCGGTGATGAGAAATCAGCTGTTTTTGCGCAGCTATGCTATGTCGTTTTATTAAGTATCAAGCACATTTTCAGTTGTGGAAAATTGTGTTTAAAAACTGACCTTGAACGACAATATCCAGGTCAAAGTATGAGATTAAATTAAAAGTATTTTTCCCGTTCTTATTTACTGTTTTTTTGTAATTATATATATAACAATAATGATGCAAAAAGAATACGGACAAAACTTTTAAAACTGCGTTAATGCTAAAGTTGGTTAAGTTTTTTTCTTAATAATCGAAAAATAACCAGGACGTTAAATCCGCACAACGCGTGTGTGGGGACCAGACATGGGACCATTCGTATTCGAATGCATTCGAATACAGGTTTTGGCACCTTCGTGCTGTATTCGAATGATTTTGGCTTTCGTTCGATAGTGCATGAATACAATTCGAATAGTTGAAGTTAACTTTTGAACCAACAATTCATGAATACAAAAACTTGAGTAAATTTATTCGAATACAATTCCGAATACACGATATTATTTACGAATACAATTCGAATTGTTGTCGGCCTTTGGCAAGGTAACAATTCGTAAAATCGAATACATGACTACATTTGTACGAATACAATTCGAATTGTTGTCAGTCTGTGGCTACGTAACAATTCGCAAAATCGAATACATGACCACATTTTTATGAATACAATTCGAATTGTTGTCAGCCTTTGGCAACGTAAGATACGTAAAATCGAATACATGACTACATTTTTACGAATACAATTCGAATTGTTGATTACCTCCAGACTAGAAGTAGTCGAGAATATTTTGCTACATATTTTTGCCAAATAGATTCGAATACAATTCAAATTGGCAGTGAATGTGACCTGATTTGACAAAGTTTTTGTTTATGTTACGAAACAATGACATATAGAAGTTTAATTGTGACGTTACATAAATGGAATTGTGTTACAAAGATTGCAACATTGGGTTCTCAGCACATGACAGGTGTAGTGTGTTCATGAAGCAAACATTTTATGTAAATTTGGTGAAATTTTTATAACGGAGACTTAAATCAGTCAAGGTAATGTGGCAAAAAAGCTCGTTTGTTTACATTTTTACCAATAAATTTGCAATTCATAAACCCATGTTACTTTTTGATCGAATACCTTTTAAGTTTCGGGGCATTTTATTTCTTTATTTTCCGCAACTACAAATATCCGAATCGGTGCATTCAAATGCTATTCGAATTGTTTGCTTCTTACAACAACTGAACAATTCGGGATTACAAATATAATTAGAACTATTAATTCGAATACAATTCGGATTGCTTCATTTCAAAAAGTACGAAGTATTCATGAATACGAATACACGCTTGTGGTTTATTCGAATAGTATTCGAATTACACGTTGTTGTTTTTTGGTCAACTATTCATGAATACTAATACTTGACACGCTTTATTCGAATACAATTCGAATTGCTGCCACCTTAACATTACAAAACAATTCGTGAATACGAATACCTGACTCGCATTATTCGAATACAATTTGAATTGCCGAAATGTAAAAAGTGCGTAGAATTCATGAATACGAATGCATGCCTTGGTTTATTCGAATAGTATTCGAATTACTTGTTGTTGTAGTTTGGTCAACAATTCATGAATACAAATACTTGACTCGTTTTATTTGAATACCATTCGAATTGCTGTCGCTCAAAAATTACCAAAGTATTCATGAATTCGAATACAGTCATGCAGGTATTCGTAAAGTATTCGAATACAGGATGCGTGTATTCGACCCCATGTCTGGTGGGGACCCATTCGTTTTTGCTTGCAAAAACAATCAAATATGTAGATCAAATGATGTGTATAGTAAATTGGTAAATATCATATAGAATATATAAAATGGAAGTATATCAGAAAGCCACCCTTCTAGTTATTTTATACGTTCGGTACAGTGAAGTTGGTACAAGTACAGCGCAGTAATGTAAAATAGAAAGTTGTTGTCAGCCTTTTTAGCTGCCGCCGTGGTTGCGGGTTGTTTGAGGGTAGCATAAGGTCATGACTGTGTATGCATGTACTTGTGACAAGAGAAATGTTAGAGCAGAGTTTATGATAGTACTAACTTGCATGACAACGTTTTTACATTAGAAAGGGGTTTCATGCAAAGAAAGGTCCAATGGCATATTTGAATTCATCATGTGAGTGTTGTTCATTGCTTGCATCTTGTTGGGCGTGTGAATTTGCTGTCCTGAAACATTTGGGTTTGGTGCAATGGTTGGACCATTCTAGAACCAAACATTAGGCTTTTAGATTATGTGGCAAATTTTACAGAGAATATAAATCTTCACACTTAAGTCCAATTGTGATAGTGGTATTTTTGGGCAGTTAATATACTCTGTATGTTACAGTTGAAAAACATTGATATAAGAGTTATGTATAAAAAAGGAATTTAGATATATATTATGTTGTATGTATAATCAGCAAATATTGATCATAATTGTAAAATTGCCAGTCAAATTATTCAAAATCCAACTCAATTTAAAAAAACCATCAAAAACTTATAAAGTAAGTTAATAAAAATTTCCAGAAAGTTGCTGAAACAATTGTAAATACATAACACTTACACATTGGCGTTTGGCCTGTGCTAGCTGCAACTGGTTTCTTATGCCTTTTCTTCTCCAGTTCTTTCTGAATCTTGTAGATCTTTTCAGCAAGAAGGTGGTAGTATTCCTCCTGCAAATACATTGATTTTTTTAAGAATGCTGACATAACATCAGCAACACAGCAATATGCTTTCTGTTTTAAATGTTTGCTTGGTGCTGATAAAAGACCAGGCTACTTTCAACTACTTTACCAAACATTTTAAAACAAAAATTGGCTGTTTTATTTCTTGTACAACAGTGTAAGACAAGTTAGCAGTATATAAACAATTACTGATGAAAATTGGAGTTTACTACTGGTCAGAAATATTGTAAATTCCATTTTAGTTCATACTGAATCCCAACTTATCACTCAAACAAAATCAGATATAGGCAATAATATGTCAGGTATTAAAAAAAATATTTTTTGCTGTTACCCAGATTGCTTACATAAAAACTTTACTTATGCAGTGTTAAAATCTTCACATTAAATTCGTATGCTTTCACATCCCTTACCCTGGATCCAGCCTGGGCATATATGGTTCCCTCAATCTTGCGAGAGAATCCCCGAAGTTTAACCATGCGAATGTCACTCATTGGTATCATGTCTGGACTTGGGAAAATGTTTTGCACTCTGAAACAACAACAAAGCATGACCTTTAAACTATAATTTTTTGTACTTTGTTGTCCAATCACCCAAAGTTCCCTTTTTAAACAGTTTTAAGCCATCAAAAAGGTACAAATCGGGGCCTCTCGCTGCACACAAAATATTGACTTTAAATATCAATTATAGCCAGGGTTGCATCAACATGGACACCAAAATAAGGACAACCAAAAAATTTATTACAAATCTTTGCATTTATACATCCATGAAATATCAAATGCCATATTTTTGGTCAAAAACCGTGTGTTCCAGCAAATCTTTGTTCGTAGGAAATATTTAACTCGGGTCTAGATTTACTTTTACTTGCATCACAAATTTCACTTATAGTTGCAGAAAATACGACAAAATAAGGACTTAAGTCAAAAACAAGGACATTTCTTAGAAATAAGGACAATAAATTTTCTAAGACATTGCCCTTTTAAACAAGGACAAATTTTAGAAATAAGGTATGGCAAACCTGATTATAGGCCTACTTGACTACTGATAAATTAATCGATATTGTCCTTAAAATCCATGGTATATCTCTAAGTAATGCATTGTAATAACAGTTTGTGTAACCCTGGCAACAACATGTTATACTGGCTTGTCCTATGATATGTATATTAGGAACTTAGATAAATACAATGTAATAGACTCCCTTTTTTTAAAGACATGAAAAACACCTACACCAAGAAAAAAGAAACTTACAGTTTCTGGATAAGATAATTCCGAAGCTCATCTTTTACTTGGCTGTGCCACTCTAGAGCAACACCTGGTTGGTTCATAGGGACATCGACCGCACCGCTAAAGTAAAAAAAACAGGTTTATATAAGTTCGATTCAGAGCTGGGGGCCTTAAAATGGTTCAACAATGCTCCTGGCTTACCCTGATATTGATGTGTTATTTGAATTTGCATTTGACATCAAGTTGTCCATGCGTCCACCACTACCACTGGGGAGCATCATGTTATTATCTGCAAAAATGTGGAAACAATAGTGTCAAAATAGTGTAAACAATTTCAGCTAGGAAAAAAAAATTCAATAACCTAACATCAATTTCCTGCCTGTTTTTGGTAAATCTCTCAAGTTGCTTTAGATAACGTGAAGACCATTTGTCAGCGAACATGTCTGCCAGGTATTGCCTTTAAGCTACTTTTTAAAATCATTGCCAATAAAAAAAATTCCTGAATAAACTTCTTTTAGACAACTTCGAAAAAAGAATTCTTATCACACTTATAAATTGTTTAATTTATCTCATCGCATTTTTTGGGTCAGCATACTATAGTGTCTATTTTGAAACCCGATTTTAAAACAAATTTGCCTACCTCAGTTTGGAAAGAAAAACTAAGCAAACAATGTAAGAATTTTTTAAAGGAGATTAATCCCAATGGCAAACTTTACCTATAAACGACTTGCATCCAACCTAACATGTTTCTCTTACCTGATTGTGCTGGTTTAGGTTTCCATGAGCTGTTTAGACCCAACACCTCCTGTACTTTGTCGCGATCGAGAGACATAGAAGTCTTCTGCATTTGCGACAATGGAGTCTCAACTGTGACATCAGGCATGGACATGTTTATCTTATGATTCTGGTTTACCATGTTCATTTGGCTGTTCTGGTCATTTGGTTTTAAACAAATTTTGTGGACCATAGGTATAATTGTCAATGACAAAAAAGTTCTTACAGCCTAAGTGATTTTAGACTGAAATGTTGTGAATAGGAATAAAAAATTAATTTTAATGGAAATATACGGTCCAACTTATGCATGGAACGCTTACAAAAAAGCATAGACATGTACTTACATCTTTGTGGGTTTGTCATAGTTTTTGAGGTGATGGGCATAGTAGTTGGGGCAGAGTTAAAAGGAGTAGGCTTGGGTCCCATGCTTGCTGCCAAGGTCACTTGGTGAGATGAACTGTTGCCTTGATTCTGTTTCAGAGGGTGGCACACAGAGCAGTCATCGCGCTTGCATTGTTTCCAGTGTGCTATGATTTGCCGCGATGAAGCACAATGAGCCACTAGAATTTTAAACAAAATTGTGATATTAGTAAACTCTTAAAAAGCACTTGTGCCTACAGAAGTAGTAAAGCAAAAAAATAAATGTTCATGACACATTCGAATCTGAGGCCAAAATGTCAGAAAGTGATAAAAAATGCCTGAATAACAGAGTTACAACACGCTGTGTACATATCGCTTGCGCAAATGATAAAAGCACAAAACACTTTTTCTTACCCTGACATTGCTTTCCCTCTGTGCAGTTGTGCATATGTGTCAGGACAGTCTTCATGGTGTGACAGTGTGGTACAGGACATAATGAATTCTCACCATTTAACTAAAGAAATGCAAAAAACATTTTTTTAGTGGGCATACCCATAGGATTTTTTGTAAACGCAAATAAAGTCAGGAATAAAAAAAGACAAAAACAGAAGTTTTACATTGCATGGAAAAGTATTCCTAAAACTTTTAAAAACTCAAAAATCTGCTACAAGTATTTCAATAAAAATCCAACGCTATCATGACAAAGAAGCCAATATTTAGAACCAAGAATTCTATCAAAGTATTAACATCTTTAAATTTTCAAGACTTTTGCTAGAAGTCATACAAATTCTAAAGACTACTACTGGATACAGAATAAAAAAAATAAAATCAAAACTTCTGGGCTTACTTCTTTTAAGCACTTATTGGCATGCAGTAGTAAAAACAACTGATGTTGGATGAGTTTTCGTTTTTCAGGATCCACCATGCTCGATCCAGTGCTGCTAGGCATTCGGTTCACTTGTTGTCCCACCTGTTGGACTCCACCAGGTTGCTGCAACACAATTTACTGTTATATTATCAGGGTTCCCATCGACATGGACACCAAAAGAAGGACAACCAAAAATTTAAATTTTCACATAAAACAAAATAGACATTTTTAAACTAATCATTGCATTTATACAAGCCACAACGTATCATATGCCATACTTTTGCATATCACGACAGCTTAGGCCTAGGTTTACTTTTACTTGTAGCAGGGCCTGTTTTTGTAATTGTTGAAAATAAGACAAAATAAGGAATAAAGTCAAAAACAAGGACATTACCTAAAAATAAGGATAACATGTTTTTTTAAAAACATTACCCTTTAAATTAAGGACAAATCTTGGAAATAAGGTTGGTATGGCAACCCTGTATATTATACTACATGGTCTCAGGTTAAAAGTGACACTACAACCCACACACAATGAGACTGGAAAGTGTGGATGTGGAAAAAAATATTTACTTGTGGCATCTCCTTCACTAACTACACGAATGTGCTCCAAACTTCTGGCAAAAACAAAGCAGATTTTCTGTATAAAGCTTTTGATGTAATTTAAAACACAAATGGAGCTATTTAAACGTACAAAATTTGCTGAAATCATACTTATTGGTTGTTAGATAAGTGATTCCCAAACTGTAAAAAGCAAACCTGTTCTGGTCTGCAAAGGCTTTCCAGGTGATAAGTACACAAGTTTAATATTGATTCACCACATTTTAATAAAAGTAACATAGTTAGCATAAACTATAGGTATTATATTGTGCCATAATTATGCTTAGTCACATTTCACATTTTTATGACACAGTAAGAATTCTATGCTGTTAATTACTCTTCCACTGTTCCTTAATTTCTTGCTCTAAGGATTAGAGCTTAGAGTCTACACAGTAAGCAAAAAGTTTTCCAGAAATAGCTTGTTTCTCGAACACTGTGCAAAATCTCAAAGTGACAGACAGGTAGAAAAGTTTGAAAACCACTAATTTATACCTACAGCAGTGTATGTTACCTGCATCTGCGTAACTTGGTTCACTCTGTGTTGCTGTTGTTGCTGCTGCTGGTGCATTAACATTTGACTGTTTGGATTCTGTTGCATTTGCCCCATATTGACATTCCCCATGTTTTGATTTTGCACCTGCAAATATACAAATCATTATTGATGCGTGAGCATACAAATAAGCTATGCTTTGTGAACCTAACAGCATATTTAGAAACATAGGATTTTAGGATCTTTTAGGCAAGATAACTTTGAGTCCGCTTGATTTGGCAAAGCAAGGCTTAAAACCCAAATAAGGGGGTTAGACACTTTAATCTCAAAAATTAAATGTTTCAACAATTTGAAGGTTGTACTAAACAAGCAGGCATATTCAGGTTAACACTTGTGGCCAACCAGATTCAAAATATAGAAGTTTCACAGATTATTGTTTACTATGCCAATCTTACCATTTACTACACAGTTTTTACCTTATTACAACAGAAATACTTGGTAAAAGTATTGCAAAAGTGATAACATATTTCAAAAACCAATATGCTTTTAACCCAAACATTTGTCAGAACAGTTTTTAATTCCAGACACTTACCATATTCATTTGGTTCCCTGACATAGTCTGTTGCATTCCAGCCATGTTAAACTAGTGCACGCCTGCAGGGCTCCTCTAAAATACGCAATACACAATCTGTACATTCAATCTACTTACAAAACGTATGCAACTTTTAAAAATGTTGACGGTTAGGGCTTTTAGGGTCTGGGTGAGGGTTTATAATAAAAATAACACTATAATTTAATTTTAGATGTCCAGTTTGGGCTCAATATTCTCATATGTGTTGAGAGTGGTTGAAACTATCCGGCAGGGTTTCTTTCGGTGGTTTCTTTTCCTGTCGAACCCCACCCTCTTTCCCTAACACGGGTGGTTAGATTCTAGGGCCCCCGCGACTGGTCCCACCATCGTTTCCCCCCAGTCGTATTATACTCACTCTGCGCCACACTCACTTTCTTGTGAGCACCCGACACATAATGCCTTATAATACGGTGTAGCTGCAGCGCGTTCAACTACTATCCACCAATTGTGCCCGACACTTTTTTGTGCTTCATAACGTCTTAACGTTGCGCAGCTATTTCCGGCTTGGTGATTGTTTTGGTGCAATTGTGTTGCTATGTTGTCTACTTGTCTTTCACCAAGCGAAATAAACTCAACTCAAGTGATACTAAACACTGTATGGTACCGCATGTTAACACTGGTGAGAAAAATAGACCTGAAAGGCATCTGAACTTAAATGATCAAGTTATTTGTATCACAAACCCTCACCCTGACCGTCAACATCTTAGTTAGTTTTTGTTAGTAGATTGCGTTAACCCGCCTGCTGGCTTGGGTTGACCATGGGTGTATGTAAATACCACCTGACCACTGTGACCGCTGTGGCCAGCCTGTACACACTTTCTAAATGCTGTGGCCAACCTGGAAATACTGTGTGGCCGCTGTGGCCAACCTGTAAATACTATGTGGCCGCTGTGGCCAACCTGTAAATACTGCGTGACCGCTGTGACCAACCTGCATAGGTAAATGAGACCCGAATGAAGTGTTATTTACAATACAAATCTTCACCCTAACCCCACTAGCTCTAACCGTCAACGCTTGTGTGAAAAGATTGGTCACAGCGGTCAGGCAGTAAATACAGGTTGGTCACAGCGGTCACGCAGTAAATACAGGTTGACCACAACGGGTATGCAGTACATACAGCATAGTATACTGGCCACAGCGGTCAAGCAGTATTTACAGGTTGGCCACAGCATTTAGAAAGTGTGTACAGGCTGGCCACAGCAGCCACAGTGGTCACAGCGGTTAAGTGGTATTTACATACACCCGTTGACCATAGGTCATTTGTTGCTGTGGTCTTTGCATAGTGTCAAGCTGTGGATTGATGATGCCTCCTATATTGGACATGTTGCCAGTTTGGGACAACATGGTTGTATACTAGGGTTTCTATCCCGGGATCCCGTGTTCCCCGAGGTTTCTTGCAACAATTCAAGCAGAAATGATAAATAGTTCTGTTGTTGCGAACAATACAACAGTGTTAGAACCCACGTTATAGCTCTTCAGTTTGTCAAATTCGCGCTATAGCTCTCCAGTTGGTAAAAATCTGGCAATTTGTAAAATTCCAAGACGGCGGTGTGTTTATAGCGCCGTGTGTCACAAGATTGTGGGTTCTAATCCTATCTCGGTAGCTGGAACTTGATGGGTTGAACTAAATTGGACTTACCAACTGATAAATTTGAAAACTGATTTAAACTTAAAAAAATATTCAATTAACTTAGAAAATAACAGGCTGCTCGACGGTGGCCTTCTGAACATATTGCATTTATGCTTTGCCGGCCCACTAAAAATAGAAACAAACAAACTAATATTATAAATTTAACAAAAATCGAATAAAATCCCGGGATTGAGGTTGTTTTTGTCCCGGAATCCCGGGATAAGCCAAAGTGGCAAATTTGAGAAACCCTATTGTATACCTCATCAATAATTTCTGTAAATTTCATCTAAATCGATTGTGCGTAAACGAGCAGCGGCTTGTGGCTTTGGAGATAGCCGTCGATAAGGTCTGAAGTTTGAACTTCTATAACTTTCATTACATCAATAAGTAGTAAATAAAATTTTGCACAAACATAGTTCTATACCTCATCAATAAATGCTGTAAATTTCATAAAAATCGATTGTGCGTAACATTGTTTTATTTAACATTTTACACAGGTCAATTGTCTATATTTCTCTGTTTTCACTTATATTTTTTAATCAATATTTTTTAATTTTTTGCAATTTTTCTGGTATGGCTTGTTAATTTGATTATATATCTAGTACTTCTGTGAATTTCAGATCTTTGCATCTTGTTTTTGTGAAGTTAAGACTGTTTTTAAAATCGGCACTTTTATCCGACTGCTGCAACTATGCGGCTGGCGAAAGTGCGGCGGGGGAACCTTTGGTCAGTTTTTCTGGTGCGACGATTTTGAAAAGGTTCACAGCACATGCGACGCACCAGCTACAAAAATTTTCAACTTTTTTTACAGTTGTTTGCTTTTTAAATTTTCCAAACTGGCGTAAAAATTTTCGAAAATCATAACTGAGTTATAGGCAAAAATACAACCTAAATTTTAAGAATGGGTGTCCATTGGTCGCGAGAAACCACAAAACAAAATTTTGGGAAGTATTTGGGTCGCGTCAAAAAGAGGTTGTGAACCACTGTGTTAGAAGACCGTTGATATTCAATGGGGCATCACTAAGCCTTTGGCATTTTTTATGAATGTGCCTTAAAGATAAAAATATTGTAAGCCTTTGGCATTTTTGTTGAATGTGCGTTTAAAGATAAAATATTGTCTGGTAACAATGTTCTCACGTGGATACTTCCCGCCTTTTCCTCGCCAAATTTGCTGAATACGTTTTGATTGCACAAGGCACTTTTGTCGTTTGTTTTCCAGAAAAATCTGCCGAAAAACTTGTTAGAAACCTGTCCCCAAACACAGTCTGCAAATATGCCAAGTTGTTAGTTGGTAAGTATTACTTTGTTTATCTTTGTATGAGCGGTTATCTATCACCAATGCTAGAATCATTGTCTTCTATTGGTAAACCCATTGTTTCCCATTAAGGCGACTATAAATGCAATCAAATGTCTTGGCTTGCAGTCTGCTGAATAAGTTGTTTACGCCCTAATGCGAAACGTTTAGAGGGGTAACACTAAAAAGTAGAAAAATTTTGTTTTCTAAAAGAGGGAAAAATATTTCCAGAAAAACAGGAAAAGAGTGAAACTTCTTGTTTTATAGGATTTCAAAATATGAAAAGCAGAAAAACGGGAAATGTTTCGTTCTTAACTTCTCATGTCTTTCTTACTCGCTAAAACCATTTACAAGCGTTCTACATAGATTGTGTCGAAATGCAGAAAAGCAGAGAAACGGGAAATGTTTCTTTATTTACTTTTTATGCCGTTTTAACTCGTTAAAACATTTGAAAGTGATCGAATAGAGTTCTACATCGATTGTGTCGAACAACAGAAAAGCAGAAAAACGGGAAATGTTTCTTTGTTTGTTTTTTAAAAGCCGTTTTAACTAGTGATGTACCGAATCGGCTAAATTTCGATTCGGCCGAAACCGAATATTCGGCGGTTTTGCCGAATAAATTCGGCCGAATCAACCGAATCATTTATGACGTCACGCGAAGTCGTACGCTACGCGGTTGACATGATAAAATGTTTATCTACCAGGCAACTAGTACAGAATAGTTGTGTTTCGTCCTCATTTTTGTTCTGTGGGGTTTATAATTGCCTCGAGCATGATTGGCAATCTGCCAATGAATCACAAATTTTTTTGACTACAGTGAGAAAAACAATAATGTGTTGGAAAAGATAAAAAATGACGCGATTTTCGTTATGTTTGGGCTTTTGAAAGATTATGTGGTACCTTAATAAGCAAAAAAGACACGTTTAACGCTTTGAATTTGTGTTCGGAAAAGATTCGGTTTCGGCCGAATCGCAACAAATTATTCGGCCGAAACCGAATCTTTGCAAAAATGACCGATTCGGCCGAATAAATTCGGCAAACCGAATATTCGGTACATCTCTAGTTTTAACTGATACACATTATTTTAAACCGATCTAATACCGTTTTGCATCGAATTACACAAAGACTTGATTTGTCGAATGCACCATATTAATTGTTACCTAACTTTTTTTTGATAACTTATAGCCTAGTCTTTTGTTAGTGAAAGAAACAAGTCATGTAAATTATAGTTTCGTTATACCGAACTGGACTTCGACACAATCGATGTAGAACGCTATTACTTAGAAACATTTCCCGTTTTTCTGTATTTCACCTTTCCTTTTTTTTGCTTTTCATATTTTGAAATCTTATGAAACAAGAAGTTTCACACTTTTGTTGTTTTTCTGAGATTTTTTCCCTCTTTTCGGAAACACAAATCTCCCTTTTTCTACTTTTCCTGTCTTTTCTGCTTTTAGCGTTGATTTCCTGCGTTTCCCGCTTTTCTGCTTTTAGTGTTACCCCGTTGAATGTTGATGTTGATTTGTAGTAGTGGGCGTTCTGTTCGTCCCTTTTAGAAAATCGTACTACAGTCAGTCATCCGCAATCCGATGTACAACCCTGCGGAGTGAAGCCAACACAGGCAATGCCAGTTTCTAGATCAAGATTGTTGGAACCACAAATGGAGTTTTGGTGAAAAGAAACCAGGCAAGGCGATTTGGAATCACAATTCGGTAACCAAATATACGTTGCAAGGTATGTTAGTAATATTATTTGTACGTTCGGTGCAGTAAAGTTTGTACAAGTGCAGTTAGTAGAATAGAAAGTTGTTGTCTGCTTTTCTAGCTGCCGCCGTGGTTGCGGGTTGTGTGAGGGTAGCGTAGGGTATGACTGTGTGATATTCATAAGTGCACGTACGTTTTTTTACTTGTGACAACAATTGCAAGGTTAAAGCAGATTTTATGGTAGTACTTACATGTGTTGGGTATGGCTGTGTTATATTCATAAGTACACGTACTTGTGACAACAATTGCAAGGTTTAAAGCAGATTTTATGGTAGTACTCACATGTGTATGTTTTTGCGAATGCGTCGATCGTGGGCGACCAATTTGGCTACAGACAGGGTAAATAGTATGTCAGGTATAAATTTATACACTTTTGTTTTTACTTGTGTATATGCCTTAATAATGTGTAATGTAAATTTGCCTGTCGCTGTATGTGCTTTATAAGAAGTATACCAAAAATAGACTTTATAGAAGCCACTGCAAGTAGTTGAGTCAGTTGTTTTAAGTGTACCGACTTTTTTAGTGGGTTGTTGACTGATATACACTGTTTCCCCGAGTCAAGCTTTCCATCTCTTTAAAGCACCTACAATGACAGTGCACATCGCCCTTGCCCGCGAATTGCTTGCGGTGCGGATCGTGGGAAAATTGGAATGCAGGTTTTAAGCTAATATATAACACTTGCCGGCGACCAGCGCCACTGTAAAAAAGTCTTAATGGCTTACACAATTTCTGATCTGTCGATGATGGTTGAAGTAAATAAGAAGAGGAAAAGTACGACGAAACGATGCGAAATATTGGATAATGACGATCTAATCCCAAGTTGTATACAGTAAACAGCGTCTGGTCTTCACTTTAACAGCTAAAAATTTACATGAGAATGGTTCCACAATTTAAACTTGGCTATAAGCTGGGTGACTTTGGTTCAATGTATGCTTGCCATGCTTACGGTCAAAATATGAAAGCGTATCTAACCATGCACACAAAAATACTGTTCACTGATATTGTGCGTGAATTTTTACAATTTTGTCACTGTGGGAAGGAAACGTGTATTTTAAACCTACTTTGCCATGGCATTGTACTATGCGATCAGAAATAGCTGTTTGTTTCTTTAAAGTGACTCGTACATTTCAGCTTCAACACTTCAAACAAACTTTTTCTGGTCCTTCTGCTCACTTTTAATTAACATTCGTGTTTACCTGTTGAACTCAGACGTTTTTCAGAGTACATTGTTTCGCCTAGGTTTCAAACCATTAACTAAATTGCAGTTGGCAGCGTCTTGTCCGTCTGCGAATGCAGGTGCACGAAACTCATTAAGTATGCAAAACAAAGTTTTAACGAACAAAACGCAATTGCCAATAGCGTGAAGCCGTGAAACCCGAAACATTATTATTACTTCGACTATGATGATTATGTTGCCGCATAAAAAAGGCATTACCTCTGTCTCTCTTATTTTTAAAGTGTCTGTTGGCTTATGTTGCTTCTTATCATATCAAAGTCTTGGTATGTACAATGAAAGTCACACCTTCAGCGTTAGTTTGTTGTTTCAATTTGTCTCCTGTTCACTAAATCGTTTACCCGCTTTCGTGTGGTATCAGTTTAATTTTTGTTGATGAACCATTACAATTTACATTTTTTCTCTTTATCTGCCTCTAAAAGGCCCAAATTTGACTGTTAGGTTAAGCTTACAACAGTGTTACGGAATTTAATACCAATGTACAAATGTGTTGTGTAGGCGTGGCACAGCAACAAACAACAGCATTGTATCAGTTCACAAACAACTTCCCGTCTTAAAATCAACAACACATTACACTTTTCAGTTAAAAGTGCAAACACTTTAATTATAGCATCAAACTCATTGCGCGTTAAATTAATCACTAATGTCTTAATGAAGTCGCGTCGCATGGTCACACAAAGGCCACGACTGTGTATTTACGGTTTAATGGGAGCTGCTCTGTTGTCAACAAGTCTTTCATTCGAGGCAGGTCGATTAAAGTGATTGAATACTGCTTCCACTTCCATACAATTTCCCAATTTTTCAACTCGTGCAAGCTGAGTTCTTTTGTGAGCAATGAACCTGGTCAACTTTTTTTTAAAACGATGACTCGAGTCATATAACATCAGCATTACTGACACAATGGGTATATTCGTCTATAACTCTATACTGTTACTTTGTAACATAACTTATTTTATGGTGAAGTGTGTTTTTGATGCGATATTTATGATGGTATGATTTGCTAAGATGGTAGTTTGTTCAATTCTTATGTGGTTAAGTTTAAACTTCACATGCGAACGATTACTAGTTTATTCATTTTTCGATGCATTAGCTCAACTTTCAAAATATATATTAATCCAGCATAGTGGAAATGGGTTGTAGCGACTTTAGGGAAGAAAGCACCACCGTGTTCACTTTTTCTCTTTATTAGCCCAAACATCAGTGCCGAATGTAACGGCTTGCGTATGGTTATTTCAGTCAATCGGTTGTAGTCAAAAACGCAGGGTAGTTTTAGCAAAACTTACATCCGGCTACAGAGGATATCGTCAGTATGAAGTAAAAAACATATTAACCCAATTATAGTTTACCGGAAAACGACAGGTGATTTCATCATAATGTGTTCGTTTTGATTAGTTTTATGTTATGATCGGGTTTGTAAAGCAGAGTCTTGTTTAAATAGGCTTAATGTGCACAAAAATACAATTGGAGAACTAAGTGGTTGTTTACATGCAAGGTAGGAAAAAAATGATTGAGGATACCTAAAGCGTTTTTAGAGTATTACTGTCACTTTTGGCCAGTATAAGTACGATCAAAAACAACAACTGGCAATAGCTTTCCACGGCCGTACGGTCAGTTAATGCTGCAAAGATTTTATATTCAAAAAGTCAACCCCTTCCAGTTTCCTTTGTTGCTGGGGAAATAACGCGCATTTATAATTTAGCACAATAGGTTTAGGCCTTTAGGGGAAGTTCAAACGTCCTGGCATGGAGGATATAGGATGTTTCAACTTTATACCGTCGTTTTATTTATCGAATAGCGTGATAGAATATATGTAGCGTTGTTGTTCATAATGAAGCACAGTTTAACAGATGTACAGCGTGTTTGTTTGTAATTTAACATGGCGAAGACCTCTTGTATTTCATCAAATAGTTTTTTTTCCGTGAAAGGTGATCTTGTTTTGTTTGTTTCTTTGTTTTGTTGTGGCTAGTTTGATGAATATTAACAAGTATGAATAAGTTTAACTGCTCTCTTGGCGGCCAATGCAGCAAATAACTATTAACAAAACTTGCGTGCTGGTCTTACAGTTGACTGTCCCTGTCGTTGTTTCAGTGGTAAACTCCAGTTAGGAAAAGAGTGTTTAAGTTCAAATAACTGGAAAATTGACATCCCTTCGGTCAAAAGCGTTGTTTACTTGTATATATACTACGAAATGTCTTATAGTGTCGGAATTCCGACATTAGGCTTATTTGGGAATATAAAAACTAAAAGCCAATACTCTTAAAGCTTTAGATGCAATATTTAAAAAACGTTTTAAACTTGGTTATTTCTACAAAGGTAAACACGTCAGGCACTATTTTTGCCATAAGTTTTGAAATGCAGCATAAAAACAGGAAGTACCTTACTGCCTCATTCATAAAAGGCCCCAGCGGGTTTGTCATTAAAAAAGGTTTCGCGCAATTGTAGAGTTTTGCACCGCAACGGCGTTGGCTTAGTGTTATTATTTGTGTTGCCGTTTCGAACATAGAATGTGGGTCGGTTTTTCGAACTTTTTTTCTGTAATTTTCCTTTTGCCAGACATACGGTTCAAAGGCAAATTGACTGTTCACTTTTTCCCAACAGATTAACTCTATAGGGCCGTGTTGCGAAATACGAAAATACAGAAAATTAATTATTAGGACCGAATCCTGATATGTTCTGCGCGGTAAACAAAAGTTTACAATTGGTGACGGAAGGAGGTAACATATGTGTGTTCCCCAACCGGACTGTCAGCAGTCGCGTTGCATATGGATATCCATTCGGACGGGAGCTTTCTGTTCTTCTAATGGTGATATCTCTCTATATGATTACTTCTGTGGCCGTGTACGAGTACAAGCATCGGTCGCGCAAGGAAATAGCCGCAGCAAACAGAATTAGCTTGTTGGCTACTGGGGCTTGCGCATTGCACTGTGTACTTTCCGTCGCCTACATGTTGTCATGCATTCCCTGGATTGACTCTTGCAAAGCTTTCTCGTTCATCGTTGGATCTTCCTACATCTCATGCATGTGTCTCATTTACCTGCTACTTTGGCTGCGACAGCGCAAGTTCTACTCCGACCCTTTGCTATGCAACTCCATCAAGAAGCCCGTTCGCATCTTTAGCGCAATCGTTATCCTTGCTATGGTAGTTTTAACGATCGCTCTCACATTGGCATTCGTCAGTTCTGTATGTGTTTTTGCAACAGACATGGGATGCGCGTACGTATGGCGAATTGACGAAGTATATTCGTTTCTAATCCCAATAACCGCGATGTGTTTTGTGGTAACGGCGCTTTGGCAGTTCATTATTTTCTTTCTACTCGCGCGCCCTCTTCTGGAAGAGGACAAAAGCTTCTGTACAAACCTAGTTAACATTCTATGGCGTTTAGACCGCGATATTCATGTCATGTTACGACGTTTGTGCTTCTGCATGTTGGTGTGTGTCGGCAGCTCCTTGTTTATCAACTTAATAGCAGTTTTCAACGCTTTTGGGTACACTTGTGCACATACTGTCAATAACGCCACATTTGACGTTGTTATCTCCAACCTCGCCACAATATGCACTTTTGCGGACTGGCGAAAACGTCTCTTCTCGTTTACAGCAAAACCTGGCAATAGTTCCAGGTCGAATACAAAGACCAGATCGCGTTTAAGGTCGAGCAAAGTTAGCTGCGAATCAGTTTCCACCTAAATTAATTGTATTTTTTTTTTCAGCAGGTAATAATATATTTTCCGTTGCTAATGCCTTGCCGCGAAATACCAATTTGTTGAATGTGTCCAGGGGTCTATTGCAATTTTATTTATAAATGTTAATATATAATTTGTCCACAATCAGTGAATTAATTTATTTCATACATGTATTACATTATCAAGGGTGGCTGACAAGGTGACCTTAGGGTCTTTCGCCACCCTGCCGCTTAAACAGCGCAAAAATAAATTACTTACTTTCTTACTTACTTATCGACAGTTTGCGTTTCATCAGTGTACTATTTCAGAAAAAAAAATTGTTTCACAAAAAAACACGAGTCAGTTCCTTCAGGCATCAACGTTTTTTTGTTAGCTGAATAAACTTACTATTTTTTGGACTGCAGACAACAATCGTAAACAGTGTTAGATTTTTTAAGTTGGATTTAACTGCTTTGGTTGTTCTGTTGGGTTGAAGGTGTCCATTTATTTGATACATGCATTAAATTATCAGCAGTTTGCGTTTTCGTCGGTGTTCTATTTCGTACACAACTCGTGTTTCCAAAGTGATTCCCATTAGGAATGGAAGTTTTTTTTATGAGCTGATACAATCACTTGGACTGCAAACACCAATCGTAAACAACGTTAAATATTTTAAGTTGGGGTTAATTGGTTTAGTTGTTTCACTGGGTTTAAACGAACCCTCTCACACCGCACTAGGTCCAGACTTGCCTAAATTAATTTTCGTTGATGTTACTTTATCATTGAGTTGCCGTCGGTCTGCGTGAAAGTTGGCTTGCAAGGAATAAACTTTTGAAACCGAAAATCAATTATTTACCTTTTTGATTGAAATAGAAACGCAAGTCGAGCCAACAATCGTGATGAATCGGAGTGTGTCGATGTTTGAAACCCATTAATAAATCATCGAACGTTTCCGTGTCGACTTTTGGCAAACACTACAACAACAGTTGCTGCATTATGTTTAATATGTGTCGATTACTTTCCTACTTTAAAGTTAAGTGATGACTGACTACATTGACACAAATTGAGATTATGCACGTGGTATTTTTGCCTCGAAGAGCGAGCTAATGCAATGAATCTTTAAGTCGTAAACGTAATATATATTTTATTGATGCTATGTATTAATTTATTTTGTCCGTTAGGGGTCGCACTTGTGTTGTGACGTCATTCGTCATAGGTAACTGTATTACGTAGGCCTACCATACGTCCTCTTTTTGGAGGAAATGTCCTCCTTTTTAACAAAAACCAAGTTGCCCTTCCGAGGACAAGGAAAAGTGCCCAAATGTCCTCCTTTTTGAATTTTTTAACTTACTAAATATCAATGGTGCAGGTAATGCCTAAAAAAACAGCCTGGAACTACATTTTCAGCTTACTTTTTAAAGAAAAATGGGTGGATTTTACACAGCACTTCAGTGAAAATATAACTTTAGTTTAGTGTGATTAACGCTAAACTTCATATTGGACCAATTGACTCGCAAGGAACGTTTAATATCGTTTTCTCTTGTTATTGGGCCCTAAAATATCTTTTTATGTTTTTTTTTAACAATGTGTCCTCCTTTTTGTTGATGGAAATATGGTAGACCTAGTATTACGGTCTATAAAAGAAACCTTTTAATAAAGGGGCTGTGGGTTTGGCATACGTGGCTTGAACCACTAGGTAGAAACTTACTTGACACTATCCCTTTTCTCACAGCGTTTTATGACGTCACAACTTTAGGGACGTTGGTTAACACAAATAAATAGGACTTGAACTATCCGTAAAATTGACTGACTGTTTTCCACCATCACAGTCGCGTTAAAACGTTTGAAAGGGTTCACCATTGGTCAACTGAAAATAAACACAAACTAGTAAATATCCAACTCTAAAAAGGCTTTTTGGCAAAGTAAACGCTCCTTTAGGTAAGTACTAACGCCAACAAGCATCAGAAATTGACCTCAAGGTTGGCCAAAACAAAACAAATACGAAACACCCCAAACAAGTAAAAAACTGTGAAGGCAATTCTCGCCAACCACATTTTACACCAGAGGTCACCAAGTCTCTTCTCCCTGTCACCTATGGGACGCGCTTTTTTAAAAAAAATAGCAAGTTGCTATTATGGTCCGCAAAAAAAAATGATCTTAATAGTTTCTATTAAAGAGGCTTATCTAACCTTGTGCTTTAAATACCCAACAAAGCATTGTGCGACAACTATACTTGTCAGGTAAAAATAAGTTCTAAATACAGTTGTTTTGTGTACCCAGATTTATTAACATGATTATCCCTATGTTTTTAAATGGCAGCCCCGAGCCATTTGGTGATCTTTAGGTAGTCCTTGCCTATAACAAAGCTGGTGATTCCTGTTTTACACCAACAGCCGAATCCTCTATGACACATAGTGCAGAATCATTTATTTGCTTAAAGCAGGGGTTCCCAACCTTTTTATGATCTCGTACCACTTGGACGCTCTGTACTGCCACGCGTACCACTTCTTGCAGAACAACTAATTTGATCGAATCATATTTTATCAAAAAGAAGAATATTGGCCTACTAAAATAAGACTAAAGCACTACAACTAAATTTGATGAGATTTTTGTTTTTGTTTACTGTCAACCAAAATAGCCAAACCTACAAATGTGATAGTCTAAAGTTGGTAACAAAAATGTTAGTTACAACTTTTTAAAATTTAGTTTATTGCATTTTTGCTGCTCACGTTCCTGCATTATTACATTACGACCAGTATCGGTACTTTCAGAGAACTATAGCTTACTATGAAGCATAAACTACCTCTTCAGAAGTAGCCTAACTGTTATTGAACATTTTATTCCGAGCTTACAACCAGCACTATTCAACGCCATTTGTAGCTTAATCTATAAAACAGTAGATGATATCTATCAAGAGCAACATAATTAACGCCCAATGTCCCATAGCGTTATACGGGTTTTCGAAGCAACTGTGCTTCTTGTTGACAATTGGCATGACCTGTATTTTGATTTTTGTGAAAGAAACGGAAGCTACTCGCGTACCACCTGAAAAACCTCCGCGTACCACTAGTGGTTATTGAAAAATGTCTCTGTAACAGCCATTGGAATCAGATACAAGGTTTTAAACAATTTACTGCATTGCAATGGCTTTTGAAACAAAACAAACGTTTAAGACATTTTTTTAATCCGTTATGCAGCAGTTGTGTAATTATCGCCAAAATGATATTTTGGATTTTTTATATTAAACATTTCGGGACCTATAATGCTTTTACAACGAATGAAATATCTGCTTCCTGTAGAGTAGACCCTCTTGACTACCAACATTCGTTGCCGGTATAAAGAATACATCTCTCTCTCTCTCTCTCTCTCGCTCTCTCTGGTTGTGGGAAGTCGCAGTTGCTTTCATAGTTAATATAGCATGTGTATTACCATGGACATTTTAGATTTTGTGATTTCTTATTAAATACTGTTTGGGTTTGGGCAACCACTCAAAACCGTAATCAAAAGGTTTTTATACATGTACATATTCTGTATCTACCAATCAATCTAAAACGGCGTTCGACAACTTTACCTGCAAACTAGAGTATAATGGAGTAACAAAACAATCAGGCGGTAATAGTTTTCGTTATAGTTTATTCCAAGTATAAGTATTTTGACAGCAAAATAAGTCAAGCTATACTATGCAGGTCATGATATTTGACGTCGCCGCGGTCAGGCATTTTTAATTGGTAAAATATATTTAACTTTAACGCTACTACAGGGAACATAACAGCATCAAACTAAATGTTGGTAACTTAAATGCAAATACTTTATCACCCAGTCGAACCACGGCGTCCATACAGACATTTTCTACTTTTTAACCAGCAGTAAAATGACAACACATGCTGCTGCCACCAGGACAAGCACTAAAGCGGCAAACATTTCCTCATCGTGTGACTCCTGGATAGGTCCGCCACTTTGAATGAAATCATAGTCGATTTTGTTTTCCACCTCTATGACTTTATCGACTGGTTTCTTGGCTATTAGAATAGGTCCAGCTGAAAGTACGTGTTTCTCACCCACAGCCGCGACTGATCGACGGCGACGTTTCATACCGCACTGAAAAACAATAAATATCGTTAAAGAAAACACACTAAACAGTAAACAAAAACATATTTTTCAAAAAAACGGTTAGTTTGGTAAACTCTAAGCCAGATTTCTTAACCAGTGGTGCGTGTACCCCTTGGGGGTACGAAGCATCAAAGCAGGGGGTACGACATGCAGGGGGAATTATACGCTATTTAGGCATATTTGTGAAGAATACGTAACAAGTTACTTTGTTATATATCGAGAACGGGTTAGTTTTGTACTACTTACAATCATAGGCGTCGATTTAGGGGTGACCGGGGTGACATGTCTCCCCTCCTGAAAAAACAGGGGTGACAACATATGTATTGTCTCCCCTGTTTTTGTTTGAAATAAAGTATTGCCAGAAAGACCACATACACGTCTATACCGTAAAGTAGTTGAAACCGGCTGTTTGTAAGATTGAAGGTCACAATCAATGACAAACGCAAGTGTCTCGTGGTTTGTTACGCAACGTAACAATGGTTGCAGTAACAATCGGCATTGTTATGTGATTGTTTTATTCCCAGTACTGGCTGGTTGTTCAAGTATCTTATATTTGCTTTATGTTAACTGCAGGAATGACTAGTCAAACAAATATTATAGGCATTTTTGCAGCCAAAACGCAAGCAACCCTCGAATAAGACGTTGCCAGTTTAATGTTGAGTTGTTTAAAAATCGTCACATACAATGTAAATGAACATCTTGAACAATGTTTACTTAATTCCTATGGCAACTTCACTATTTGTCTGTGCGGAAGTTTGCTATATCTGCAAACTTTGTTTCGTTTGTTTAACCAAGGGGTCACCAAACTACGGCCCACATTTTTTTGGATTCATAGAATTACAACGCCCAAAATAGACCACAACCAATTTGTTACGTCACAGACGAGACTACAAGTGTTAATTGTGCGCGAACAATTGCATTCTTTTGTTACTTGTGACGTAATATACGAGAATTGCTCGTTAGTTGATGCTAACTACACAATTTAACAGTCGGATCACCAGATTTTAAATGGGATTGTAGAAAGACCATATTTTGGCCCACCTATGAAAATCGCATCGCGGGCTAAGTATGGAAAGACGGCGCTAGAACATGTTAACTATGGGGCTCGCGCGAATCGTTATTAAAGTTATCCGGCCCGCAGTGTAAAACGTTTAGTGACCCCTGGGTTAACCGAATAAGGGTCATAACTTAGATCGTGCGCTCGCCAGGACAACGGAGCAGTTAACGCAACTGCATTGTGTTCCTAAGATTGTGGGTTTGAACGGCTGATGGATGTTTCCAAAACATGGAAAGGTCTCCCCTAAAATTTTGCAAATAATTAAAAAATCGACGCCTATGCTTACAATACTGTTTTCATGCATTCAACACCCAAGTTACAAATACACTGAGTTTAATTCCTTTTATTGCAATTTTATTTACTTCCGTCGGCCATTGTAGACAGGGGGTACGAAAAATTTTTTTGAAAGCTCAACAGGGTACGAGAGCAAAAAAGGTTAAGAAACACTGCTCTAAGCTATGCTTCTAAAGGCTTCGTTTAGTACAGGGGTCGCCAACCTTTACTACTCAAAGAGCCACTCAGACCAGTTTCACGTAGTAAAAAAAACACTGGGAGCCACGAAGTCGTTTTAAAATTTAAAATAAAATGCAAAACGTTTTTAGTCTTATGACATTCGACTTTTTGTTGTTAGCTAGTGTTTCATTGCATATTAGACACACTGGTATACTAGTCTCGTCAGCAGAGAAAACAACTTTACGTAGCGTTGCATGTTCTGTTTTTGCACATTTGTATTCCTTTGTTAACGCGTTTGTTACGTAACAATTACCAAACAGCTATTGTTACGAGCGCACACACACTGCAAACAAAAACAGTATTGTCTCGTTTTGCGTATTAACCTGCGCGCCGCCAGTTTGCCTCTTTTGTACTTCACGTTTGATGGTATATAGAGATGGGGTTGCAGGTAACTACAACAAGCGAGCACAGTCATGCTACTGCACTTCAATTTTCGTGTTCGACTTTTGTGTTCGGCATGATCGTCACATAATTTTTATTCAAATGTACAACATTTGGTAAATTAAAAAACTGAGCCGCATCAGAGGGCTCAGAGCCGCATGCGGCTCCGGAGCCGCGGGTTGGCGACCCCTGGTTTAGTATATATAATCGTTTTTGCTTTGTCATTTGTCGAATTTAAGTTGAAAAGCAGCTTTGCGGCAGGGATATATGCAGGGTTACCATACCGTCTTTATTTCTAAGATTTGTCCGTATTTTGAAGGGCAATGTCTTAGAAAAAATCGTTTGCCGTATAAAATGTTCTTGTTTTTGACCTGAGTCCATCTTTTGTCTTATTTTCAACAATTACAAGTCCCTGCTACAAGTAAAAGTTAACTTAGACCTGAGCTGTCGTGAGATGCACGATCTCCAAACAAGTTTTATTCTGTTAGTGATGTCGCTGTTACTTTTGTAGGTTAATACAGACGAGTCCGGTTAATCGCATACCGGTTAATCGCATAATCCGTTTAATTGCATAATCCGTTTAATTGCATCACAATCAAAAATCCCAAACCGTCGCCCATTGTTTGTAAGAAAATCGTCCGGTTAATCGCATACCGGTTTATCGCATAAACCGGATATTCGCATCGATTTTCCACGAAATATGCGATTAACCGGATTGATGATCTCTATGTGAAAGTCGAACAGACCGAGTTTTTCGAATAAAAAACGACGATATGAAAGTAAAATCCACCGGAGGTAATGTACACGAAAAGACGTGGATGCATGTTTGCATTCTACACCAAATAACGCATCTAATTTCAAGGTTGAAAATGACACGTCTCGACTATCAAATATTTTGGAAAAGTCATTAGGAGATTAAAACGGCGTTCAGTTTACCGCTGTGCGATAACAAGTAGTCGTTATCTCAAAGCCTTGCACATTGATCCTTTTTCATTGGCTTATCTAATCGCCAATAGTGATATAACAGGCGTTTAAAATTTAAATAGAGAGTTCAACGTGTCAAAATTACGAAACTGGTGTTCCGGCAAGGACGCTGATTGTAATTTCTTACTAAGTGCGAACTGCACCAAATTCGAAGTGTTAAACTGTATTGAAATTTAAACAATGTTAAATGTAAAACAAATGTTTAAAAATGTTTTCTGTTATATTGTTCATGACCCGCCAAACACGCAATGGTTGTAAAAAATGTTAGATCGCAAGTAATCACACGATGTTGTTTAGATTCACGTAATTGGTAACGTGCCAACGACTGACATATTTTATGTCTTCTATTCGTGACCTTGCGCAGCTTATCAGGAAGAACACCGATTAAAAAAGGCATTTATTCCGCTAGTCTAGTACTTGTTGCTGCTTTAAATTTTTGAAGCAACGATCACACGTTGATCACGTGACAGTCACGCTAGTCCTGCAGCTGCAGTTTTGCTGTGTAAGCTAGAAAGTAGCCCCACAATCTGAGTCTTTAAAGTTTTGCTAAAATCAATTATTCTTTTTGTCAATTGTACAACGGGTTATAATAGAAACTGCTGCAGCTCGCCTTAGCGCCTTTGCGCTGTAGAATGTGCCAAAGTTGTAAGTTTGACCCGGTTTCGGTCGTGTACTTTCGGGTTTGGGCCTGATTACAAATATGCACCTAGCACTTTGCCGCTTAACGCGTTGGTTTGAACTAGAAAACGAAATAGGTTAGAAACAACAGGCCATTTTACGTGTATATGAAGCGAGACGCCTGGCACATTTATAAGAGAAACTACCCAAAACAAGACTAAAACGTCATAAACAGTCTTCATAAGGAAGTTCCCAAATTTAAATGTTGGGCCCCTTGGCTACGATGCGATGTAACATATCTTTTCAAATAAACCTTACTGCAAGAGAAAGCACAAATCAAGCGAACTGTGGCGTGCGCGCCAACTAAGAGTGTATGTGTGCGTTTCTACTGTTTCTTCAACACACTTGGGCGATTGCACCATAGCCACGAGATAGTTAGGAAGCATGACGTCATGCATTGCTGCTGAGAGTAATAAATCTAGTTTTGACTTGAGAGTACTTTTTTCGATTCTCGGCAACAAAAGAGAGAAAATACTGCCCCGTTGCCATAGCTGAGCGTCACTGCAACTTTGTTTAGCTGGGGAAGTGAAAATGAGCACTTTCGTTAACGGCGTGTACTGTTTACATAGCAACCGGATTATCGCATAATCCGGTTAATCGTATCAAATACCCGTGGCAAATCGATGATGCGATTAACCGGATTCGTCTGTACCAGCAATCGCTAAAAAGTTTAAACTTGTACATAACGTCATTGCTTTATACCTCTGAGGGGCACTCGCCGGCGTCGGTATCACATATGGTGACGTCACAATGCACGTATATTTCTTGATCAGTGACGTTGGTCCACACGAATGAACGGAATTTGAACAGTCCGTAAATGGGCTGGCTGTTTCTTAACATTATAATCGCGTTGGCGGGATCAAAAGGGTTCACCACTGGGCAACTGAAAATAAACACAGACAAGTTGTTCAAGAAAGTCCGAGGAAAGGTTGTGGTGTGCTTTACCAGTAGAATTTAACTTTTGTGTTATTTAATGCAGTTCAATGCAGTTTTGCTCATTAGATACTAGTTATCAATTTGTTTCTTTGGACATTTTTTTTGTGTTTTTAGCCTGTAGTGGCGGTAAAAAAAATAGGTAAAAGTCTCTGTACTAATGGTAACATTTTTGTATTAAATGAACCAAGCATTAGTACCTGGCCTGAAGGATAAGGTAAAGTGGACTGGCTGTTGGTTGATCTGTAAGTGTAGCCCAACATGATGTCATCTGAAATAGGCATGACATTTTTAGGTATTTGTTAACAAGGATTCAACTTCGTATCAAGTCAAATGTTTTGAAATGACTAAATTTAATGTAGACAAGAATTAGGGTTAGCGGTGCCTTAGGTCTATATGTGCAGGGTTCTATACTGACTTTAGGGTCCTATTAATGTATTGACTCGTTAATGATTACTTCCGTTCATACTGCGACCACAAACGAAGAACAATGGTAAACCGTTTGCATATTTTCAAAATGCTTGCTGATATCATCAACTGCTAACAAACAGCACCTCGGCACGCTTGTTTAACCATTTTGTGCATGTAGTGCTAATATGTCCACCAGCTGTAAAGATTAAACTGATAAATTATCTTTCCGCTTGGCCTGATGTTAAATATGATAATAGCAAATGGGGAGCTTAAAAAAGTGTAGCCTGTTTGCTGTGAATTACAGCGTTACCCAATTTATATAACACTTTGTGGGAAAAATGATCCAAGGCATCTAAAAAGCCGAGATGAAATAGTCAAACTCAATTCACTAACGTTACCTCCACATGAAAGTTGTCTGCCGATGCAGGAACATCTGTCATTTTCACTTCAGCGTAAACATATTGAGGAACAGTTATTGTAGCGTCGTCGGCCAATGGGTCTTCGAATGTATCGTTGTTGTACAACTCGAGTGAAACCTGGAATTGTGCGTCCACTGGGTCTGTGCCAAATCCGATTTTCCTGAAATTTGTAAATTGAAATGAAGCGGTAAAGATATTTTGGAATATTTGTTTTAAATCCCAAGTTTAAGTTATTTGTGTTTGTTCTTATCACAAATTGTTTGTTGTCTTTAAATGTCAAATTTTTTTCATTCTTATAATTTAACCAAAGTGTTACATTTGCACTTAGAAGGATTGATTTAGAAGAGAAAACAGACACTCATCAAACTTTCAGTTTCACTGAAATATTATCTTAAAAGTCTGCTTTGTTTACGTTCTAAGTCTGTTAGAGAAATTGCTTGTTTGTTATTTCTGTTTATGATTGGTATGAAAAACACATAAAAATAAGGTTTTACAAAAATCAAAAAATAACCCTTGTCCACATAAGTTACTGAAAATTAAATAATTTATCTTGCATCTTCAAAAAGTGTTAGCTCTCATTTGAAAGTCGAGTAGTTGAAAATACTGGTGTTACGTGTCCTAACTTATTTTCTCGGGGACAGCTCGATGTACCAACGGTTTGAAAAGGAATCCACCCAAGACGCCCGACCAATCCATCAAATTTCGGACATTAGTGCCGCTTCGTCGTTTTGCAATGGACCCTACTGTTTTCGGATGGCCTTTGTTATAATATAATTATTTTTCATGGTATCACGCTGTTCTTGCGCCTTTCGCTTGTTACTTGCATTCGTCATTCATTGCTCTGAAGAAGTCCTACCGTTCTGGTGGACGAAACGTCAGCGAAAATACAAGTTATGGATAGAAACAACTAGTATTTTTGTTTAACATTAACACCAGTTGAACGACATTTTTGTTAAACTTATTTTCTACCACACATATTTATCTGGGATATTTAGGCTACCTGATCTCTGGCTCAAGTTCAGACGATGTGACAGTATAGTTGGACTCAAACTCGCAAGTAAAGTTGACACAGAAGATAAAGTAGCGTTGAACAGGAACCGACGGATCAAGATATTTCTGGTTCCATACGATGTATATCAGTTTGATTACTCCATCCGATTCCTTTAAACAGAACGAATGTAGATCACTGACGTCAGCACGTAAGAAATGTGGTTTGATTGCATTGGGCCTTTAACAAAAGGTCTCTAAAAATCAATATGAGTACCGTTTACCTCAGCCACTGGGACACATTGGGTATGGTTAAAGATGAAGTATGGGGCCAAGTAGGTGGTGACACAGCTCGGATCTACGTCTTCTGGTTTAACGTCCTCGCTCGGTGCGATGTACAAAATGTCCCCGGTAGTTGCGTTTAATTCGTGCAGCGAAACTTCGTTCAAGCTGAATAAAGTTTCAGATCAAATTGCCAGCTTAAATGCTTTATCTGTCAAACTAAACAACAAGAGCACGACTCTTGACTCTTCGATTTATGCATTTCACTCACGTATATCTTAAAAAAATTGTGGCAATCTAATAGTTGAAATTGTAGTTAAAAGAGTAAATTAATTTCGTAAAGAATGAAAATGCGCGCTTTTGTTTCAAAAGAAATGTAATGTAAGTTTAATTTGAGATCTCATACAAACAAAAATCTAGATAAATTTCACCTGTAAACATTGTGAAAAACCACATAAAAAAGAATGAAATAAAACTTACATGAAAAGGATGTCCTAAAACCTTCTAACCTTTCAATTTTGCAACGCAACATAGCAATATATAGTTTAGCTTGACCTACATGACACTGGCAGTAAATACTTACTTAATTTCAACAATTTCACCGCATTTTAGGTTGGATAACGGCTCGGGGGGTGGTGGACATTCTACACAGAAACAAACGAAAAAATTACCGATAGTTATAAATAGGTTGTTGCAATTTATTAACCATATCCATATATGCAGCGAAAATTATCAACAGACCATGGAAATTAGCGAATTATCATTCGGAAAGAATACTGCAAAATAAAGTGACACATAAGTTTTGCAATGAAAAATACTATTACAAGTTTAACGTTTGGGTATTTGTCAAAACTTGTTCCAAAACCGCAACTGCAAAATAAAACGAGCCATTTTTTTCGTCATTTATTAACCCCCACATAAACTGCAACCCGCGAACAGTGGTATCAACTTGACATCAGAAACCAACCCAAGTGGTCGTGAAAACCGCAACACTATTCCCCGGGGGACAACTGTTATAAGTCATTTCAATGTTTTCCTCGCACTCTCGCTAGAGTTTCTACCCCACAATACCCAAAATACTCCACAGTTAAGGTTTACGTTGTTTGCTATACCTGCGTATACTTTCATGTCAAATCCTGTTGAAACTATATTTGTGACGCTAACAAACATCATTCTAACGTTAGTGCCCCCAAACGATGTTGTTACGTCTTCTGAAAGGGTAAAGGTCGCAGATTCGTTTCCGTACCTGACCGCCTCTCCATGACCTCCGACGTTATCAGGACCAAAGTTGATCTAAACGACAGTTGGACTAGTTTTGCATCCATGCTTAGCGTTGACATCGTTAATATTTTCTGGTTCTTTTAACCTGGAATGTTAGTAATTGTCTAAATACATGTTTGGAATTCTTACAAAAACAAAATCGCCCTTCGATAGGGAAACGCTGGCATCCAGAACAAATGTGTATTTGCACCCTGGGTTGTTAACGAAGTTCCAAACGCAGAATGTGCGTTGTCGATAAAAACTGCCACCAGGTTCCCTCGGCGAAGAAATGTTACGAAAGGCCTCAGCAGAAAAGATTCCTCCACAATCGTCAAATAAAGCTTTAAAATAACACGAAACAGTGTAGTAAACTGGGTGTAAATGACATTTTTTTAGAACCAACCAAGAATAAATTTGATTGTTTATAAGGTGTTCGTGGCATAAAGCCAAGTTAACCCGACGCAATAAAGTGAATACTTGGACAAGTCCCCTTTCTGGTCAATGTTTTTAACTAAACCTTGTGTTGTTGGTGTAAGTGAACAGTTTTATGGCACTCCAAAATCACTTTTACGATGCGTAAGCTTTACTAAAGTTCTAATATTTTGCTGATAACGTGGCTCGTGATTTTAGATGCAACAATAGTTATTTAGAATGTTTCATATTGGCAATGTTGTCATTTTAAGGTTCGGGCCGAAACCGAAATGTTTCGGCCAACCGAAACTTCGGTACATCACTACTAGGAATCACTGTGCCATTCAATTTGAAAATAATAAAAAGTTTTTGAAAGCTTTGCGTTGTCACAACACATAATCTGCACTTACTTCCGTCGTAACCAAATGCAAATTCCCCATGTTGATTTGGCATGTTGCACTGGAAGAACAAGCTACCGCCGCGAACGGGCCCTGCGTCATTTCCGTTGCCAGTTAAAACTGCCACCATGGGTCCTGTATTATCGCTCCCTTCATACACCTGTAACAGTCACGTGGTGTGTCATGGATATTATCAGCAGTTTTACACTGTTATTTTGGGAAGATTTAAAGAACCGTCGAACACCGCATCACAGATTATGCAAAATGACTGATTGTTTTTCGAAAATCGCCGATATACTTCCTCCTATTAAATGACTTTATCTGGTTGCAGACCCGTTAACACATGAAAAATTGCTCTTATCTCCCGCTGTGCCCGATTTAAAACCTTTAAATCTTGGACAGAATAATTAGCATTTAAACACCGTTTTAGCACCGAAAGTGTAACTACTTTATCAAATTGCTTAGACTTGCCGGAACAGCAAAACAGTTGTTAATGTAATATGTCTGGCAAAACGCTATAACTACGATTATATAGTTTTTGACAGCTCTACTGATTTAGAAAAAACAGAACAGGACAACTCAGAATGTTTGGTAAATTTCATCTACCTTTGGGTATAGGCTAGATATACCTGGCATTCGTTGCCGTTGCCAATGTCGCCGAACATTATGTAAAGAAATTTTGATAGAGTGTTTTCACGAGCAGATACAACTCCCGAAGCACTTTGGCAATTTTCATCGATTGTAAGCCGATGGAAAATAGGGTTTAAAATCCCGATGTCGTTGCATGCACAATCGACTGAAAGTAAAAATGTTGACACTTTTACGTTTTGTTTTCGCAGTAAAAATAAAAAAACAATTATTTATCCCTACCGAGCTTGTATTGTAATCAGTTTGTTTACAATACAAAAAGTCAGGTTTGGTTCAAAAGGTATCAAGGCGAGCACGATTTCGTTTGACAATATTAAAATACAAAATATATAGGGAAATGACTGCAAAACAGAGCTTTTTTTATGTACTTTACCTTGATCCGCCGTCATAGCGACGAAAAGTGCGAAAAACAAAAAGTTCCAACAACTTGTGAACTTCATTTTTACACCAAGGTTTTGTTTTAGAAGAAACCTAGAGAAGATGGTATTTAGATGCACCTTGTAGGCTATTCCCGCAGTCCCTATGATTACTGACAGTTAAGTTGGCTGACTAGCTCGCGGGAGTGAGCTGATTTTATGCTCATTTTATGTTGTTTCCATCAAGATATTAGATAAGATCTGTATGATTACTTATAAAAAAACGAAAAATAACTTTTTTCTAAGAGTTGAAGTAGAGAAACAAAAAAGTAGAAAGTATTTTATTTCCACACCGTCGCATTAACTAGGTGCATATAATTGATTACTGATTTCCATTAAGGAAATTAATGCACAATACTGAAACAAGTACCATGCAAAATAGATTAACCCTGTAAATTCTTTGTCCGATAAACTATCTTTGACCTTTATATCTTTGATGATTTTGTAGTTTCTATCCCAATAATAAATACTTTATTGATGTCAAAGACAAATCAACAACTGTCTAAACAACTAAGCAAATGCCAAGCAAGTCTACAATAGTGCTGTTTAAAGCAGCAATTGTTGTACATATGAGCAGTTGAAAAAGGTGTGTTTCGCATTGTTCTGTGATTTGGCCTAACAATAATGCCGGAAGTAACGGTGATGGAGTCAGCCGGGCTAGCTGCTTTCCTCCTATGTTACAACATAGCCTCTAATCTAAGCTGCCATTGTTAAGCTAATATTAGCATGCAGGACTGAGTTCTGCTTTGGGCATTAATATTGTTCACAAAGCCTGCGAATTGGAAAGACCATGTACTGCCATAATGCTGTTTCTTCTTTCCTTCCTAGCAAACTAGACTTTAATGTCCCTCGATTATTGTTTTCTTTTTTTAACTTCAGCAATCACAGTCAAAATAATGGGCTGCGTGCAACCAGGTCGGTTGACAAAGGTACAGTTGTGTTTGGGAGATGACACTATATAGCGGTAATCGAAAGGTTTTTGTTAGTGATGCACCAAAGTTTCGGTTTTCCGAAACATTTCGGCCGAATACACTGTTTTCGATGTTTCGGTTTCGGCCCGAGCTTTTTTTAAATTCGGCCGAAACTTTTTGATTGCATGAAATTGATACCAAAACTTTCATTTTCACCGATGTGAAACATCAAAAATTAACTATTAGTTGTATCTATAAAATACGAGCCACGTTGCCTACAGAATATTAAAAGTTTAGCTTTCGCATTTTGAAAGTGATTTTGGTTTGTCATAATTGATTTACATAAACAACACAAGGTTCAGTTGAAAACATCCATAAGAACGGGATTTTAGGTTTGGCCCAATTCGGCCGAAATTATTAGAATATATTTGTCTCTCTCTGGTTGTGGGATGTCGCAGTTGCTTTCATAGTTGAGATAGCATGTATATCACCATGGACATTTTAGGTTTTGTCATGACTTCTTATTAAATACCATTTGGGTTTAGGCAACCAACCAAAACGGTTATCAAAAGGTTTTCATAAGACGCTGTTAGGTGCAACCGTTCTTTTTTACATATACTCTGTATCTGCCAATCAAACTGAAACGGAATTTGACAACTTTACCAGCAAATTAGAATATACTAAAGTAACAAAACAATCAGGCCGTAATAGTTTTAGTTGTGGTTTATTCCAAGTACAAGTTTTTGTGACAGCAGAATAAGTCAAGCAATATTATGCAGGTCATGATATTTGACGTCGCCGCGGTCAAGTATTTTTAATTTGTAAAACATATTTAACATTAGCGTTGCTACAGGGAACAAAACAGCATCAAACTAAATGCTGGTTACGCAAATGCAAATACTTATATCACCCAGTCGAACCATGGCGTCCATACAGAAATTTTCTACTTTTTAATCAGCAGTAAAATGACAACACATGCTCCTGCCACCAGCACAAGCACCAAGGCAGCATACATTTCCTCATCCTGTGACTCCTGGATAGGTCCGCCACTTTGAATGAAGTCATATTCCATTTCGTTTCGTTCTTTTTTCACCTGCTGGATGACTTGATCGACTGGTTTGTTGGCGATTAGAATAGGTCCAGCTGAAAGTACGTGTTTCTCACCCACAGCCGCGACTGATCGACGGCGACGTTTCATACCGCACTGAAATAATAATAATAATATTAAAAAAACTCATAAAAAACAACACAAAAAAGGTTATTTAGTGAATGTAAGCGATGCTTCTAAAGGCGTACTTCAGTGTGATCGTTTTTGCTTTGTCATTGGTTGAATTCAGGTCGAAATGAACCTTTGTAACAGGAATTTATGTATTTATACTGTTCGTTAGGTGTCGTTGTCACTTTTCGTACGTAACATTGCATCTCGTTTCGGGTAGACACCACAAATCACAAAAAAGTTTAAACTTGTACATGACGCCATTGCTTACCTCTGAGGGACACTCTCCGGCGTCGGTGTCACATATGGTGACGTCACAGTGCACGTATATTTCTTGATCAGTGACGTTGGTCCACACGAATGAACGGAATTTGAACTGCCCGTAAATGGGCTGACTATTTCTCAACATTATAATCGCGTTGGCGGGATCAAAAGGGTTCACCACTGGGCAACTGAAAATAAACACCAACAAGTTGTTCAGGCGAACAATTCCGAGGAACTTTTTTGTGTTTTACCGGTGGAAAAGTTTCAATGCAGTTTTACTCATTAGATACTAGTTATCAATTTGCTTCTTTGGACATTTTTTGTGTGTGTTTAGCCTGTGGTGGCAGTAAAAAAATCTTTGTACTAATGGTAACATTTTTTTATTAAATTAACCAAGCATATAGTACCTGGCCTGAAGGATAGGGTAAAGTGGACTGGCTGTTGGTTGATCTGTAAGTGTAGCCCAGCATGATGTCATCTGAAATAGGCACGTCATTTTTAAGTATTTGTCAACCAGGATTCAACTTATATTTGTTTTATTGCGCATGTTTGTGTATCAAGTCATTTTTTATAAATTTTGCTAAAAATTACTGCGTTAATCTAATTTCCATTACAGTTTGTGCAAAAATGACCCAAGACATCTAAAAAGCCCATACGTTTGATTAAACAGTTGAGTCTTGCAAAACATAATCAAACGCAAATGTTTCGCTTAAATTTAACTAACGTTACCTCCACATGAAAGTTGTTTGACGATGCTGGAACGTCTGTCATTCTCACTTCAGCGTAAACATATTGAGGAACAGTTATTGTAGCGTCGTCAGCCAATGGGTCTTCGAATGTATCGTTGTTGTACAACTCGAGTGAGACCTGGAATTGTGCGTCCACTGGGTCTGTGTCGAATCCGATTTTCCTGAAATTTGCAAGTTTAAAGGAAACCATCAAAGATACTTTGGAATATCTCTTTTAAATTCCAAGTTTTAAAGTGTTTTGTCATTCGTGTTTTAAACACTAATGTTTGATGTCTTTGAATATCAAAACTTTTTTGTAACTAGTACAGGGTTATTCGACCCAAATGTTCCGTGTGACACTTAAAAGTTCGCACCGGTTCTAAAGAACCGTCTCACGAAATTTTATGAGATCAACGAACCGGTCAGCATTACTGGTTACTGTCAATGGTGTTTTTGTAACAGAACCGCCCAAAAATATGACTTTTGTGATAGAACAGGCTGACAAAACAATTGAACCTCACCACTGGTTGATAAGATTATTGCAGTAGCACCTTGATGTTGAAAGTAAGAACTGAAACACAGTCGATTTGTATCTACTGTTATGGAGTTCAGTTGAGCAAATTCTGGTCGTTAAGGACATCTTAACGTACAGTTTGAATTGTTACCGAAGGAAACAGACACTCATCAAACATTATAGCCTACATACATTACAATCTGCTTTGTTTGCGTGCCGAGTCTTTTCTAACCTGTTTGTTATTTCTGTATTGATTTTGTGCTATTGGTATGAAAATCACAGTTGTCTACGGTTTCCAAAAACACAGTTGTCTGAGACATTAAACACTTTATCTTGGATATTTAAATGTAAAGTCTAATTCAAAGGTGGAGTACGTGAAAATACCGGGGTTCCCAGTTCTAAATTTCTACCACACACATTTGAGTGTAAAGTTTACCTGATCTCTGGTTCAAGTTCAGATGATGTGACAGTATAGTTGGACTCAAACTCGCAAGTGAAGTTGACACAGAAGATAAAGTAGCGTTGAACAGGTACCGACTGATCAAGATATTTCTGATTCCATACGGTGTATGTCAGTTTGATTACTCCATCCGATTCCTTTAATCAAAACAAAAGCAAATCACTAACGGTCGTCAGCAAGTAAGAAATACGGTTTGATTGCATTGGGCCTTTTACAAAAAAATCTCTTGTTACTGAAAGGGGCACTATATGCTTTAGGTCTTCAGAAATCAATATGACTACCGTTTACCTCAGCCACTGGGACGCATTGGGTGACGTTAAATATGAAGTAGGGATCTAAGATGGTGGTGACACAGCTCGGATCTACGTCTTCTGGTTTAACGTCCTCGCTCGGTGCGATGTACAAAATGTCTCCGGCAGTTGCGTTCAATTTATGCAGCGAATCTTCGTTTAAGCTAAAAACAAATTGGGTATTGGTGGTCTCATCACAACACAGGGGCTTGATTGATGCGTTTTTTGTTATATTTGGCTATCTGTTTGTTTAAGTATTCGTGAGGTGGACTGTTTTTTTCGAACTTGGAAGATGTTTTGCAACATCTTTGGTGAGCCTAAAATTTACATATTCAAGAACACCGTGTGTAAAGTCATGTGAAAGAAAGTCACTTCAAAATTTGTTGTTTCTTTCAATTCCAACGGAACATCATTCAATGGTGTTAGGATATACTTACACAATTTCAACGATTTCACCGCACTGTAACGGATCCGGGGGAGGACATTCTGAAACGAAAAAAAAAAACGATTTATACTATTGCCGCAGTGTGTTAATATGTTACACACCAGTGTGTCTATTAACATAACAAAAGGTGTGCATAATATATCCGGTGTGTTTCCTGCGAGCAGACTCGTGTTGTCAAGATGACAAAGGCGAATACAGTGCTGTTTTGCGTACGGAAATGTATGTGCTGACAAATGTGCGCGTTCAATCGTTCTGGTCTTTCCGACCCTTCACAATTGTTTTCTAAAACGTCCATGCTACTGTGGCAACTAAAAAGATCACGGAGGTGATTGCAAGATGAATAACACTGCACCACAATCAAAACCATTCGTGTATTAAGAGCTAATTACACTGAGATAATTCATTACGTGTCATGTTTAAAGTATGGATCACTTTAAAAGTTTTTGTCGCATAAAGCATGATGAAACACAGGTGAAACACACATTTTGTCTTACTTACCTGCGGTTACATCCATTGTAAATCCAACGGATGACCCACTGCCATCGCTAACAAACATCACTCTAAGTTGACTGCCAGTATACGCTGCTGTTAGGTTATCTGGAGCGAAATAAAACCCATCTGGATTCCCATATCTAATCGCAATACCCTGACCTCCGACGTTTTCAGGACCATAGTTTATCTAAACAAATTGTGGAAAGTGAGCTTAAAGTGTCTTCATTGCATGTTGATGTTTCAGAATAGTTTTGTGATTGTGTATTTTATAGGTGTATAACGACTGTTATTTATAGGTGTATAACGACTGTTATTGGCTATTTTTTATACCTTGCTGTTAAGCGTGTTTTTAATCCTTTGGAATTTGAGAAAAAAACTTTAAGGTGTTGAGAACACTTACAAAAATGAAATCGTAGTTGTGTAGTACAGTGTTAGTATCCAGTTGAAAGGTAAAGTTGCACCCTGCAGGGTCACCGTTGAACTCCCAAACGCAGAAAGTGCCATGTGGATAAATGCTCTGCATGGAACTGGGATCCTGGGGCGAGACAATGTTGTAATCTGGTGAAGCGGGGAAACTACCTCCACAATCGTCAACCAAAACTTTAAAATACCACGAAACAGTTGATAAATGGAGTAGAATTTATAGAAAACAAACTACACTAGGTGTTACGGATGCTTAAAGAAAGTCTATGTTTGTTGCGGCGTTAGAAAGATACAAATTATCACCACGTTTAAAAACTTTAGGTTTAACGAAACGTGAATCGTTGCCAATTCATGTATTAAATTATTTCAGCGAAGCTCTTGAGTTTGAAGTCAGGTCCGAATCAAGCCCGTTTTTTTCAAGAAACCTAAGCCCGAACCCGGCCCGACTTTCATCTATGTGTTGGAAACTAGTGAAGCACCGGACCCGTAACAATTTTTAGCTAAATTATATTTTTTTCTAAATGCTCGAGATTAGTATCATTATATATTTCTTCTTACCTAGTTGGTAGGACCAAAACAATCGTTCATTTGCAACCGACATGTTGCAAACAACGTACAACGAGTTTGAGCTGGATCGTATGGCTCCTACTTCATACCCCGAACCAGTAAAAACTCCCAAAAGGGTTCCATTGTTATCAATTCCATCGTACGCCTGTCAACGTTAAGTCATGCATCAGGAGTTTTGTCAAATTACATTTCGAGTCTGTGCGAATGATAACCTTGTGATCGCTTTCACAAAACAGTAGCTAAAGAAGTGTGACACCTCTCAATAAAATTAGTTTTAGTGTGTTTGCGAAAATAGCACAGTACGAAAACGCGATATACTGAATCATATATTTACCAAGCGTTCCCATGTGGCTTACTGTGATTTATATATGAGTGTGCCGTGATCGCTGGTCTGCATTGACGCTTCAGGGCTGTTATCCGTAATGCATTTATGTTTTTCTTATGCGAAAAAGGGTTAACTATAACTGATTTGCACCTTGCATTCATTTCCAGTGAACAAGATCCCATCTGCCAGATAAATGAATGGGATATCGCCGGGTGCTACAGTGAACGTCCAGTCAGCAAAGGGACAAAACGAGTCGACCTCAACTCTTCCGAAATTACCGGGTAAATTTCCCAACGAACCGCACGCACATTCGCCTGAAAGAAATATCGTGGTCACATTTTTAGGCGATTTAGGAAATACTGTTGTCTACATGTTTAAACTATGTCCAGCTGGCAAATGTGTATTGAAAAATAAGTGCAAAAAACGGGTTTGAAATTTACCTTTTTCTGCAATCAGCGCAAAAGCGGCCAAAAACAGTAAGTTCCAACTCGTAAACCTCATTTTTTCAAAGAGTTGATCAAAAACAACCTGTATTTTAGATACACCATGTAAATATATGATCTGTCGGAGTTTATGAATGATTACTAAGTTCAAATCAATGTACTTAAAAATCCAGTAACGCTGTAATTCTTTCAGAATAAAGAAGCTTTGCCGAATTTTCTAATCGCCCAATACGAATTATTTCTTTCGAACGCTCAAACAGTGATATCAGCTAATTTCTCTGCAGTGTCATGTACGACTGCCCTGACAAACTGGCGAACAAATGAACACCTGTGTCTTACAGTTACACGAAATAATATGCATATAACAAAGCGTTATTTCCGTGTGATGATATCAAGCTGATAGGACGATATAGGTTGATCGGAAGTTGTTGTTACACCCCCAACCGAGCGACCTCTCGCAAACCCATCTTATCCTGTTGTCACGTAAATGAGGCCATAGAATTATAAGACTATACTAGGCTGTCGCTCGCATAACTATTAGCAAATCCCCTTACTAAATGTGCTGTTAGGTAAAATGCAACACCGATGTTATGTCTATCCTAATGCATTTTTGTTTTGGCGACAAAAACTATTTACCTTGCCATCGTTTATTTAGCAATGTTGATATTATGCAATCAGTTTTTAACAAACACTTGTCATGTTTAAATGTATGAAATAAATGCCTAAATTTATTTTTCATTATCTCGAACTTAAATTACCCGATTTTTGGATCTAGAACAGTGGTCGGCATCCGTCGGTCCGCTGCCCGGTGCCGGTCCGCGAGGACTTCGTTACCGGGCCGTATATTTTTTTAGGTTAAACGCTTTAAACATTGTGCCCAGGTATTTAGGTGTTTTCATTGCTAAATATTTGTAGTTTTTTGAAGGCCGGTCCGCATATTTCCAAAATGTTTCCGAATTCGAACCACAGGGCTTTTTAAGCCAATCACAAAGGCGGGTTTTCCCGGGTCATGTGACTTTTTAACCATTCAGCCTAGTCGACTCATTGAACCCAAAGTCTATATAAAACACAAGTTGTCCAACCTATTGTTACGCAATAAAGCCTATGTAGCCATTTTGTGTCCAAAATGATACTGTGGGTAGAGAAAAATAACACATAAATTGTCTGATTTTTACAAACTGGAGAGCATAGACGCGAATTTGATTCGCCAAATTGAATGAAAATTTCGAGTTCTAACATTTCACCGTAATATTAAAAGCTAAATTGCTGTTTTTCATGTAAATTTGGCCGCTTATTTTTCATGTAAACTTTAAATATTTGCGTTCAGCGTGCATTATCACGCTCAAATGTTAGAACCCAAACGTTTTATTCGATTTTGCCTATCAAACACGCGTTAAATCCCACCAGTTTGTAAAAATCAGACAATTTATGTGTTTTTCCCTATACCTGCTGTATTAATTTGGACACAAAATGGCGTCCATGCGGCTCTATCGCGTAACAATGGGTTGGACTACTTGTGTTTTATATATACTTTGATTGAACCAATCTCACAACAGCTTGCGTAGTAACCAGTCAATCTGCCTCGAGTTACAACATTTGAAAGTTAACGTTGTGCTTGGTTTTATAATTGTATTACTAAAATATAAGCATTTTAAAAGGCATTTTTAATAATTAATTATAAGCTTTCTTGTAAATAATCATCTGATATTGTTAAGTGGATTCCCTGCAGCAAATGGTGGAACTTGGAGAAAAATTAGTAACAAAAGGAAATGAAGAAATGGTTTTTAGATTGACCTTACAATCAGCAAAATAATGGGACGAGTGGCTTGAGTCTTTTTGTGTAGTTTCTATTACTAGCTGGAATGTATACAAAACATTTCTAAACCCTAAAATATTTTGGGGAAACCTTTGAAGTTTTGCCAACATGAAGCTGGTGTATCAAATTCAACACTTTGTGTCCTGTGTCTATGGATGTTAAGATCAAACTTTACACCAAGTCAACTAAACATCACATAAGTTGGTTTCTACTCATCCATGTATAGTAAGTGTGGCAGTTAACCACAATCACTTGCTTAAAGCTGCCAGAAACCTTGGTTAGCTAATAAAGATCAGTGAATCTACAAGAAAGATTTTCTTCATGTATTTTTGGCAATGATTGTCAGTGTCTCAAGCATTACAAACCCATGAGACCAAGTTGCTTGTTACAGATGGAATAAGTGCAGTCACTAACAACTAATCCAAAGCCCTGCTCTGTGTACTATCTCTGGGATCAGTGGCGTAAATGTAACTTTGGGGCATAAAGTGGTATAAATTTGTTTTGTGCTATACAGAAGTATGCTGAAGAATCGGAGGCTAAGATCCGCTTTGTTATGTTTGTGCCATTGTAAGGCTGATCATGGAAAGAATCCACAAAATGATGTTACAATCTTCTGAGATAGTGTTTGTGGCTTCTACAACCAATCTGGTTCAGACTAATGCCTCACTTACAGTCCTGTTATGTGGTATTCCAATTGGGGATGTATCAGGGATCAGCACCTCAGAAGCAAATGTATGCAGGCGTTGCATTGGGTCAGGAGCAGGCACCATCTGTGGAATTCTTTAGTGATTTGGCCACTACACATCAACATAAGATCATGGTGGCTGTTCAAATTCCATGGAAATCAATCCAACCACTTCATTGTCTGATAGCATTGCTGGGCCATCACATAAACCAGACTACACTGCAGAGAACTTTTCTTAAATTTAATAGTGTTCTGAGTTTATAAAGACCAAGCACTCTAGTGACTTTAATTAAAAGGAAACTAAAAAAGCATTAGAAAGGTTTAAGAACTCTTCTGCTCATTTCGTTGCACAAATCAGATCAGCACTTCATTCATTTGGTAAAAACTCAATTGGCAGCCGCAATGCTGGGAGCAAAATACATTGGGTTTTTTTGGTACTGACATTAAAATTATATATTTTCTTGGTATAGGAGGTACAAAAATTCATTTCCTTATGTGTTTTACTTTTTTTCCTGCAGCTTTTCCGTGCATTTTTGTATAAATTGTTAAAGGGTCTTGGATAAAATTGTTACTGCTGGTAGATATCATATTGCTTACTATTATTACCTAATTGGTTTGTAGATTGGGGCAATTGGCTTTTGATTAATTTATTGGATTGTAGGTTGGGCTATTTGCTATTCCAGAACCTGCATGGATGCATAATCATATTTGCTGTTTAACAATTAGAATTTACTTTTCCATGCTCCAAAGTGATTATACCTATAGATTAGTGTGCCTTTAGCCACCAGAGCTTAGGCCTGTATGACTGGAACCAAGGAAGAGCAGTTGCGCTGCCAAAACAAATAAAACCTTGAGAAGGGATGGACTAAAGGAAAGGGCAGATCGGAGACATCAAGCACTCCAAGTCAAAGGGCATTTGCTTGACATTTAGCTATAACTAAAGTTATTGTACTAGTAAACATATTGACTATCATGGAGAATGTGATACCAATAGATTATCATTGGATCTACTTTATAGAACTGTGTTGACTGATTATTTTTAACTGTGGTTACAGCATGTATAATAAACAAACTTTTGGAGGACTGTTGGAATGAGTGATATAATGTTTTAATTTAGGTGCAACTGCTTTGTTCCATATAAAGAGTTGCAAATAAATAAACTGATGTAAACCATGAAGAAAAATAATTAGCCTGTGTAGCAAGGTCAAGACAAACTAATTTAACTTGCTGACAAATAAGACTGGTCATATAGAGTGCTGTCAATAGCCAAGCTTGCCCTAATTTAGAGCATTGTAAGTAAAAAGGTGTTTTGTTTCATACATGAGATTGCAAATAAAAAAAAACTGGTGTAAACAAGAAAAGATAAAATAACTGAGAAAAAGCTGCTCACATGAGGTGAGATAAGAAAATAAAATTCTGACACTGCTGCATAGCTGTTTTTAGGTGGTAGCTATTCATTACAACATTTTTTGGGACTATTATCATTTCAATGTCACAAGAAAAACAATAAATATGCTAGCACAAGTAAATCTTCTCATAATTTACTTTATACTGTAGTAGTTTTTTTTAATCCTGCATTGGCTCTCAAGCACACTACTTCAATTTGCTATTCAAGATCACTTCTGTTTTATTGTAAACTTACGACAAAATTCCAGCATGCACAATAAAAATAACATATACATTGATGGCACAGAACAACATTCATAACTGAAAATACTGGGAGTTGTTTGGAACAACTATGCAAATGGTGTGCCTAGTGTACACTTATGTCAGAACTGCACTGTGTACAATAATAAACCATTCATCTCTGTAGGTTAGGAACAGTTTGTTGATCCCAAGGTATGACATGCATAATGTGTTAAATTGTGTTGATCATAGGTGCTTGCACTAGAGACAATGAGGCATAATACACTGTTTTTATGCCATGCAAACTTGACTGCATGCCGTGCTCATCATATAAAAAGAAAAATTTTGACATTGATTGATTGAAGGGAATGTACATTAAATCGCAACACTATCCTAAACAAACACATACCATTAATAAAAGAAAATATTTTGCTCAAAAGCTATTTCAGACTTAATAAAAAGTATGAGTGTATAATTTACCATTTATGAAGCATATATTGCACAAAAGTGATTTTACACTCAATAAAAATTATGTGTGTATAATTTACTGCTATACATAACCTAATAAACATTACCTTCAGTTCAAACATCCAAAATGCATGAGTCTTCACCATGTTCTGACTTGTAAAAACGTTTTTTTGAATCAAAACTGACATAAAACTTGCAACGTCGACAATACTGAAGTCAAAATAACCGCTTAGCAACCTAAACGTGACGTAACGGCAACCCGCAGATTTGCGCTGCTGTGATTGGCTGAAAAAGCCCTGTGGTTCGAATTCGGAAACATTTTGGAAATATGCGGCCGGTCCGCGATAACATTTCAGTTTTAAAAACAAGGTGCCATGCCCCCCCCCCCCCCCTCCCAAGAAATTTTGACCGGCTGTTTTAGTATTAAATCTTGTAATTTCAGACAAAACTGTGAACAGCAATGTGCGCTATTTTGTTTGATGTGCGTAACGCATTGATGCTCGTCACACATCTCAATAAACAATGAATGCCAATCCAGGCCACTTGGCGTCCAACTGCGCGTATGACGTTACAATGGATTTTATAATAACTTTGTTACGTCACACTCATACAAGTGAAGATAATTCACATATTGCGAGTTTAATAGGCACAACAGGTGCTAACAGAGAGGTCTACACAGTCTACCGCAAGGTGGCGCACGTGTCACCGCAAGGTGGCGCAATATATTTTATGCTGTTGCTCGGGCAAATTATCCGGTCAAAACCGTTTCATCCGGTCAAAACCGTTTTAAACCGTTTCAAATTATTAATCATTTCAATTTAATTCTACCCATCATCTGCCAGACCTTATCAAACCCAAAAAGAATTTTGACCGTGCACTGTTATTTTTGATACACCCTATAAGTGTTATCTCATGTATTCTTTAGTGCGCTGTTTTGATAAAAATCACAAAATATAAAACAGATTGCATTTTACTGGTTCGGGTCCAACGCCAAACAAAATATGGGGTTCAAAGTTCTGGTTCAGGTTTTTAGAAAATCGCAATTAGCGGTTCGGGTTCGGTTCAGGATTAATAAAATTAACCGCTCAAACCGGTTCGCGGGTTCGGGTTCAGTTCCGGTTCGACTCCCTGGATACAGTACAGAACTTTATTGAGATTAACGGACTGTGGAGGTTGATTAAACTTCTGCCCCCAAAAACGAAAGTATAAAAACGCATAATGCGGGAAACGAAAAAAGATTAAATTACGTTGTGGGTCCGCGGACCGATAAGATTTATAAAAGGGGTCCGTGACTACAAAAAGGTTGGGAACCACTGATCTAAACCATAAAGTTAATAAGGTGTAAATCTGACTGTTTGAGTGTAGTTTCTGTTTTTGTGCAATTAACTGGTAATTCCTTTATGTTTTTTGTTTCGTTGTTTAAAAAGTCTTTTCGTTTTTGAAATTTATGTGGGGAAAAACGCCACGAATAGCAAACTTTAAACCTTATGTTGCACCATAGCGCCTCATGTGGTCATGTAAACTCTTTGCCCGCAAATCTTAAGGATAAAGACGTGACAAAAAAGCTAACGTTCATAGTATTGGTCTATATTTTATTCCAAGTATATTTTATCGGACGAAACAAGTCGAGCTACTCTATATGCAGCTAATTCACATTCAGCTCGCAGACATCACAACTTTTTACTCAATAGCAAAATGACAGCGCACGCGGCTGCCACGAGCACAAGTACAAAGAAGGCAATCATTTCTTGATCGTGTGACTCCTGAAGGGGTCTGACACTTTGAAAGAAGTCATAGTCGACTTCGTTTCCTTGGGTGACTTTTTGGTCTGATTTCTTGGCGATTAGGATAGGTCCAGCAGAAAGTACGTGTTTCTCACCCACAGCCGCGACTGATCGACGGCGACGCTTCTCGGTGCACTGAAAAACCGAAAAATATTGGTCAATTCAAAATATTAACAAAACAAAACAATTAACACTGAAAAGCGGCTGTTTAAAAAAATTGTAAGTCGTGTTTCCCTATTTGTTTTTTAGATCGATCGATTTTGCTTGGGATGTCGAATGTTGATCGGAACAAAATGGTTTAGCAAGGTATATGTATTTATTCTATCCGTTAGATGTCGCCCGTGCTGTCACGCGAATTTGAACGTTTTTTGACGTAAGTTGTCCTAGGTGTGCCCCCCCTAGTGCATCATTTAGGTTTCAACGTACAACTGTCTCTGTGATTGCCAAAAGAAGCTATAGTTTTTAGAGTATCGCCTACCAGTTCGGGGCACTCGCTGGCTTCGGTGTCACAAATGGTGACGTCACAATGCACGTATATTTCTTGATCAGTGACGTTGGTCCACACGAATGAACGGAATTTGAACTGTCCGTAAATGGGCCGGCTGTTTCTCAACATTATAATCGCGTTGGAAGGATCAAAAGGGTTCACCACTGGGCAACTGAAAATAAACACAAACTTCTGATAATATACTACGGGAGAGACTATGAAAAATATTTCGCTTTTCTTATCATATAATGTTAACTTTAAAGAGATATAATGTTAATGTTGGCATTTATCTCTTTCGTATAATGTTAGCATCAGTACCCGGCCTGGATAACGGGGTAGATTGGAGTAGCTGTTGGTTGATCTGTAAGTGTAGCCCAGCATGATGTCATCTGAAATAAGGATAAAAAAGTAGTTTATTTTGAGATGTTATTGACATGTGTTTGTTATGTTGTTGGATGGGTGTTAAATGTTTGTTACCAAGTGTTAAATGTTTTGTTACGAAGTAGAAATATTTTGCGTGCTAAACCAGAACTTTTAAAGTTTACTCGTTTTAGGACAAAAGATGTAATAAGAAAATTGGTTCCATATGTCACCAGCTGCACTGAAGAGACCTTATAGGTCGAAACATTATGCACTGTCTGCAGCTTGCTTATTATTTTCTGGCTTGATGCTTTTATGTATGGTCCTAAGGTCCAATAGGCAAAAATACACAAATTCTACGTTCATTAAAAGTTTACAAACGTACGTCCACATGAAAGTTGTCTGCCGATGCAGGAACATCTGTCATTTTCACTTCAGCGTAAACATATTGAGGAACAGTTATTGTAGCGTCGTCAGCCAATGGGTCTTCGAATGTATCGTTGTTGTACAACTCGAGTGAAACCTGGAAATGTGCGTCCACTGGGTCCGTATCGAATCCGATTTTCCTAAAATTTAAAAGTTTGTAAGTTATAGCCCTAGTCGCACAGAATAGGAGTCTGGGTGGAATTGTAACTATTATGGTAAACAATGCCATTTCGCGCTTTATCTCGACACTACGTTGGGTTGATTTTCGTTATCTTGTCAACAATAACTCAAAATGTAGTGTTAGCAGATGTGTTCTATGGGAGTGATACGAGCTCAAACCTTTGTTATAAAGTGGTTTCTCTCTTTGTAAACTGCAGCAAAGTTTGTTGAAAATTTAATCTTGAGCGCTGGTACAGGGTAGCACCGATGCTATCGTTTTCAATTCTATTCTCTCTTCTTGTGATCGCATGTATTAAGTTGTATATACGTGAAGAAAATTGTAAACCCTTGGGCTAGCCGGAAATTGTATATTTACCTGATCTCTGGTTCAAGTTCAGACGATGTGACAGTATAGTTGGACTCAAACTCGCAAGTAAAGTTGACACAGAAGATAAAGTAGCGTTGAACAGGAACTGACGGATCAAGATACTTCTGGTTCCAAACGATGTATGTCAGTTTGATCACTCCATCTGATTCCTTTCAGATGCAAAAAATTAGTTGGAAAATAGTTTTTGTATGGACGTTAGATTTTTTTCTTAACAGGTTGAATCAGGCCGGCTTGTTATTAACATCAGGCGTCACCAACGATATACCAGAACGAAAAAAATGACCCAATTACCGAAACATATAAATGAAAATACTGAAGTAAATATTCAAAATAACAAGATGCCGTTTTTTATTCCAGTATTTCGTTCTGGTATTTAACGTTGAAGTGTTGCTTAAAATTTTGCGTTGTCGCGCCAACAATTTTTTTGGGGGATCATTTGTTTATTTTTATAAAAAACATTTTGTGACGTAATCACCACTCAAAAATAATCGTTGTATATGGTCCATTTTTCACTTTCCTGTTACACCCTGGTTTATATGAGTAGTTGACTTCTAAAGTATTGGTCACTCAAAACTGTTTTGAAACCATTTTATGACCAGAAAGGAGCGTGTTTTGTACCAGCATAGTGTTTAGAATTTGGTCTTGTAAGCAACATGTCATTTTTTTATTGTTAAACCACTTGGCAACCATTTACCTCAGCCACTGGGACACATTGGGTGACATTAAAGATGAAGTAGGGATCCAAGTAGGTGGTGACACAACTCGGATCTACGTCTTCTGGTTTAACGTCCTCGCTCGGTGCGATGTACAAAATGTCCCCGGCAGTTGCGTTCAGTTTATGGAGCGTATCTTCGTTTAGGCTGAATAAAACGTTTGATGAATTTGTGAAGTTAAGTTTGTACGGGTTTTTAGATAACACAAATACGGTAGGCTATAATGTAGATCAGTTATAACCAAACTGTGTGCCGCGGCACACCATTGTACCGTGAAAGATTTCCAAGTATGCCTCCAAATATTTTCTATTTTGAAGTGCAAACATTCCCTGGTGTTTTAGGACTTAAAAGCGAAATACTGGTATGCATGGCAAAGAAGCAGAGCTCATATTTTAGTTATTTTAATGAAAAGCATCCTCACTATGAAGTTGAAAATGAACATTTTTTGAAAAATTTATGTTATGTTTATCAGGAAAGTGTGCCGCGAAAAAACATTTAAGTACATTAATGCGCCGCATGCTTAAAAAGTTTGAGAACCAGACCTAGTCGAAACATAACGTTACTAACAGATACTTACAGGATTTCAACAACTTCACCACACGTTAGCGGATCCGGAACTGGACATTCTGAAAAAAGAAAATTTTACATTTTAGACTGCTACCGTTATGTACCACAGTGTACTGATTAATATCCTCAAAGGGGTGCACAATATATCCAGTATGTTTCCTGCTAGCGGGCTCGTGTTGTTTTGTAAACGGAAATGAATGCGCTGGCAATCTGTTAACTGGTGTGTTTAATCGGTGTCATATTTCCTACGCTGCTATCGCGTTTTTTTAATTGTGTTATCAAACGCCCATATGAACTGTAGTATAGCAAATGATAATTAGCACCCGATAGATTGCCACATCAGAACAGTGCATACGAATCTGTGCTTAACTTATGTAACCAATACAATGTACCAAACAGGTTGTATTAGTAATGGTGGCATTAGCACAGAGTTGCAAGTCGGGCCGGGTTCGGGCTTAGGTATTTGTGAGAAAACGGGCCTGACTTTACGTTCCGTGTCCACCATTTAAAAAATAAAATCGCTTAGCTAAGTAACTCTGGCTTTGACCTAATGCCTACTCTACTCTAAAACGTATTGTTTACCCCATTGTGTACTATTGTGTTTGTTGTCTATCTCTTTTTTCTTTCTCATCCTGTCAATCAAAATTTCGGGCCTAAACGGGCTTCGCAAAAACGTTTCGGGTTCAGGCCGGGCTTCGGGCTCATACTTTCGGGTTCGGGCCGGGTTTGGGCTCAGATTTCGGGCCCCCTTGCAACTCTGCATTAGCATTTGCGGAACATTTTGAAATAAATGTCGCCTTACACTTTTTTCGGCCTTTTATCTCTTATCATAATATTAACATGGTACCACAATATAAGCAAATTTAATCCTTTATCTGTCATAGAGTTTGGGTTAAATATTTATCAATTTTGGGTGACGCTTAGACTTTTCGATCAAACATCAACAAGCTTCGTGTACATTTGTCGGCTCACCTGTTTTTATAGTCATGTGGAATCCAAATGCAAAACCGCTGCCGTCGCTAACAAACATCACTCTGAAGTGACTGCCTCCAATCATTGCAATTTTGTTATCCGGGCCGAAGTACATGTGCGTAGCGTTTCCGTACCTCAACGCATTTCCAAACCCTCCAACGTTATCAGGGCCAGAATTTATCTAAAGAAGTGGTTGGAAAGATAATTCAAGTTTGTTAAAGAAACACAAGTGTTTGCAAATTTAAAAAAAAGTTTTAATTGAACGTAATTGTTTGTAATCGCTTTGTCGTGACATTTGCGCGTGTCCAAACGGTGTGTTTTTTAATGTGTTTGTCAGTTTGGTTGGCTTGGTATTCGCTTTTTTGTTGGAGGTATTAAACTACCAATCTGACAATACTCACAAAAATAAAATCGTTGTCGCTGAATATCGTGGTATTCAAGTAAAAGGTGTGTTTACATTCTGGGTTGCTGTCGAACTCCCAAACACAGAACGCGCAGTGAGGATAATCCGATCCGGTGCCAGGGTCAACCGGCGAAGAAATTTCGTGAGTGCCTTCAGAAGGAAAGCGTCCTCCACAGTCGTCGTACAAAACTGTTAGACAACATGCTTTTAATCGGATTTATTGAAACTTACTACATTACACCAAGTATTACGTTGCTAAAATGTTACGTTTTAAATAAGGCATTGATTTTCTCTACCAGCCTGAACCCTACACCCCAAAGGCCTGCTCTTACTTGAAACCGCAAACTGTTGACTATGTATAAGCATTTTCTGAGTCAAATAAATAGACATAGAATAAGCCTTTTAGACGTCCCAAGGCCAGAGACTTTGTGATTTAGGTTGTCCCGTGCCGTGGTGGCTTGGAAGACTAAGATGTAAGCGAAAGTGAAGCAAACCTGAATTTACTGTTATTATGTTGCAAAGGGTAAAATGTGGCCCACATTTGAAAAAAAATATGCAGCATTAACTAAAAATAATACTTGGTAGTAAATTTAAATCATGGGATATCACAAAAATATCAAAGTAGAAAAGTGGTGCCCCCTTAATTTTGTTCACTTGTAAATCCAGCCCTGTATAGAATTTTGGATCCAAGGTTTGTGTCACTTACTTATCTGGTAAGACCATAGCAATGCGGTATGTGGATTTTCCAAGTCGCATTCAATAAACATCATTGTGCCACTGTTGGGTAGGACGGCACCCACTTCACTTCCCAAACCAGTGAAAACTGCCAGCAAGGGGCCAGCATTATCAGCTCCTTCATACACCTTGAAACGTTAAGTAATGTGGGAATAAATGGCAGTGGTTACACAATGCAGTACAGCGTACATGAGTATCAATCCCAATGGAAACGTACATAACTTGGAATCCAACGGCACTAAAATAGCCATTGGGAAATAAAGCACGTGCTTTAAGACATCTTGAGAATAGTGCACCACAGAAAAGTTTGATAAGTTAGCTTTTGTTAGAAATAGTTATCATAAAGTTTGTACCGAGCATTCAAGTCTTGATAAATGCTGTTTAGGAAATTAGTAAGCTTAAAATCAGATCATCGCTTCAGTTTTCTAATACCCTGCATTCGTTGCCTTCGCCGATGTCACCTCTTGCCAAGTACATGTATGGAATATTGGTGAAAGACGAAGTAAGGATTCTCCATTGAGTCATGTTGCAATCAGCAGAAATTTCGTTCTTTCCGGAGTCACGAGCTAAAGCCCCGAGATCGCCGCAAGCGTCACCTACGACTGAAAGAAAAACCTTTATCACCTTAGAATTCTATTTGAAAATAATCTCTCAGGGTTAACCCTGTAGGCTACTATTTTTTTACTGCAAACGATTTTTCATTAAATTAAGGGCGAAATTAGTTTTACAGATTAATAAGGTCAGGTGCCACGGAGTTTAAATTTAGTTGAGCGCACAACAAAATTTAAAACGGCTAAAATTAAAAAAATCTGCAAAAACAAAACATCTTATTGTATTTTACCTTGATCTGCAGTCATTGCAGCAGCAACGAAAAACATTAGGTTCCAACTTGTTATCTTCATTTTATTGGACTTTTACAGAAAGTTTCATTTACTAAAAACCTAGAAGTTAGGATAGAGTTGATTTACCGTGTAACCGGTATTTATACATTCCCATATATATTTATGAGTTTCCATACAATCAAGATAACTAATACATTAAAACTAAAGGTAGTCTTACAAGGTTTGGGTGTTGATATTTTTGTTTGGAATATGTCAGTGAATTTAATCAAACTCATACGATTACAAAAACAGACTAAAAATTATGTGACAAAACTGTACCGAAACAAGACAGCATACCCAATAAACTGTACAGCCCTACACTCTTTACAGTTGCATAATACTATCTCACATAAGATTTATTTAAAAGACTGTGGGTTCCTCGCAGCTCGCGAGAAATCCCTTTTTCACATCTCAGTTTGGAAACTGCGCTTAGCTAATATCAAATATTGAACAAACAAGTGTTTACAAAGACAGTGTGTGCAACCGTTACCTAAAGACCTTTGAGGTGCTCGTCTTACGCACCAAAGGTCCGTATGCTATTTCCAGATGATGACACCAGGTAGTGAAACAGTTGGTTTGTTTTTTGTTCTCCTATTGCGCTGAATGGACCGATAGGAAGTTATTGTCAGACTGCGAACAGCGCAAACTGCCTCACGCCAACCTCGTATCTTTGTTATTAGAAAAATGAGGCCATACGGTTACAGGACATCCAGATTGCCGCATGCACAACTGATGAAATAAAATTGATTCACTTTTTTTAAAATTTAAATCCACCAGTAACTGACTCGTTATTTAGGCCTGTTGCAAGTATACAGTGCTTTTGGATTAGACTATCACTATAGTTTATAGATCATGTTTGATAAAATCCGAACGAATATCTGAATTGGAGTAGGCATTTCTAAATGTAGAGCCAAGACTAGGTTTACCTCCCTGGTTTTCTGTTTTTCGCCTTTGCTCGTTTGGTACACTAAATAATGTACAGTTCGATTTGTTTTGCATTAATGATTTAATGACAAATATCCTATATAAGCAGTGGTTCCCATCCTTTGGTTCGCGCACTAAGGGCAGCAATTCTCAACCTGTGCCTATGGTCACCGATCTGTTTCTCTTTTGGCTTTGTCAAGAGTAAAAGTGCTTTCGTTTTCTTAATTTAATATATTTTTTGCAGTGGATTTCTAAACCACCCTGAGTACCGTTCTTGTATACTCTATTTGATTTGCTTGAAGCTAAATTACCTACTGACCTATATATAATAAACTTCAAAGATTCTGCAACAAAAGCTTATTTGTCGTTACTTACTGTTTTGTTTCGACAGCCAATTTATTCCTCCAGTCATGAGAAATCGTTTGAAGTTGGTGCTGAACTTACTACATATATGTTTTTAAAGTTTGACATCTACTTTTTCGACTGTCAAGCAGAGGGCCACCTAAAGGGATACTTGCAGCCACGATCTATGGAAAGTTGAGAACCATTAAGAAAGAGCAAGTGTTAGAAAAGTGCAGTTTGTGAATTTTTTGTTATGTAGCCTACACGAAACTCGATGTACACCAAGGGGGTGTTTTTCTTTCATCATAGCTTAATTGTGTAGTTTTTGATGTCTCACCATGTGTTTATTATTGTTTATTTGTTACATCACAGTTAAGTTTTCAGTGAAGCATCGATTTTCAGTGTAGTGATTCTGGCCAGAGTTTAATTTAATACGTGTAATACAGCGGCCTCAAACTTTTAACAAGACAATAAAATTGGAAATCTTGTTTTGTACACATGGTTGCAACTCGCTTTTGGGGTCTATATTTGTGTGGTTATGTAAACTCTTTGCCTACAAATCTAAAGATAAAGACTTATGAAAAAAGCTCACGTTCATAGTATTGGTCTATATTTTATTCCAAGTATATTTTATCGGACGAAACAAGTCGAGCTAATTTATGTGTAGCTGATTCACATTCAACTAACAGACATTACAACTTTTTACTCAATAGCAAAATGACAGCGCACGCGGCTGCCACGAGCACAAGTACAAAGAAGGCAATCATTTCTTGCTCATGTGATTCCTGAATGGGTCTTACACTTTGAATGAAGTCATAGTCGACTTCGTTTCCTTGGATGACTTTTTGGTCTGGTTTCTTGGCGATTAGGATAGGTCCAGCTGAAAGAATTCGTTTCTCACCCACAGCCGCGACTGATCGACGGCGACGCTTCTCGGTGCACTGAAAAACCAAACAAATATTGGTCAATACCAAAGTTCAACAAAACACAACAATTCACACTCAAAATCGGCTGTTTAATCAATTTGCAAGCCGTGTTACCAAATTTGTTATTTAGTATGATCGTTTTTTCTTCGGATGTCGAATGTTGTTCGAAACTAAATTTTGTAGCAGGGTAAATGTATTTATTCTGTCCGTTAGATGTCGCCCGTGCTGTCATGCGAATTTCAACGTTTTGTGACGTAAGTTGTCGTAGGTGCGGGCGCCAGGGCATCTTTATGTATCATTTAGGTTTAAGCTTACAACTGTATCTGTGATTGCCAAAAAGAGGCTGTTGTTTTAGATAGAGTATCGCTTACCAGTTCGGGGCACTCGCCGGCTTCGGTGTCGCATATGGTGACGTCACAATGCACGTAAATTTCTTGATCAGTGACGTTGGTCCACACGAATGAACGGAATTTAAACTGTCCGTAAATGGGCTGGCTGTTTCTCAACATTATAATCGCGTTGGAAGGATCAAAAGGGTTCACCACTGGGCAACTGAAAATAAACACAAACTATTAAATAAAATACTACGAGAGGGAGTATGAAAAATATTTCGCTTTTCTTATCATATAATTTTAACTTTAAAGAGCATCAGTACCCGGCCTGGATAATGGGGTAGATTGGACTAACTGTTGGTTGATCTGTAAGTGTAGCCCAGCATGATGTCATCTGAAATAGAATGAAAAAGTAGTTTAACACGAGAATTTGGTAACATCTGTTTGTTATGTTGTTGGTTGTTGGTTAAATGTTTGTTACCAAATCGTGCTAAACCAGAACGTTTTGGATTTTTTCACTCGTTTTAGGACCAAAGATGTAATAAGAAATATGGTTCTATATGTCACCAGCTGGACTAAAGAGACCTTATAGGTCGAAACATTATGCACTGTCTGCAGCTTGCTTATTATTTTCTGGCTTGATGCTTTTATGTATGGTCCTAAGGTCCAATTTATAACCCGTCTGGAACTGGGTTTACGTATGTACTGGGCAAAAATACTTTAAATACACAATTCTACGTTCTTCAAAAGTCTACAAACGTACGTCCACATGAAAGTTGTCTGCCGATGCAGGAACATCTGTCATTTCCACTTCAGCGTAAACATATTGAGGAACAGTTATTGTAGCGTCGTCGGCCAATGGGTCTTCGAATGTATCGTTGTTGTACAACTCGAGTGAAACCTGGAATTGTGCGTCCACTGGGTCCGTATCGAATCCGATTTTCCTAAAATTTGTTTCATGTTAAACCGGCAATCAAACCACAAGCGTGCTGGGTTTGTATAGGCACTTTTAGTGTGTAGTTATGGACATGCATTGCATAACCCAGTCGAACTTTATACAAGGGCTATCTCCAAATTATCATAATATACCAGAAATGTAGTGTGGTTATCACAAAAGTTCTTGTGTAAAATGTTGACATGATTTTGTAATGTAATTCCGTTATGTTTTTTTAGGATTTCTCCAATGTTCTAGTGTAATTTACGATTGAACTTTATCGGTGTTTTCTTGCTTGAAATTTTCAATGGTTTTGTGGAAACAATCTTGGGTAATTAAAACGAAACAATACAAACCACATTTTTTTTCACTGGGAAGTTTTTATAAGTTGTAGCCCACAACTAATCGCACATCACGGAATTGTGGGTTAATTTGTAACTACTATCGAAAACCAATGCCGTTTCGCGCTGTATATGGACATAAACACGCGTTGATTGTCGTATATACGCGAAGGAAAGTTTCAGACCCTTGAACTAGCCGGAAATTGTATATTTACCTGATCTCTGGTTCAAGTTCAGATGATGTGAGAGTATAATTGGACTCAAACTCGCAAGTAAAGTTGACACAGAAGATAAAGTAGCGTTGAACAGGAACCGACGGATCCAGATATTTCTGGTTCCATACGATGTATGTCAGTTTGATTACTCCGTCCGATTCCTTTTAGATGCAAAACAATCATTTTAAAAATAGATTTTTGTATGGGCGTTAGATTTTTTCTTAACAGGTTGATAATAATCGGACCGGCTTCTTATCGACATCGGGCGTCACAAACAAAATACCAGAACGAAAAAAATGACCCTATACCGAAATATCGAGTCGTCGCGCCAACAATGTTTTTCTGGCGTCATCTGTGTGTTTTTTTTGATGACAAACATTATGTGACGTAATCACCACCTAACAATAATCGTTGTATGGTGCAACTTTCATTCTCCGGGTAAACACTGGTTTAAATGAGTAGTTGACTTCTGGTACTGGTCACTCGAAACTGTTCTGAAACCATTTTTATGTCCAGAAAGGAACGTAACAGCGTGTTTTGTAACAGCATGGTGTTTAGAATTTGGTCTTGTAAGCAACATGTTAAGTTTTTTCTTTGTTAAACCACTTGGCATTTACCTCAGCCACCGGGACACATTGGGTGACGTTAAAGATGAAGTAGGGGTCCGAGATGGTGGTGACACAGCTCGGATCTACGTCTTCTGGTTTAACGTCCTCGCTCGGTGCGATGTACAAAATGTCCCCGGTAGTTGCGTTCAGTTTATGGAGCGTATCTTCGTTCAGGCTGAATAAAACGTTTGATGAATTTGTAGGCGCAAGTTAAGTTTGTTTACTCAAAAATTTATGCAAGTCCGGGTTTTTAGATACCATAAACACGGTAGGCTATGATGTAGATAGTTTACCTATCAACCATTAATAGATTACACAAGACCTAGTCGAACATAACGTTACTATAACAGACACTTACAAGATTTCAACAACTTCACCACACGTTAGCGGATCCGGAGGTGGACATTCTGAAAAAAGAAAAAAAAAACGTTATAGACTGCTACCGTTATGTACCACAGTGTACTGATTAATATCCTCACAGGGGTACACAATATATCCGGTATGTTTCCTGTTAACGGGCTCGTGTTGTTTTGCAAACGGTAATGTATGCGCTGGCAATCTGTTGACTGGTGTGTTCAATGGGATCGTGCTTCCTATGCTAATCGCGGCTTTTTAATTGTGTTATCAAACATCCATATGAACTGTTGTAGCAACTGATAATTAGCACCCGATAGATTGCCACATCAGAACACTGCGTACGGATCTGTGCTTAAGTAATGTAACTAATACAATGGACCAAACAGGTTGTATCAGTAATGGTGGCATAAGCATTTGCGGAACATTTGGGAATAAATGTCGCCTTACACTTTTTTCGAGCTTTCATCTCTTATCATATTATTAACAACATATCACAATCTAAGCCAATGTAATCCCTTACGTGTCATAGAGTCTGGGTTAAATATTTATCGATTTTGGCTGACGGTGAGACTTTTCTACCAAACATCAGCAAGCTTCGTGTACATTTGTCGGCTCACCTGTTTCTATAGTCATGCGGAATCCAAATGTAAAACCGCTGCCGTCACTAACAAACATCACTCTGAAGTGACTGCCTCCAATCATTGCAATTCTGTTATCCGGGCCGAAGTACAGGTGGGTAGCGTTCCCGTACCTCAACGCATTTCCAAACCCTCCAACGTTATCAGGGCCAAAGTTGATCTAAAGAAGTGGTTAGAAAAATAATTAAAGTTTGTTAAGGAATCATACGCAAAAAGTTTTAATTTAATCGTAATTGTTTGTAGTCGTTTGTTGTGACATTTGCGGGTGCCCAAACGGTGGGTTTTTCAAGTGTCAGTTTTTGTCAATTTGGTTGGCTTGGAACTTTTTTTCTAGGAGGTATTGAACATACCAATATGACAATACTTACAAAAATAAAATCATTGTCGCTGAATATAGTGGTATTCAGGTAAAAGGTGTGTTTGCATTCTGGGTTGCTGTCGAACTCCCAAACACAGAACGCGCAGTGAGGATAATTAGACCCGGTGTCAGGGTCAACGGGCGAAGAAATTTCGTGAGTGCCTTCAGAAGGAAAGCGTCCTCCACAGTCGTCGTACAAAACTGTTAGACAACATGCTTTTAATCGGATTTATTGAAACTTACTAAATTAGACCAAGTATTACGTTGCTAAAATGTTACGTTTGTAATAACCCATTCTTTTTCAACTACAAGCCTAAATCCCAAAGGCCTGGTCTTACTTAAAACCGTAAATTGTTGACTGTGTATTGCTGCATTATGCATTAATTAAATCATTTACTGCAGTGGAACGTTGGCTGGGATACGAATAAGCATTTTCTGAGTCAAATAAACAGACATAGAGTTTAGACGCCCTTTGGCCAAAGCCTTTGTGATTTAGGTAGCCTACCCTGTGCCGTGGTTGCTTAGGAAACTGAGGTGTAAGTGGATGGTTGGTTGAAACAAGCCTAAAATTAGTGGTAATGTTGCAAAAGATGCATTTGTAAAACATATGCAGCATAACTAATCCTGCCCTGTATGGAATTTCGCATCCAAGGTTTGTGCCACTTACTTATCTGGTAAGACCATAGCAATGGTGTATGTGGATTTGCCAAGTCGCAGTCAAAAAACATCTGGTTGCCACTGTTGGGTCGGACGGCACCCACTTCACTCCCATCGCCAGTGAAAACTGCCAGCAAGGGGCCAAAGGTATCATCTCCTTCGTGCACCTTGAAACGTTAAGTAAGGAAAATTTTCAGACTTTTAGGTTATTATTTTGTTTAATATTGTTTTGGTTTTATGTTTGAAGAAATAGCAGTGGCCACACATTGCAGCACAGTAAGTATGAGTGAGAGAAAACGTACATAACTTGGAATCCAGCGGCACTGAATTAACCATCGGAAACGGCTTTAAAGACAGTGGTCGTCAACTGCCAGGCCGCGACCCAGTGCCGGTCCGCGAGGAGTTCGTTACCGGGCCGTATCGTTTTCAGTTTAAATGCATTGAAACATTTTGTATCCCGGGGATGATAAACTAATTTAGAAGTTTTTATTGCTAACTATTTGACGTTTTTTTAATGCCGATCCGTTATCAAAATTTAGGTTCAAAACCAGTCCGCAGTGTAGAAATTTTTTCCTTTAAAGGTTGCCAATTGCTTTAAGACATCTCGGGAATGGTGCACCACAAAAAAGTTTAATAGTTTAGCTTTTGTTGGAAATAATTATCATAAAATTGCATGCACTGAGTATTAAAGTGTTTGAAAACGCTGTTTAGGAAATTTGTAACCTTAAATGCAGACCATTGTCTCATTTTTTTAAATATTTAATACCCTGCACTCGTTGCCTTCACCGATGTCACCTCTTGCCAGATACATGTATGGAATTTCGGTAATAGACGAGGTAACGATCCTCCAATTAGTCATGTTGCAATCCGCATCCATGTCGTGCTTTCCGGAGTTACCAGGCAATATCCCCTGATCGTAGCATAAACTATCACCTACGACTGAATGAAAAACCTTTATCACCTTAGATTTCATATTTCAGAAAAATCGAGTTGACCATGTAGGCTTGTGTTTTTAAAATGCAAACGATTTTTCTTTAGTTAAGAGCGAAATTAGTTTTACAGATTAACAAAACTTTAAAGGGTAGGTGCGACGGTGTTTAAATTTAGGGCAGGTGCGATTTATTTAAACAATTAAATATAAAAAAATGCTACAAAAACATCTTATTGTATTTTACCTTCATCTGCAGTCATTGCAACAGCAACGAAAAACAGTAAGTTCCAACTTGTAATCTTCATTTTTGTCGACTTTTACAGATAGTTAGGTTTAGAAAAAAACCTAGAAGTTATAGTAGAGTTAAGAAGCAACGTGTAACCGGTATTTATACATTCCCACATACATATACGTTTCCGTACACCAAGATTAATACTTTTTTAAAGAAAACTGAAGGTAGGCCTAGTCTTACAAGGTTTAGGTGTTGTTATTTTTTGTTTGCGATATGCCAGTGATTTAATTAAACACATACGATTACGAGAACAGACTAAAATCGTCCGACAAAACTGTACCGAAACAAGACAGCATACCCAATAAACCGCAAAAACAAGATTAACTGTGCAGTTATGCACTCTTTAAAACAATCAAAGCGTTTTTATCAATTTAATGTTGATCAAATACTTTAGGATCTATACCAAGTTAGTTGCTGCTGTATTAAACTAGTGTACATACTTACTACTGTATCTTGCAATCGCGCAAAATGATTGAACAAACAAACCCACAGATGCGATATTTATCCCTTGATGATATCACTCTATATACTGGTTTACCATTGTTGCCCGTTTCATGACTTGAAAGATCGGAAGTAACGGTAACACCGCTGCTTCCGCAGAGCTTCTGCCGCTAACCCATATCTTTGTTATAGTTAAACGATCGAGGTCTTACTATGGTATCCTTCTAAGCTGCAGCTCGCGGATCTTACATGCGACATCGGCACTGAGTTGCAAACCAAATAAAGAACCAACGCATAGCGACAAATTCTACACACGCACTCCAAGTATTGGAGTATTGGTTAAACCGGTGCCTTATTTCTTCATCTATCACATTTTGTAAGACTTTACTTGCTTGCATTGACCGTTTCTACAAACCAGCCCAAGATGTCAACCTCTGAGGTTGAAACTGAAAAATGTTGTCTGGCCACGACGGTTGAGAGTAAGCCGACAAGAGTTAAAACTAGACAATGGATTTCCTGATTACACTCAGGTTGAGCTAATAACACCAGGCCTCACGACAGACCTAAATTTCGATAGGTGGCGCAAAGAGCTGAATTATTTATTTAACACCCAAATAAAGGGTAGGGTAAGGCACTAAAAATTTTACATTAGAAACTAAGTTTTTTTTTAAATGACCATGCCCCGACCACAATAGTCCCAACCGTCAGCATTATGGAGATGTATTATATATTTATTGACATTTATTACTTTTTACGAACCAACGACGATTCCCGATTAGTTTTTTTGTGTGTCTGTATATCAGTTATGCGCGCCAGACCATTCGGCCAAGTCCCTGTGTATCGTTTTAAATAGGTATTTGTGTTTTTAGCTAAATGCGGGCCTGCCAAGAGGCATGTTGTTCGTAGATTTTCATTACACTTCTGAGCACGGACACATTGCTGTACACATACGGTTCCCTTTAGCGTCCATGGACCCCTGATTTAGAAACCCTGACCTGGAGTTAAGTACTGTTGGAGTTTATAGCGAATATCACAATAAATACTATCTTTTACATCTATGCACGTCAAATCGAAGATAAAGAAGATAAAATTTAAACACCTAAAGTCCTAAACAATGGTAGTAACAAGAAATTGAGAGGCAAAATCAGCAACAATAAAGAAAGAAAGGCTTTTTAAAGAGAATCACCAATAGGATGTTTGCAAGACAAATTGCGATTAAAAATGTGTAAAATGGTTCAGTCACAATATGTCATAAGAAACTGAAACAAATAAAGGTTACCGCTACTCTGCAGTATTACTTATACATAAAAAATACTCTTTCACTAAGAGATAAAAACAACATTTTAAAAAAGTATTTGTTATGGTGTACAATACGCAAACCTTTATACGAACACCAAATCTATTATAATGTCAAGCCCAAAAGGGAATATTGTACTTGTAAATAGAATACAATACATTATTGTATCGCAATTCTTAAAATAAGACTATTCAGTCTTTCAAAAAACGCATATTTTGTTTGCAATAAATAAGATAAACAGTAAACAAAGACACACATATTCGCACTTTAACCATTCAAAAACTGCTGCGACTATAGCCTACAAACTCAATACGCAGAAAAAATCAAATGGGAAAGCTAAATTTGACACAATCAACACGAGGCAAATCCTTGCTGAACCAAGAGACACACCCACCGCGATTAGGCGACCACGCCCACTTTTTCGCGCAGCTAACTGTACCAGATAAAATCTGCAGGGAGGTATATTCATTGACACACTTAAAAGTCCATCATCATGTTTCCAATTTTTGTTTACTGTGGCGGTATCCATATGCGATGTAAATCACCAAGCCTAAAAACAAGGGACATCAAATTCACGTTAGTAAGGATTTGAATACACGGTGTATTGCAAGACATTGCATCGAAAATTTAGCTTCTGGATATAATCTTTGGCACGTACCAACTGCCATCCAAACCGCCAATCGTAGCCATGTGAGTGATTGCAGTTTCAGCATTAAAATAATGTTGATCACGATGCTCATGTACGGTATGAGGGGAACCAGAGGGACCTTTAGGAAACAAAAAATATGTTATATTGTATGTGCATTATTTCCATTGTAGCAGTATTGGGGACATTTTTGTCGACTGCTTGGGACAGAGCAAAGCTTTGAGATAAACTAGTGGCCAAAGTTTTTCTTTCTTACAAGATTCTTGGTAAAGCCGAATTTGTCTTTTGGAAATGCTAATGCCTAGTGTTGGATTCCTAAAACGTCAACTTGGTGGAAATAATGGTAGATTTTAGTCGAACCTTTTTTCCCCATTGATACTAGGTTATCCAGCTAACACTTTCTTTAATGGGTAAATATCTTAACTTGTGTTCATGTATCTGGTATAAAGACGTATTTACAACACTATTACGTACCTTAAATGTTCGCATGGTGTTGTCCTGCTTGAAAGTCATGATGAAGAATAGACTCGCTAAGGCGAGTGTCACAAACACGACCAAGAGTATAATAAACCAAGCCTCGTTTGATTCTCTGTAGCCGAATAAACAAAGCGCCGAAGCGGCTGTGGCAAAGAGAATCGAAAAACACAAAGACAGAAACGGCAATCTTCCAGGCCTATAAGGCAGAGTCCAGGTAAAAAGACGCCCAAAGCTTGAAGCTAGAACGCTGGTCTTCACTGTCCCGCAAACATTTTCCACTACAGACTCGTTGTCTTCATCTCCATAGACTGCTTTCCGCTCAGCGATGATGTTGTTCTTTCCGCCAAAGTTGGTTTCTTCGGTGGCATTTGCGTTGGCACCGGTTGAGGGTTTTTCTTGCTCTGTTGGTGCATCGTCCTCAAAACTTTCGTACCTATATGGACGCCGAATTTTCGAGTTTATTTTTAAACGTTTGATAAGTAAGCTACACAAAGTGCACACTGTTTTGACCCGAAAGGTCTTATCAGTGCAACTGGTAACAAGACATTTGCCGCTAGTGTATCCACCTTATAAAATGCGTTGGTTTTGCAACAAAAACAAAACACTTTCTTGCTTATTTTTCGACAAAGCTAAATTTGTTAGGTCCTCGTTGTTTTTCGTAACTGAAAAATGGACAAGTGGTTCCCATTCTGATAAAAACTTCTTTTTGGAAATGATTTTAAAACTTCGTAGGAGGACTTTTCACTACTCTTATACTTGTGGTTTGTACAAAAGACTAAAAGCCGGGCTCTAGAAGACAATGCAAGTCCCTGCCTATTGTTTCTAAAACTCCTTAACTCTAATACAGAAAACTAAAACAACACATCCCCAACCTTGATATTTGGTTCGGTCCATATCGAAGCTTGATAACGCAGATTGAAACGAAAGTGCAAGCCAAAAGTTGACCGATAGAGATAAATTCCACTAAAGTGTGAAGACTAAAGATTGCTGTTGTGATCATGACGAAAATCCCACACACAATGGTGGACGCTACTGGCACCTAGCGGAACAAAAAGTAATTTTAGTTGACGCTAGGTGGAAGTAAAGAGACCACGTCTTGACCATTACCGAACCATACACAAAACGCGCAAAATTGGCTTTCAACAAGTATGTATTTCAACAAATATTCGTAAAGTTTATTAGTAATTTTAATTATTGCAAATTTTAACCGAGTAATGTACAAAACGGCAAAGGTCCTAAAAATGTATTGCCTATCCGGCACATTTAAAATATAGAGGAACGCTTGGATCAATTGGTGTACCTAAAAATCACTTTAATAGCGGTGATAACAATGCACCGATCCAAGCGATCCTGTATATTTTAGATGCACCCTTGCTGGAATTAATCAAACAAAACACGCTTCTACAAACCCCCTCAAGAATGCTTACCCCGTTTTTCTCATTGACTTTAGCCATAAACTCCATAATAAGTCCATCACGAGCCATTGCATACACGTAACGTGGCACTACCACCATAGCTGCAAGCATGGCAGCAGTCATGGCTGCCAGAGCACCAATCGAAACAACGTACTGGGCCCAGTACCACTGATGGCTGATGTAGGCCGACGGAAAGGGAGCGGCCGCAGACACATTGTACCACGGTTCCATAAGGGTCAATGACGCCGAAGCGCTGACGTAGGCAATGACTACCATGGTAACAGAGATGACAAGGGCCAAAGGAACGTCCCTGAATTAAAAATGATTAGGTCGGATTAAAGCATGTGGTTAAGGCGAAATAATTGAAGACTTTGGATGCTTTTTAGGTAATAATGAATGGGTGTGGACATTGTTACTGTGGATGTGGGTACACAGTGAAGGTTAGTGGCTTAAAATCTGTCAACATAAGTTCTAGGTAACATTTCAAATGAAAATTGGTCCAATATACCAACAGTAGGTGTGCCTCTTAAGACCAGAAACTTTGTAACCAAATCTTTGTTTGTTATCGTATTTTATGTGTGTTGAAAAAGGTTTACTAAACTTATTAGTCTTGTTACATATTCGTAAAAGTTAGTATTGGTACTAGCTTTGGAAACCAACGTATTCAACGTATTCCCTCAGGCTTTGTTAAACATATATCCTATGTATACCGTACCGTTTCGGATTAATCGACTCTTCGTTCGCTGATGCGACAACTTCGTAACCGACATAAGAGAAGATGAGCGTAGCGGCACCGCTTATTGTTCCCGAAAATCCGTGCGGAAAAAATCCTCCTTCGACTTTTGTCCAATTCTCGATCCTACCCAGGTACATACCCGTACCTGAGAAACAATTTGAAGCACATTTTAAATTTGTTTGCATAAGCCAAAATTGAGTCGTGAGGCGATGGCATGGTTCATTTACTTCGTGGAAAATATGCAGCAACACAATATGAACAGAAACGGAGAGACTATAGAGATTGCAAGTACTGGTAGTATAAAGGTAAGGACAGCAACTATTTGATAAACTTAAACGCCACAGCACAGGAAGTTTCAGTCAGAAAACTGAAATATTTTTTGGTATATTAACAATTTTAAGGTTTAATAAATAAGGGTTATCATTTGATAAGTGTCTAACATTAGGCGTGTACGTAATGTACTCAAGTAATCCAGTTAATTGCATATACAAATGGTCACGAGAAGGACGATTATACGGTACTGTTGGTCCACATGGAACGTTAGGTAACCAGTAACGTCACGATTTTTTTAACTCTAGATTTTTTATTATGTTTTCGGGCCAAATTGCTCGATCTTTATTCCTCAAACCATTATCATCGATACATGAAATTAGAAAAATAAAAAGTTTAAAATCAAACAGAGTGTTCGTTACAACGATTATATGTACATTGGTTACATTATATTGAAAGATACATATTCCGACTTCAATTAAACCTAACAAAATTGTTAGACCAAACTTACTGAAGATAAAGAGGATGACCACAAGGTTCAAGGCGGCAAACACAATGTTAACTTTGGATGAGAGCTTGACACCCAGGGCGACGATAATGGTAAGTATTGCCACCAAACCAACTGCTAAAAAGTCCGGGTAATCTGCAACTAGACCACCGGGCATCGAACAACAACTGATTAGGCCTTGCTGTATCGGGTGACCGAATAGACCGTCCATGTATCTGCGAAAATACAAAGGTTAGTAAAATTGTTGTCAATAGGCAGATTTTTCGCAAAATTACAGAACCAGGCAGTTATTTGTCAAGCCCTAAGGTAGCCATGTTTAAAAGTGTTTAAATATAGTGCATTTAGCAACAAAGGATGAACGTGGCTAGTTCCGTTAAGATAGAGCAGTGGTTCTCAAGCTTTTTTGTTGCGATGCCGTTGGAAAAGTTTTCTGACCTTGCGACGCACCAGGAAATAAAAGGTAATAAGGAAACTTATTATTAAAGTTGTGTTTACTGATACAACAAATAAAAGCCACGAAACGAAACTATGCTGCGACGCCCTTGAAAAAATTGGAACGACGCACCAAGGCGTCGCGACGCACAGTTTGAGAACTGCTGGGATAGAGGATAATTTGAGGGTTGGAAAATACATAGCCATTGTGCAATCGGGGCAAGGAGACATACACACAACAGCTTGTCGGTCATTAAGATCATAAACAGTATTGCAATACAACATGAGCTTGCGACATTCTTGTCATTAGAGTTTGTATGATTTCGTGATATGCAATGGTTGCATATGAATAGAGCAAATTGGTTGCGTAACACAAACAGTCGTGAACTGTCTGTAGACTGTATTTGTAATGTCGGTCTGTGTGGCCTACTGCACGCCTGTAGCCGTTTTGCAAAGAACAGGTGGACAGCATATGCATTTCCCTAGCCTAGATCAAGTATATAAACGAAGATATCTTTATGATTGTAAAAATAGTGTGGTCTATATACCCAAGTTCCCTGGCAGTTACGTTTACTTTTCAAGTGCGTGTATATTGTTCCTTAGTGAAAGGTTAAGAAGCCCTGCACTATAACAAAGTTATATTTATTTGCATGTGATTTTAAACACTTTGAAATGTTCTTAAACGTTTTAACTGCTAAAATCTATCGTAAACTACAAACTAATAGAAAGCTGCTTCGGCGATTTTAAACACTGTATCATTTAGGTGGGGATTTATCGAAAATGTACCAGTAAAATGGCATTAAAACAACTAAACAGGTGTAACTGTCGAGTTAACAACAATGATTAAAAGAGTGAAAAAGTGACTCAGATTCGATTGCGAATTGGTAACGTAATATCAGTTGCGGTAAATGACAAACAACAACACAAGCATAATGCGTGTGTCCCTTAGTTAGCCCGTGGTATGTTTCATTTTCCATGCAGATAATTAAGTCATGCAGTAAGATATATCCAACAAACAAATTTCTCTCTCTGTATTTTTGCGATAAATCCGACCTAGACTGTTTCCGTTTTGCGCTAAAACGGTATTCAATGCTATATTGTAAAAGAAATTAGCAGTGGACCATGTATAACTAATTTAACCCATTTAAACCAGATAAAACAGTCACAGGTGTTTCCCATATAATACTGTTTTGAATACGCATGTAATACCATGTTGCAATTACTGAAAATATGTAATGACACCCCAATTGCCACAAAAATCACTCTGGCTATAAGTGCACGCCTTATTGCAATTGCTGTCTAGATCTGGATAATGTTAGATTGAATGCAATAATATTAGATCACCAAGTCAATCCTTTTTCAAATCCTCATTAAATAAGGGCCAATTGAGTGACAATAACTCGAAACTCGAACCATAACGCGAAACTTAAATAACAACACACCCAAATGTAATGACTAGCTCTGCATAGCACAATAGGTCATTGGCACGCATTGTTAAACAAAGGATAAGTTTACAAAGCACCATTACAATGTAGGCAACCCTGTTTATACCCGCTCCATGCTCTGGCAATGGCTGCCACTGCTACTGCGTGTTCCAATGCTACGTTCCAGCCGATAATGAAGGCCCATATTTCTCCAACGCTAATATAAGTGAATTGGTAGGCTGACCCGGTAACTGGAATGCGGGCAGCGAATTCTGAAAACAAATTGTGCTTATAGTTAATAACACTTCAATTATTGAACGCAATCGATTTGTATGTTAATTTTGTTGCTTATACGGCAAGTACTGAAGCGAAATTTTAATTTCTGGCAAAAAGTTTTACGTATGATGTGGAAAAACGTTTATGTTGGCTTTATTATTTTGAAGATATATTTATGTCGAATAATGCAATTATTGTGTGCTTGTTGGTTAAACAGTTTTAAAAGACCGCCCTGTAGTCGCAAGATTGCAAATCGTAACTTGGCATGCAGCCTTTTTTCCTAAGAGGCCGTATTACGTAATAACAATAAAAATATTGCTTAAATAAACAATAAAAATATATAATTCAACTTGAGTAGGATTATCACCCCAGTCGGTTGTACTTCAACCAACAATCTTAAAGAACTTGGAGCAAACATTATTATAAGGCTATACATGAAGCGATTTTATTTACATCTAAGAACGTTGTCCCGCAGGAGTCACGAACAGTTAAAGGCTTTTCAACAATTTTACCCCTCAGTCCCTTTGTACTCAATTTGTTTTGAAATATAAGACAATTTTTCACCCATAGGTCGATACCACCCACGTATAGGTGCACAAAACGCCTATAGATGGGCGGTATAGACAAATGCCAAGGTTCGGAAGGTTCTGTTTTCCGATACTAATTAGATTGTGTTCGTTACAAGAGGAGAAACATGATTTGATATGCTTGACGCATGTTTTTTGGCAATTGGTAAGTAAGCATCGGTTTGCATTATTCCGATGCATCTACATCGGCGCACATCACCAAATGAATAACAACATCCGGTAACAAAAATCCGCGCATGGCATCGTCGACACAGGACGTTTTTAGGCAACAGTCATTCACAACAACGGAAGACAATTTGGGACAAACTTTATGGGAAAACAACTCTGCTGTGATAATGCTGTGAATCAATGTCACCAACATTTTCAAAGCTCCCATAGAGATGAATACAAAAATGCGTCCACCAAATTTAATTCACTACCCCGTAAAAGTTTATCACATACAACTTTGGAACCAATAGGTTGAAACTAGATTTTCTGCATTAGTGAAATTACATCAAACCTAATAATATACCTGAAAGTGTATTACGTTGCGTGGAGTCAATTTTATCATCATTGAAAACCAATTTTGTATGCTGAAAACCAAACTTTATTTTTCCATTACAGTGGTGCCTAAAGTACGGTACACCTAACGTTAGAGGTTAGCAAAAGTCGTGCGCTACAAAATTCAATGCTAATTTCAACATACGGTGCGCCATAATCTAAACACAATCCACGGAAAAGCGGTCAATACTCTTTCAGCGCATTATAACGGTCAGGCTCGGCACGGACAACAAACTGATATTTTGTGGACATAGACCAGGATGTAAATTGTTTATAAATAGGCGTTTTTAGCGCTAAAACCAATATGTCGTTTTGGCCGTTCGGTAAACTGTCAAAACCAGGTATCCAGCAGCCCTGGGACATTATTTGCATGCTTTTACACAGGACGCTGAAATCATTCCACAAATTCTTCGTAATGCATTAAAAAAATCGGGAATTGGTGTCAGTGCAACCAGGGGAAACGCTGTTATACGTTTCTAATTATCACCATTTTTAAATGGAAACCGTTATAGAAAGCTAACAATAACAAATAATAGATACCAAAAAGTTTGTGTATATAAATATGCATAAATTTGGCTTGCAATTGCGTTTCTCGTACAAAGTTGCTTTTATTACCAATATGTATTGTGGCACTCTAAATTAGTTGTCACTTGCCATACCTGCGTAACAAACTGCTGAAAGTGCAGATGCAATGGCTGCCAGCACGTAACTTAAAACAGTAGAGGGACCTGCAACGTTTCGTACGATGGTTCCAGTTAAAACGTACAACCCGGAACCGATCATAGACCCAATGGAAAGAAACGTCAAGTCGCTCAGATTTAACACTTTTTTCAGATCTGAAAACAAATGAAACCTGTTTAATGCTTCCGCGATTAGAGTGGATAAATATCCATGCATTAAGTTAAAGTGTTAAACCAGTGGTTCCCAACCAGGGCCCATGGCCCCCCGGGGAGGCCACGAGCTGTGTTCCGGGGGGCCACGGGCGTAGATTCACAAGAAACACCCACTAAAAGTCATTTTTACTTTAACTTTATTCCCGAATTTAATGGACTATTTCACATACTATTTGTTTATAGTGAGGTTTATCACGCTCATTTACTCTATAAGACCTGTTTAAGGCCAAAATAATACCGCACTCCAACGCGAGATTGCTATCTACATTTTAATGGGGCCACAGGTCCTACATGGTAATTAACTTGAAGGGGGCCACGAGGCCAAAAAGTTACTTTAAGGGGGCCATGGTCCACGTAAGGTTGGGAACCACTGTGGTAAACCATTCGATTATAGCATCGCCTGACAAATGGCATTATGTGGTAACAATGATGTAAAACACATCAATGTTTGACCATAGGTTAACCGTGTTTGAAACCGGAATCAACAGTTTAAACACTTGTCGTTCCAATCCATTTGAATATAAGTTATATTTATAAATCTGTTTGTGATTTCTGTGTCCATTAATCTTTCATATTTTTTGACATAGAAACAATAATGCAATAATCCGTTTTAGCAACACACGGTTTGACATAGTATTTGAGATAACTATTTGAATCTGGTTTGGTATCTTCATGTCGTTAAATTACATCAAACGTATAGCGGCGAAAAACAATAAACGTGGTTATGCACAATGCCCACGTAGGGACGTCAGGGGCTTCTGGATATCCGGGCTTAGTAAAGTGAATAAAGTGTGATTGCAAATTACCAATATTTAACATAGCTTTGGGTATCCCCTCTCCCAAGTACACAAACACATTCACGCCATAGTCAAGTTTTAGTCATATATAAAGGTCTCGGGTAAACCTACTTTGTAGCATTTATCGTTAACATATAAATTAATCTTACCTGTTCTCATCATTTCCGTACATACCGCCTTTTTCCTCATGATATTATAACAAATATTTTTGGCCGCCGCTTTCACCATGGTTAGACCGGCAGGTAAGATGTTGTCAACGCATAAGAATCAACCAGGCCTTGTCGTCTCTCAACACGTATTGAGCTACCATAAGTGAAATGTGACAAATTCACGCAATGAAAAAGAAACCTTTTACTGCGAAACTCTGCAAAACGTTTAGTTATAATGAAAAAAGGGCAACAACAAAACAAAGATCCAGAGTTAACTTAATTGCAATGTACAAATACCTGCCATTTATACTGCACTTTTTTTTGGCACGTAGGACAGTCTTATAATTTGCTGAAAGACGCTAGACTGCCCTGGGGCAAATAAGCGCGTACTTGGTGATGAAAAACGATGCTTGGTCACGCTTGCTGATAATAATGAACCCAGGGTTCAAAATGTTTCCTGTCTTTCATACGCGCGGCTCGAACAAGCCTTTTTTAAATAAGGTAATTGCTAAATTAACTGCCTGAAGTAAATAACTTAACCTGCTGGCTGAAAAAACGTTTTAGGGTTGCGGTTTTATTGAACACGTTTATTGGTGACCTAGTAATAAGTAGAATTTAAGTTTTTAAAGCAACACTTGCATAAATCGAAGTTGTAACTTTCTGCAACATGTTGCCGTTTTACAAACGTACATTAATCACAACCTTGTGTATTAAGCCACGAATAAAAGGCCGCGATAAAATGGTCAGTCTTTTCCCATATAATTTGATTCGTAGTTATGAAAACAGCTGTACTCATTTATTCAGCACATGGCTTTACTCTATCCTAAAAGCCTTTGAGGTACACAGCCCTTTGTCTGCATTGAACTCAATCTAAACAAACACAAATCAGTATTGTATTGTACAAAAATCCCTTTCAAACGTAACAATACCTTGCTTTCATGGTCTAGCGGTTCCGGACTGTATTTTGCCTGCAGCCCAGAGCGTTTAACATGCATCTAGCGTGATATTACGCCAGCTAAACAGCTATGTGTACGCGGAAGCAATAGATAGCGTCATCACTGCTATACTGTAGATGAGCCAGCATAGCACCCACATATTGACCTGACGTCTTTTTGCTGTGTGCTTGCTTTCAAAACCCACATGTTACTTATGGATGGTCTTGCAAGGTAGTAGCACAATTATGTTATCTTAAAGACAAAAACATGTGTACCCATCATTATCTGAAGCACACCTTGAGGTTAACACGTATTTCCAGCTAACATAGGATGCTCGATTCCATGTAATTAAAGTTTGATCAACACTCTGTTGTTTTGTGACCAAACTTTTCTCAATGAGTCACTAATCTAACACAAAATCAAGTTTTAAGGCGATTTTACCGTTGTGATTTCAAAATGTATTAAAATTACCCACTCGGCAAAATGTTTAGAATCTATTAACTGTTTACACAAGCTACTATGAGCTGAGCAAATGTGATGGTCAAAAACCCAGCGCTTAAAGCCCAAGTCTCCTGTCACAAAATTGAATAATACCCTACATCCAAATGTACTTCAGTAAGTAGTAACCCGAAGACTAATACTTTTATTTGCATGATAATTTTCTTTACCATGTGTCTAATTTCTAAGGTCGAGACAAACACCATTCGTGCTAACAGCTAGTTAAATGAAGTCATTGCTATTGAAGGCCCAATGCGAGTTAAATTTAGCATTTTGACTTTCAAAACACTGGATGTACAACAATCAACGAGGCTATTTCAGTGCTGAATTCATTTCCTCCACTAAATCGAAGTTGTATTAAAACGTTTGGCGTTTTGTAGGCATGTCCTGTAGCTGTACCGCCATAAGTCAACAGACCGTGGCATTTGTAAAGCAAACTTCTTACCAAGCGTGTCGTCTTGGTTAGCTTGTCTTGTCTACACACAACGCATTTTCCTTTGAAGGCATCTTGACCATGTTATGTCCAAACTCTTAGCGTTTAAGGCCATTAATGCAAATGCAGTCACGACCGTCATTTAGGAATCTAAATCATATAACTATGATTAAAACTTTTAGATGAACTCAATTAATGATTTCAATAAATTTGGACTCGCCAATTGTTTGCATTGTGAATTTTATTGTGTTTGAATTATATCGAAGCAGTAATACAATAACGTAGCCTACTCCATTTATCGCTGTTAGAACAAGAAGAGTTGGAACAAGAATTACAATGTACTCAACGACAAAACCTTAAAAAGGTTGCTAATTTTTCTAAGTTGCTTGTTTTGCTTTGAAATGCCCATTAAAACGCGTCACTTGGTTGCCATGTCAATCTGGTAGCTAAAAAAATTTGGGACAATGTATTTGTTTCACATAGGATCAACATATAAAATTTAGCACAAAGCAAGGTGGCAAGGTGCGTTCGTCAATGAATTTGATCTTCCGGGTAAAAGTCAACAAGGACTACAGTCTCTACTACATCGTCAGATTGTTTTTGTGGTCTTGGTTTTGTCCTTCTGTTTAGGCCTAGGCTGTTTATTAGCAATTTTTGTTGAATTCTTGTAGGTTAATTGGCAAATGAATACCTCAATCATTTTGTTTTTTAACGATTGTCTGCACTAGATTAAGTGGGCTACCTTGCTCGTAATGGCAAAACTGCTTTCAGTCTGATGAGAATTTAGGTGGGTAAACTCTCAATAAAGCCCAGTTTTGTTCAGTAAGTTTTTGAGGTGTGGTTTTAATTAGGAGTACATACTGTTGTAGACAAACGAATTGGAAGTTTCACAGAGTTTCATAGCTTCATCAGAGACATCACTTTGCCTCAGAAGTAAATTTACTACAGGAAGCATTTAAAGTAGGCGGCGCAGAAGCATCACGGTTGCAATTTTAGACCAGTGTAGCTCTAATATTCGATGACAGTGTAGTCAACAAATTATTTTTGCTAGTTTATAGTGTGCATTATGCGAGCTCATTGACAGGTGGCGGCCTATTGCATTGTTTAAACCAGTGGTTCTCAACCTTTTTGTAGTCACAGACCCCTTTTACAAATTTAATCGGTCCTCGGACCCCAACGAAATTTAGTCTTGTTATGTTTTTCGTTTCCTGCATTATTGTTATTATACTTTCGTTTTGGGGGCAGAATTTTATTCAACCTTCACAGTCCTTTAATCTCAATCAAGTTCTGTACTGTAGCAGTTAGTGCAACGAAGAGCTAACTTTTCTGGTGACTGGTGTACAATACTTGAAACAAAGCTCAATAAGTTATATTGTTAATTTGTGTTGTGATGTCACAATGGAGGTAACAATCACAAGTTTTCCTGATTCAGGTGTTTGATAAATGGCTTGCACTTGTATGCAGGATTGGAAAAACGGTTTGGGAACTTAAAAATATTGTACTGCTGTTAATGTTACTACAAATGTTGCTTCCACGGACCCCCTAAAACCCTCTCACGGACCCCTTGGGGGGTCCGCGAACCCCAGATTGGGAACCACTGGTTTAAACAGTGACGTATTTAGATTTTGTTTTAGCTTGTAAGATAAATAAGCTTGTTTAATGCAGAGTAATTCAATAGTTCAATAAATATAGCTCGCAACCAAAATTAGATCTGTGCGTTTTCAGTTATGCATACGATTGCCAACCTTTACTATGTGCGCCAAATAGTGACAGCACTGCCCAAGCAATTGATGATGCTGTTACATGTCTTGCAACCCATCGAAACTCATTCTGCTTATTATTGTTTCATGCTGCAAAATATATGGTGGCTTCAGCTTCTTAATATAAAAGACCATAATAAACGCATGGTTAGGCTTATGGAAATGATGAAAAGTGCCAACTACACCATAAAGACGCGGTACAAGCAATGCAGCGACTTGACTTTGATACTTGCGTCTTGCGACATTAACCGCTACATTCCAAAACAAAACAATGAACGTGGAAAGACCGTATATTTTACCAGCTGCGTACAGTTAGCTCCAGCATATGTGTCTGTCTGCTTCAGCACAAAGAAGTCTTTTGTTGCTTCGCAAAATTCTAGCCAAGGACATAAGTTTAATGCTGAAAATGTAAAACATTACATTATGTTACATTTCAACTCTTGTTCTTGAGGATTTTTATTGTGGAGATCTTCGCGATATGTTCTGTTGAGGATTGAAAAAAAATTAACACACGAAACAATGATTTTTTTTACATTTTTTTTATTTTGAGTCAGTTTGGGTGGATTTTTAAATCAATAAAAACTGTTTGCCCATTTTAGCTTTTATAAAAACGAATGACAACTAATTAGCCTGACATTCGGTATGACACGACCTACACCAACCTAACATCGTGAAAAATGGATGGCGGAAAAGCTTGCCAGTAGTTAGCTTCCCTAAACGCACATCACAACCGACTTCGAACTTATTGCCCACAGACAGCTGCACAAAACAAACGTTTTATGTTCTGCTTCCAGTCGCTGTTTTGTGTTAAAGCTGTCAATTCTTTTCCATGAAAAATTCTTTTTCTGTCGATGATACCTATTTTCAATTGAGGCGAGGAAAAGTATACTGTTTCCGCTAGACTTAATTACCGCCCGAAAGGTTTAGCAAAAGCAAAAAGCGTTTTGCATTTGTATCAAAATATTCATTTTGCGCAGCTTTAGCGTATTTTTATTCAGGGTAACCAAATTTTGAAAAAAAGTGTAGCATCTCAGCATTATACAGTATTCAGGTAAAGTTAAACAATAAACGTAGTTTTATTATAAAGATACAGCCCACTTTGAGAGTGTCTTTGATAATGCTTGAAATTCAGTTACATTGGTGAGTTGTAATCCAGCGCTGCGTTTAAGAAATGGTTTTAAATTGTTCTTTTTGTTTGTATTTGTTGTATCGCCCAATACTTGTTTGTGTTTGTAATCGTCTAATCAACTGTAAAACGTGGAGGTGGGAATAATGTAATGATATAATTGACAGTATAGTGCTGCGTGCAACACAACAAAGGTCTTGGTACCTTTATGAGCATTTGAACACGTTTTTAGATCAGCTTTGCCATATTATTTGGAATGTCAGTAGAGACAAACTTATCTGCGATTGTAGGCATAGAATCATTCCATTGTTTGCCCCTGTGACGAAACAACTAGAAAGTGCCAAAAATGTCTGGATGTACAAAAGCAGTTACCACGTTTTTGAACAATGTTTCTCGGAAAAAAGGAATTTCGGAAGACTTACAACGTAAAGGTAAAAGCGTATGAAATTATACTATATTCTTGATAATCGACAATGTCGATTCGACATTGTGTTTCAACCTATAAGGTTTCAGCGATGCTACCGGTTACAATACTTTGAGCGTACAGGCTAGTGTAGCTCATTACAAGACTCCAGTTTGTTTACAGTAGAGTTGTGTTTAGAACAACAGGCTGAAAAGTCGTGCCTCACCAAATCTGCTGGATAGCACAATTCGGCATAAACGGCGGAAAAACTGCATCCACAAAGGTCAATCGTTTGTATGCCAGTGAAGATAAGTGTTAAAAAGTCCACATTAGTCCTGCCTAGAGTTGTTCAGTGCCAAAAATGACTGGTTTTTTGTTGACAAATCTGTAACAGAAGTTAACTTGTAAACATAATCAGCAACCTTTATTGTCAGGAAGAAGCGCAAAAACGTCGGTGGCAACCTGCCAAAACGTTTTCATGAGCACAGTGCAATGAAACGTAAAGCAGGACCGTGTTTTACCATCTGTTGGCAATTGCTCATGTTATCCAGCGGCTCATTTAGCCGTCTGTCTGTGATTTCCTGTCGCTTTCCCTGACCTTTTGTCGCAATCTTTCGGTACAGCTTACTGTCATTACATTTAGTGGGAGATTCCCAAAGCTAAAACCCTTTGGCATTACTTAAGCTACCTCAAAAAAGCTTAGAATCTAAGCCTTAGATTGTGGGTTTCTTTTTAAAACTGTTTTGCATATTATAGTTGACGTGTCGCAACAGCTAAAGTGTTCTGTAAAAGCATTTTGCTGTTATTCGAAGAAAATGAGATTGGCTATTTGTACTGGAAAGTTATTTGTTAATCGGTAGATGCTACACTGGTTGTTATTTATTTTAATGATTAGGAATGTTTAGAGATTGATATTTTAAGTTTACGCTATTAAAAGCAGTTGTTTAGATTCAAGTCCATTTTTTGCGATTTTGTTTCAATGCCATTTGGTAAAATCTGTTTTACTTTTCGATTTTATGTGATGTTTTTATTGAACTTTTGGCTATTTCTGCAATATGCTTTGATTTCTTTAGAATTGGTGAAGGGCCTTCGCCTGTACGACTTAACTTTTCTTTCCATTGGGTCAATGATCGGGTCGGGGTTGTACGTTTTAACTGGAACCATTGTACGAAACATAGCAGGTCCCGCCACTGTGCTAAGTTACGTGCTAGCAGCCATTGCATCTGCCCTCTCAGCGCTTGGTTACGCAGGTACAGTTCGTTAATGCAACTATGTGTTTGTATTGAAGGTTTTTCATGACTGTTATACATAAGGGACGAAAATATGTCGTATTTTATTTTCTATTAGAATTGGCTGCCCGAGTCCCAGTCGCTGGCTCAGCTTACCAGTTTACATACATCAGTATTGGGGAGATATGGGCTTTTCTGATTGGTTGGAACGTCGCTTTGGAGCATTGTGTAACTGGGGCCGCAATAGCCAGAGCTTGGAGCGGGTACCAAGGATCTTTTTTTACTTTCTGGTGTCAATAGTTTATTGGACATTGCTTTGATTGTAAAAGCATCTTGGTTAAACAATATAACTTTTGCCTACCTTATATTTTATAGAATATAACTGTAATTAGAAGCAAACATATCTATTAAAACATCACACTTTTTTTTTACTTCACTAATGTTCCACACCATACTGTTTTTACATCAGGTATCTAGACGGAATGTTCGGTCATCCGATTCGAAGTTATTTAACAAAGCACGTGCCAATGGCTGGAGGACTGGTAGCTAAATATCCGGATTTTCTTGCCGTTGGACTTGTACTGGTGGTCACCATAATCGTTGCAAGTGGGGTAAAAAGCAGCTCCAAATCCAATTTATTTTTCGCCGTCATTAATCTCATCGTTATCCTGTTCATTGTTTGTGAGTAAATGATAATAATATTTATTGCTGTTCTACTTGGTTAACGTTTGTACAGTAACTTTTGCTTAAACATGCTAATACACATTTGTACGATTGAACAAACACAAACAACATCTAAATAGACACACCAGCTAAACCACGTTGATATACTTATGCAAAATTACACAAACACAAACAACTTGAGTATATATAAGCATCGGCTAACAAACGCTAAAACACATAGGTACAGTTGTACAGACAGTAACAACATCCCTACAGAAACTTAATCACGCTGAAAAATAAAGTCCAGTGAAAATTTAATTCTACCTACAGTAACAGTATTCCGGTGATTACTGTTCTCTACATCTGTACAATTCAAAAACCCAGTGTATAAATCCTAGGCCAAACAGAATCAACCGTTGTACACTAGTACCTATTGTGTACAGCGGTTGATTTTGTTTCACGCTTGCACACATTTTTAAAATTTTACAAACACTAACAACATCCGAAAGGAAACATCTAGCGAAATACACTAACAGCCATAAACACAATTACACAAACACAAACAACAATATGCGTGTGTAATAAGCCGGACAAATAAATCAACCGAATAAACAGTTACATATTCAGGAGACAAATAGACACCAATACAATCACGTATATAAACAAACTGATTTCTGTTGTTGGCCAGGTACTGGATTCTACCTCGCAGATATAAAGAACTGGACTCATGTAAGAGGCGGGTTTTTCCCAATGGGGGCTTCAGGAACGATTAGCGGTGCTGCTACTCTAATCTTCTCTTATGTCGGTTATGAAGTGGTGGCCTCTGCAACTGAGGAGGCTATAAATCCACAAAGGTAAAAACAAATGGTGCCAGAAAAATTTTAGGGGTTGCTAAAATTCCGCAAAAATATATTCTGGAGTGATTTCTAGAAACAAACCTAATTGACCCAGTTACAAGCACTTTGTACGAGGCGTTTGACCATTACAATCATTGTCAGGGTTGCCATCGACACAGACCCTCTTGAAAACAAGGACAAAATCTTTGGTGCTTTAAATAATATTGGTAATAATTGGGTAAACTTTGTTCACCTTGAAACACAATCTTTTTCGTGCTGTATATAATCATAGGTATGTCCTACTAACGCTATTTTTGATAAAGCTAGGTCAGTAAAATAGGAAACTTTCACTGATTCACCACGAAAATTGAGTTATCCCTTTTACACTAAACATCACACTTGTTCATTTTTTTTCTGTTCAGCTATCTAGGCCGTTGCTTCGTTTTACAGGGACGTTCCCCTCTCTCTTCTTCTCTCAATCCTAGTAACAGTTCTGGTTTATGTATGTGTTTCGTCTGTTTTAACCCTCATGGTTCCTTGGTATACGGTGTCGGTGTATTCCCCATTTCCAAATGCTTACCGAGCCCGGGGTTGGGCCTGGGCAGAATACATCATATCCGTGGGAGCTCTGGCAGCGATGTCGGCCGCTATGATTTCTATGATGATGGTTGTGCCACGTTACATATTCGCAATGGCACGCGACGGAATTCTGATGCAGTTCTTTTACGCTGTCAACGAACGAACAGGGGTAAGTGACCTGCAATGATATAGGATTATGACTCTACTCACTTTGAAACGATTGGACGTGGTAACATTATGATAGTTTCTCAGTTATGCAGTCAGTGCGAATACTGTATATTTAGGTTCTACAGTACCAGCTCCATTTAGCGCTCATCTGGTACTAAACCAGTGGTAGTCAACTCGTTTCAGGCCATCCACCTGCCCAGTAAAAATAATATTGTGGACCATTCCATTTTTGATCAAGATTAAGAAAGCATATGCAACAAGCATTTTGACTTGAAACAAAATTCTTTAAAACCGATTTTCAAGAAGTGAGACAAAATTTTTATTAGCTAACATTTTGACCCTCTTTCAATATGTACTATGCAAACATTTTTAGTTTATCACCAAATTTAGTGGACGTCCTAATAACAACCCATGCACAAGTCTGTTACATTTTCAGGTTCCCGTCATAGCAACCATCGTCAGTGGAATATTCGCCGCGATCCTTACAGCAATCTTCAGTCTCACAACGCTAGTGGAATTTATTTCCATCGGTCAACTTTTGGCTTGCACCTTCGTTTCAATCTGCGTCATCAAACTTAGATACGGACCAAACCAAATATCCAAGTACGTTCCTTTGAAACTTCATGACCTGCGTTAATTTAACGCAATTACTTTATAAATGCAGCCCAACTACAAAGTCTTGAAAGTAACAGATACCTGGATTGGCGGGTCGAATAAACAAATATCATGTCATCAAGTGTTACCAAAATGCCCCTAATTTTGTTTAACTGGTAACTCATAACAACACCTGAATTCAGGTATGAACGTGAGGTTGCTGGACTGTCAGAAGGTGGCGCTTTTCCACCAGAGTCTGACTACAACAACGGTGAAGAGATGCCGCTGCAGCCAAGCACCAGTAAAATGCCAACTCACGGCAGTATAACGCATCCAGGGCAGGAAGCTGTCGTAGCTGGAATGCTGAAGAAATCTGTTGCCTATTCTTGTTGTGGCTTTCTATTGACCTGGGTTGAAAGGTATGATGATTGCCGCTTTTTTTATTCATTCTTGATTTTATTATCAAGATAACTGGGGTTGACCTGGGGTTACCATATGTGAGTGGTCATAACTCCTGACAGTTTTAGAAACATTTTTTGCGAAATCAAACTTATTCCAAAACTGTTCGTTTTTTTCAAATCGGTATGACCATGTTTTTCGATAAGCTACAAAAATTTTGGATAATCTACAAAAAAATAAGGGTTTAAAAATTTACAATGACTGGACATATCAGCATTACCTGGTTTCTTAATATGCTGCAAAAATACAAAGGTTTATAAATTTTGAATGACTCGTCATATTTTTCTGGGTATCCAATCATTTCACTAAACAATATTTACCAAATATCCTTAAGGTTGTGCTAAACATTGTTTTGCTTGTTAAACCCCTTGCATAGAAAACTGCATATACAACATTTGAACGTAAACCAAGTTAAACATGAATGTTTACGGAGATAGAAGAAACCAAGCGGCTGATTTGTATATTAATCTGACGAAGTATTTCCCTATTTGTTTACATCGCCCCATGAGGAAAGTGTTGCCCACTTTGACAACTACTATGGTCTACTGAACGCCAGAATTCCGATTATAAGTTTTTCGAATCTAGTTTGGGACAAAGACCCGCCAATTACTGTTGATCCAACCAGCTTGTTGGTTCTCACCCTGTCCCAGAAACTTGAGTTTATCTGAGCAAAAAAAACACGAAACCGTATTGCTCCAACCAAGTTCTTGATTGATTGACTTCAATTATACTCACGCTCCTACCAAGGTCGGACAAAAATAAACAAAATATTACCTTCAAACAATTTGGCCGATTCTCGATTGCCCTCTTTATTTAGGGATTCTTACTTTAAAAAATACAACAAAATTTGACTGCAAATTTTTATAATCACAAGCAGAATTGCTCATTGGTTCAGGATTTAAAAACTTTATGTAATTGTGCGTCTACAGGTATCAACCCGGGGAGATCCCCTTTTATTCGTTGTTAATTGCAATATTAACGTCAACCGGCACGTCGGCCCTGTTGCTTTTTGGTGAAAAAGTTATGAATCAACCGTGGTTCTACTTTCTACTGGCTGTGTTTATTCTCATCACTGTCACGTGTTTGGGGTTCATCACTTTGTTCACACAAGACGAGGAAATGCAGACTTTTAAGGTGGCCCTATAATATTTTAAAAATGTTTTAGCGTTGACAAAAACTTTTAAACGGTAATATCCCTGTTTTCTTTGTTCATACTTGAAGTTGAAATCAGAAACCACCTACTTGGCTTTTTTCATGGGATCAAATATATAATTAAAGCTTAAATAGAACACTGTTTAGAATAACATTAAAATCACAATGTTCCGAAAATTTTGCACAGAAAAAATTTGAAAAATTGTATTAGAAAAACCTGTAATTAATCATTTATGTTGCATGTTTTATCACTTTGACCACACTAATTTGTCAACATGAATCATTTTCTAATTTGACTAAAGATTTCTTTATTGTTTTTTTTTCTGTTGAAGGTTCCGTGGGTACCTTTCATTCCGTTTTTAAGCATCGTCATTAATGTTACTTTGATTTTGAAGCTTCAACCGTTAACTTGGATCAGGTTTGCAGTGTGGATTACCCTTGGTAAACACTGCATGTTGTGTAACCAACTTTATTGACAACTTTTAACCACAATTGTTTTCAGGTTTGATAATATATTTTGCTTACGGATATCGACACAGCAAAGTGAAAGATCGTGAATGATACAGAGCTAGGACTGGCAAAAACAGCTGTTTTCAACACAAAAGAATGCTTAAATTCTTGGGTTTCGAAAACTGCAAGATTGTCGAAAAACGGATGCTGGATTCTATCTGCAACATCATGTGTTGGAATTTTAACAAATCCATGTGGAGTTTTTTAACAAATCCATGTGGATGAACACAAATCAAATTGTATATGGTAGTAAAACCAACTAAATGGCCAAGGCACCATTAGAAGTTAAAGTCGTTTCGAATATGTATCAAGGAACACTGAATCGTGACGGTTTCGTTTTTGTTGAAGCTATTGGTTTAAAGTTCTGTTTTACTTTAGTTTGTTCAAAAAGAACCTTCAACAAACAAGTATCAACTGAACATTAAACAAGGTAAAGTTAAAGATTTCAGTATGTACGTAAGCTTCAACATAGTGCACTTTAACGCATGTTCATTCTTTATACTTTTTCTAGCTCATGTGGGTTTTCAAGAATCCCATTCCTATTTTGCACATGTAGACTTCAGTAATATTCCTTTTTTTGTCAGACAATACTTTTTTTTGACTTTTTGCGTCCGTTAAAACACGAACAAACTCACTTGACATTTCCAATGTAAAACGAGCCGCTAACCCTACGCTGGTTTAAGGCGTCACTAAACCTTAAACCTACAGACAAACATTTTGATCACATGCTTTAAGAGCAATTAACTCTTGCCAAACGGTTCGAGCAATAAGCGCTTGTTGGTGACTTTGCACCGTTCACATTTTTGCGTTTTGACACTACCAAGCCCTGAAAAGAGAGTGTGCTTTTTTCTTCCAGATAAACTGTTCAGTTTCTAGAAAGCCTTGACCAGTGTTTGCGGTGTTAGCAAGGTCGACATGATGTATAATTATGGCTAAAGCAAAATGTGGGTAAAACATATTTGTTTGTAAATAAGTATGTCTTACTGTAGCCTAAACAATTTGTTAGCAATTCGAGATAGTTGTAGATAATTTTCAATACTTACAGCATTCGTAGGAGAAGCGTTTCTAGCTCAAATGTTCTAGTGTTTAATTTGCAAACGGCCGTTAATGTGTTAGAGCAGTGGTTGGCTAACTTTTTCGCGCTATGGGCCTGTTAAGTCAGTCATTAACGGGTTGGCATTCATAAAGCAAAAAAATGTTTGGTGGTTGAATAGCATTTCATCAACTTGTTTTAAATTTTTTTTAAAATTTATTTGAAGCTTAATAGTTGTGTGTTGCACCGTAACGACAATTGGTAAAATCCTGCAATGATTTCTGATCTGTGTTTTGTCATTTGGCTGGTCTCCTATCGTATGAACAGTAAAGTCGTTTCATTGTGAACAAAGGAAAAGGCAAGTACCATTATCTTATAAGATAACCCATTTTTAAGACAGCTTACATTTCCTAACAACTTGGCTGTGTTTGTTATTAACTTTCCTTCTGATATAGCATAAAGCACGGTGGTTCTGTTTTGCATCGTGTTCTGTCTAAAAAACACACAGGTTTCTGCTTTATAAATTCGATTATCGTTAGCAATATAATTACATCATAAATATCAACATCACACAGCAGCAGCAGAAAGATACGTGTATGCTCCGTTGCGCCGTCTAGCGGAAAGCGAAATCGTTGATTCCGCTTTGTTCACATGTCATGTAAACTTAAATATACAAGTATATAGTATAGGGACATAACACTTGAAACGCAAGAACAATGGTCAATTTTTCTTGTGACTTGATAGGGGCTTAAAATAAAAGCCAAAGAAAGTTGCCAATTAGGTTGGCCATGCGAGTTTACGTAAAATAAGGGACGGTTCATATTTCGAGGCGATTTTGAGATATGTTTAGTAGTAGTTGTTGAGTTATGTTAGCAGAGGAATGTTTTTTAAGAACCCTGTGTCGACATTGGTTAATACCGGTCAATTGTATCCAGAACTGCACGTACCACCGTTAATTGCACATGAGACGGAACGAGGGAAAAGCGTTTAGGTCGGTCCAAATGAAAATAAATATACACAGCAATGGTCGTATTGCACTAGATAAACAGTTAAACAAACACTTGAAGTCACTGGCAGGCGATGTAATTCTGCTGCAGACTTGGAAAACAGTTTGTTCGGACTAACATAAAATTCGAGTACAATATATCGACATATACGAAAACTTGTTTGTACACATGTAATCTAATGCAGCTATTCAAAATATCCGTCTTTCATAGTGTGCAAAATAATATTACTTTTGAAGATAAACAAAGCGTGCAAAACAATTGATACAAAAATACGTGTACTTTCGAGGTCTTAACATTTCATCTTTGTTCACTTGATAACTCAAAGCATATAACCGTGATGATAAAACATCCACTTGATAGCGCTAGCAAGCAGGTCTACGCGCTGTTTAACTTCTACATGCAAATGCCCGGTTTACAGTACTGCATCAGTTGACACTCAAACGGACGAAACTAACAAAAGGAAACTTAGAAAGAAAGATGTAATTTTTTGTCCATACTTCCCTTATTTGTATAGATTAATATACAGGATGTGGTTATTTTGGAAACAAACCTTTTAAGATTAAAATGTGGGAGCACTCTACGTTAAAATATCTTTTCTATGAAACAAATAGTAAAACACAAAAGTTAGTAGTATACAGCGTACGATTCCAAACCAATCTTCGCTTTGGCAGGGTTTCAAACACACACATTTGACACACATGGAAACTTCCCAGTCGCACACATACACCGCATGGGATGGTTTTTCACACAACATAGAGGATCTTTTTAGTCCATTTGTTTTCCGCACTCGGGTCATCAATCGTCCTTCGCTCTTGCCTTGCTGTTCCGGTAGCCATAAGCGAAGTAGATAATGAGACCTGTCGAAAATTTGGAAATTGATACTTTCGGGTTTACTGTGGACTAGAGGACGGACGGTGTGGTGTTTACAAACTTGGAGCGTTAAGCAGGGTTGCCATACCGTCCTTATTTCTAAGATTTGTCCTGATTTTGAAAGGCCATGTCTTAGAAAAGTTTATTGTCCTTATTTTTAAGAATTGTCCTTATTTTTGACCTGAGTCCTTCTCTTGTCTTATTTTCAACAATTACAGGTTAAATTCCTGCTACAAATTAAAGTAAACCTAGACCTGAGCTGTTGTGCGATGCACGAAGTATTTTCTTCAAACAGGAAGTGACTGAAACTGATTGTTTCTGCCCAAATATTGCATATGATATGCCACGGCTCGTATAAATGCAAAGATTTGTTCAAAAATGTTTGTTTTGTTTCGTAAAAAAATTTAATTTTTCGGTTGTCCTTATTTTTGGTTTCAAGTCGATGGCAACCCTGGCGTTTAGCCTCATGTAGCCAACTAACTGTGGCAAAAATCTATTTAGACACAAAATTGTTTTCAAAAACTTATGGAAATTGTATTTCATTTAAAAAAAAGACTGGTGATGCCCACCGGAGTGCAATGTTTTTGCTAGACTGATTATAACTTTGTTGTTTTGATTGTGGTAGAGCACCATTACTTTGTGATTGTTATGTAGACTTATTCGTTTTTGGGCGACAATTCCTCTTTTTACTGCCCATATTTAGCTATTAAAAGATTTGATTCTTGCCAATACAGGACATGCACTTGAGTGTTATAGTGTATACGTGATATTGCTACTCTCGTTGAATCGCAACACCCAAAATGCACATATTGATTAATCGTATATGTTTCCTGTTGGGGATACGCTTACGTTATCTGCACATAGAATAACTGCAGTAATCGGTCCTAGCCTATGCATGACACTGAGTAACATAAATAACACAGCCAAAATGTTGAGTAAATTGTAAATAAATACGAAATCTTGTAAACTCCTAATATAAGCCGTTTTACAATTAACTGACTTTGAATTAACTTTGTTGTATTGAACCTTAAACCTTTATTTTCAGACCAATAACCTGACTTTGTGTCAATTTGGCAATGACAGCGTAACATTTAAATGTAAAAAAAAACTTTGTTTCACTCACCAAAGACCATCCAAACTGCGAATCGAATCCAAGTTAGAGGTTTCAACTTCAGCATGAGTAGAATGTTAATGACGATGCTAAGATAGGGCAGGAAGGGAACGAATGGAACCTTAATGTTAATGTATTATATGACCTGCTGTCCAAATTTACATGCAACACGTTTTACGATAAACTAAATGTTAATGCATTGCCTTAAGTTTAGAGCAGTAATTCTTAACCTCTTTTGTCGGTTTCCCCTGGTCACCAACCAGTTTTCGCATCCTCGTCGCATTTTTCGCAAAGTAACATATAATCTATGACTATAATTATTCACCATTTTCCCACCCCTTGCGACAGGTTTTCGCACCCCATAGGTTAAGAACTGTTTTAGAGCGTAGTCGAAATTTGTGCAAGTTGTGTATGATGGTAGTTTACAAAATGCGACTGTACATTATGTATAAGCACTATATTAGTAGTAGGTTCGTTACTCGCATTTTATTACTATTGCATTTATGTTTATTCCAAACAACACAACCGAAAGCAGTCCTACTTACAAAAACCCTCTTTCAAATTATTTAAATTTCAGCACCGCTTGGTACAAAATAATGCGGTCTACCCACAAGTACAAAACAATACAGTCTCCCCATAAGTACAAAATAATGCGGTCTACCCATAAAGAAGTCAATTTAGACATACCTTGAACGTTTTGATGGAGTCATCTTGCACGAAGAAGCATATAAGTGTGATACAGCAGAAGGAAGTGAAAATAAGGAATACCAGAATCAGGATGAACCACCAGTTTCCAATGGAGGAAGAGGCAAAGAGCAACATTATGGATGCTACCGTGGAACAAAATATAGCTAAGAGGAGGCTGTAAAGGGGCACATTGCCAGCTTCGTACTTCTGTGCCCAGGCAAACAGAAACCCGTACGGCGAGTTGATAACGCTTTTCTTTAGAGTGCCATATTGCGACGATGATAACAGTCCGCTTGTTTCATCCAATGTAATAGCATCGTATGACGAGGAAGCCGAATCGCTAGTACTACAGCCAGCCTCAGCTATTTTGCGTGATTTACATAGGGAGGATTTTTCCGTGTACCCGTTGAACGTTGACGTTTCGCTTGTTGCATCCTTTCTCATGTCGCTTGATGCGTCTTTGTCGCTTGATGCGTCTTTATCGCTTGTTGCTTCGGTGGAGACTTTATTGAGCTCGTTAGCTTCACCCTCTTCTTGGTCATCCTTGCATTGGTCGGCGCGTTTGTAGCTGTAGCCAAGTGAAATGTATAAGTTTGTGTTCAAACAGAGCATTAAGTACTTGCGGACTTAACTCTGCCAAAGTGAAGCTTTTGGGGGGCTTTGACTTTTTCACGGCAAGTCCAAGCCCGGTTTTATTTAGTTTAGTTGTAAATTTGGAAAATTACAAACGATTTTTGTTACAAGTAACTTTAACTTACGTTGATATTTGATTGGGCGAATATCGAAGTCTGATCACGCAGATTCCGACAAACGTGCAAGCTAACAGTTGTCCCACTGCAATAAACTCCACCAACGTTGTGAGGCTGAAGATGATGGACATGAGCATGCTGATGCCAGCTACAATCAATGTTGAAACATACGGAACCTGCATAGTTACATTTGAACAAATTTAAACACAAGAGGTAGAAAGGTTTACTAGAGTAAAAACAACGTTTTGAGAAAGTAAATCACTTTTTTCTTTGATTCTTTTGCGAATTCCGTGACGTATCTAAACATTATTGCAAAATCTGTAAACATTTGAACAACTAGGCTTTTGCTCGGTTTAAAATAATACTCTTCAACGAAACTGCGAGCAACATATCTGGCACCACAAATTCCAGATTTTAATGATTGAAAACTACAACAATAAAAAAATAGCTCAGTTGCTTTGTTACCTGAGTTTTAGGATGCAAGATAGTAAAGAATTTCCACAGCAGTCCGTCCCTGGCCATTGCCAACAAGTATCTGGGTACCACGAACAAGATGGACAAGAGGCAGGTTAACATGGCCGCCAGCGCACCAATGGACACCACATAACGTGCCCAGTGCCAGCCCCTGTACGCGTACGCCGAAGGGTAAGGGGTCACCACACTGACCAGATACCATGGGGCTATAAGGGTGAGAGAAGCTGACGCCCCCACGTAAGCGATGACGACAACAATAATGGAGACTAGAAGTGATATTGGGATGTCCCTGTTGAAAATGGAATAGTTTAAAAAAATGTCTATTGCTTACAAAGCAAAACAGTTTTGGGTGTCATATAGTCAAGTCAAGCATTCTTGGTATTTGTCACTGCCTTTGCTAAAAACATCGGGACGATAAAGAAAAAAAACGAACTAAAATGTGAAGTTTAAACTGAACTGCTATAGGGTTTGTTATCACAACTAAATAGGACTTATTATGCAGTGGAAGCTTTTCAAAAAATTGGGAGCGGCACTTCCCTGGCGCTGTGACAAAATTGCACGTGAGCAGCCGTTGTACATATCACGTATGGGTGTCAGGGGGATCAGACACACCCCCAAATCTCGGGACAAAACCGCTATGACTTACGGAAACAATTAATCAAGTTTCGCAATTCTGCTTTGATCAATCGCTGGTTACGTCACGGTTTGGCGAATTAACACAAACAAGTGGTGGGGTGATGGCATGTCATGTTTTCCATCATTCCGTTTATACATTTTCGTTGAAACTTGCGGCCTTTATAGGAGCAATCTCGTATTATGCGAAAGAAAGTCTCAGTTTTGAAAATATATTATTGACCGGGAAGACTAGGTATAATATATCAGACGTATAATGGCAAACATTTTCCCCATTCCGTCTCCAAATATTTCTTCCAGGCTATACTCGTACCAGTACATTTGTCACTTTCAATTCTGTCTTTGAAACAGTGTTCAATTCTGTCTTTGAAACACTCAGGCCAAATTCTCAAAAACCGCCACCCTGCTTGTCAAAATGAACCCCAAAACTGCAACTACGAAGTGTATGAAAATGCACGTAAAATAACAAAAACGGTCGTTTCATAACTCGCCCAAAAAACGCAACCCGCAACCAGTGATATAATTTACCCAACACTTGATGTCAAAAATCAGCCAAATTGGGCAAGAACGCCGCCACTGGCAACACTGCTTTGAAATATCGCACAAAGGTCTTATACCTGCCAGCGTTTATTGCTTCTTCCGTTGCAGAAGCGACAACTTCATATCCGACGTACGAATAAACGAGCGTGGTCGAACCGCTGATGGTGCCTGCCCAACCATACGGAAAGAAACCACCTTTTACATTAAACCAGTTGTCCCAGTCGGCCAGAATGAAACCAGTAACTGTTGGTAAATAATAGTATTTTTACATGTCATGCAACCGTCCTTTACAAAATACAAAATGTAAGACATTCTGCAAAATTTATTACAGAACATTTGGTTTTGTATCTAAACATTGTTGTTAAAACTGGCAAGTTTAAACGTAGCGGTGTTCAATTCCATGACGTCATTTACTACATCATGGCGTCATTCCAAAAATCGAAGTTCGAACTATGTAATTGAATGTTCTCGAAGTAAATGACTCTGTATATACGACGTAATAGTACTCTGAGTAACATAAAAATAAAATAATTCCTACAACAACCACAAAACAAAGTGATTGTTGACTTACCGATGATGAAGGTAATAACAGCGACGTTTAGGGTTGCAATGGCGATGTTAACTTTGGATGAGAGCTTGACCCCGCCTATCAGAATTAATGTGAAAACTAGGATGAGACCAGCGGAAAGGAAATCCGGATAGGTGGCCACGAACCCTCCAGGCATAGGAGCATGGACCATCATGTATTTGCTAATCGCCATACCGAATAAACCATCCAGATACCTGTGATAACATAAATGGATGCTATAAGTAGGGTTGCCATCAACACGGAGCCGAAAATAATTAGGACAACCGAAAAAATAAGTTTGCATTCGAAACGAAACAAACGTTTTCGAATAAATCTTCGCATTTATACGAGTCATGACATATCACTTCACGTGCCATATTTTTTTGCCAGAAACAATCTGTTCCAGCAACTTCTTGTTTTTTACTTCGTGCATCTCACAACAGCTCAGGTCTAGGTTTACTTTTACTTGTAGCAGGGATTTTACTGTCATTTCAATAAGTTTTTTTGTCCTTGTAATTGTTGAAAATAAGACAAAATAAGGACGTAAGTCAAAAAGAAGGACATTTCTTCGAAATAAGGACAATATATTTTTAAGAAATTACCCTACAAACTAAGGACACATCTTAGAAATAAGGACGGCATGGCAACCCTGGCTATAAGCCAGCCGAGCTTAAATTAACCCAACAGAGAAAAGGTAAACATTGTGGTTATGTGAAAGATAAACTAACATGGACACCAAATGTGCAATGCTAGTATGTGATAATTATATTAGCCCACATATTGAAAGTATGGTCCAATATATACTTATAAGTAGCATAAGATTCGTGACTAAATCTGTGCTTTTCAGAGACACTTACAGCCGTTATCTAAATAATGTTTAGCTGATGCAAACTATACTGCTTACCCGCTGCACGTTTTAGCTATAGCTGCCACGTAGATGGTGTGTTCCAAGGCCACGTTCCAACCAACGACAAACGCCCAAAACTCACCCACACTCAGATATGTGAACTGGTAGGCCGACCCTGCTACTGGTATGCGAGCAGCAAATTCTACAAAAAGCAAATGTGTTATAATAAGTGGCAAACAATAAAGAAATGCTAAATAAAGAAAATGGAGATTTAAACAATAAAGAAATGGAGATTTAGTATTAATTTTATACCGGCCGCTTCGAGAAAGTATCTCTTTCGTGACAAAACAAAGCGGAAGGGCATTACACGAAACTGGATTTTGCGGAACAATCAACAGAAACCTTACTCTGCCCTAAATGCTTAACCTATATATTTGACCCACTACTTCAGTTTTGACAAAATTTAATATGATCGTGCTTGTGACGACAACAAATCTACTTCTAGTTTATTGTGTTTGTTGTACGCCACAAAACCAAATACAGATGATAACAATGGCCTTATTAGTCATAGCCAACCATAATTTAACAAGATTACTTACCTGCATAACAAAGAGCAGATAGAATTGAAGCAAATGCAGCCACCACGTAGCTAATAACGATCGAGGGACCGGTGATATTTCGCGTTACCGTTCCAGCCAACACGTACAATCCAGATCCCATCATTCCGCTAATGGCAAGGAATGTAAGATCTCCCAAGTTGAAACATCTTCGCAGATCTAAAAAGTGTGTATTTGTCAAGAATTTTGTTTAAACATAATACATAAATGGAATACAATTTAAACTAAGAGATATCGCAAAACTGATTTTCGTGACATATTTAACGTTTGTTTGCACTTTTTACTCAAAAGAAAAATTGAGCAGTATAAAACATGCGAATAACCTGCCAAGGTAATGTATGAATTCACAAGCAATGTACATTTTTATTCATAACATTTTAGGTAGATGGAAAAATAACAATGTTTTACAATTATGTAGGATCCTATGTATCCACCCGCGTCAAGCTTATAAGCAAGTCATGAACACTGGGATGAAAAAATTCAATCGTTATATTACAGTAAACGGGTAAATGATCATGGAGGAGCAATGTACGGTAATAACCCCCATTCCCGTCAAGTGGTCATTAAGGTTACAAATCTCTTTCGTACGATTATGGTCAGACAGGGGACCTTTTATCCACCGCTCTCTATATGCAGGATTGAAATTTCAATCTGCCTTTCAAAGAAGCCATCAAAATATCGATTAGCGGGGAAGTGCTGGAGTGTGCGTTAATTAGAATATGCATTACAGCCGGTACCAAGACAAGCAAAACGTCTGCATCTATGCGAAATATCCAAATGTGTATTGCTCAATAACAAATACTTTTTGGTTGGTACAAGCGTTACTCCGCAACCAAAGAGCTCAAAAGAGTTTGTTTGTGGCTTTTATTAGTATTTGCGGATCCCTGGTGTAAGGTAAAGCATTACGAAAGAAAACAACATCTATCTGTATCTTGCGAACAGAAAATATTTTCGTTAGCAACAAAGACTTCAAAATCGGCTTGTTTAAGTACTATGGTACTGATCAATTGACAAGCCATTTAAATATCATAATCTATTGACAAACTAATTAAATATCATAGCTTACATCAACAAATGTCATATTTTACAAAACAACCGTGGTTGCTTCATTGAGCACCGACATGCATTTCGTTTCGTACTCCAGTGGTGCAAAAAGGTAAATAAAAGGGTCCCCATGTGGCATGCGAGACAAATTTAAACACCCTTTGGTCGCATTGGATTGTCCCACTGGACTGATTTAACGTCGTTTTGTCCATTATTTTTGATGTTACGGCTTGTTAAGAACACTCGAAATACGATACTCAATATTTTGGTGTCAGAAACAAGTTTAAAACCTAATGGTGAAAATCACGGCCTAAATAGACGTAAAAAGCGACATGCTCTATTTTTCCAACGTTTAGGCAAATGCTCATGCCATCATCAGTGATATGAGGGGCAACATCAGTTACACCCGTTTGTATACACTTGAGTCACGTGAATTAAACTTATAAACAGATATAGTGTTCCAAATTTAAAACCTTTGACAATTTCGTACATTAGATCCACTTTCTGATACACGTCACAGTTTCAAGATACACATACGGCCTACTGATACGAATTACCCATTAAGTCATAGGAAACAAACATGTTTAAAAAGATACCGATGATGCTATAAAGGCGAAATACATTTATTTTAAAATCTCAAGGATGAATGACTTATTGTTTTTCATAAAATTGAATCACAGAATATAGTTTTGAAATATTTGTGGATATATTACCGCCAAATGTGAATTGATACCCAGACATACGTCCGAAAGCAGGATATTTTGATTAAATAGGCGGGTTGTTTGCAACAGTTAACCTTAAAAAGTCCACCTTACCTCGTCTCATCATGTCTTCGGAAACATTCTTTCTGCGGAAGATGTTTCTTAAAAAGTTGGAGCAGCAACTTGTCGTTTCCGCCATCTTGGATTTGCTTGCAAATGTTCACAACACTATGAACTGTTAACACCTACCGACCTAATGAGTTTAGTAAATACAAAATATGATTGTGCGCTTGATCCACAACATCATATTTCGCACTTAAGAAATATGCTTAGTTCAAAATTCGAAAGACATAAGCACCAAATCTTTTCTCAATTCGCAATACGCCGGTAATGCAGTCAACCAATCTGCTGCATTTCTTTCTCATCACGAACCATTATTAGGACCGTTCTGAACCAGGATTGCCATTGCTAATCAGATTATGGTTTAAAATCAATGTCTCAATCATGATTTTGTAGCGCAAAGCCTAATTACATACCTTTAACAAATACCCCGCAGAAATCAAAAACAATAATACAAAATTAGTTCCAACCGCTGTGAAGATTAGTTTTCATGGGTTGGCGGGTTGAATCGGCCCACACTGAAATTAACGTGTCTGTTGGGAGCTACGCCGAAGTCTCGTAGTTATGAATAATTTAGCAGGTTCGTCCGGGGTCTGGAGAATCGAAAAGCACCATTGAAAAAGATGTCACAGCGAATGAATCAATTTTCAAACTGTCAAATCACTTTGCACTGACAAAGTTGTGACTTTCAAATCAGTCACCATTTCTGGCTAAAACTCATGATTTTGGTACCTACTTTGTATGGTTCTAATCAATCAGCATCAACCAGTCACCTCATACAGTTTAGCTTTAGTAGTGATAAATACACAAACAAAACTCAACATGCAAGCTGTAGCACAACTTGCCTTGGATTTTTCGCAGAATAACGCTACTGCCTAATACTAACGCTACTGCCTAATAAAACAATCGAAATGAATGCAAGCCTGCACGCAAATCTGCAAAATCTGTAACTTTTGGTTATTTGACACCTTAATCCTTCATTTGTCTAGTACAGGATCACTTCTGGCACCTATCAAACCGCAAGACATATGTTTGCGGTCTACATATGGAAAGCGCCGGCCGAAGGACAAGAAAGCCCCTAGGCAGTTGGTCAACGCACTGGCGGTGAACATCGCAGAATGCTTGCCAGCAAGAACTCTATCGTGCCCTTTGCAAGCGCACACCTTATGCAGAAACGTGAACTGGGCTAATTCATCCAATTCAAGCACAAAAGAAACCGTCTCGGCAGGACAAAAAATCGTGCCCTCAAGACAACTTCCCAAACCCTGACAGCTGGCAAGGCGCATGCCGTTTCCGTGAAAGACAAATTAATAAACCTGTCAGGCTATAGTCTAAAATATACTGCAGTCCAAAATGGAACATTATTTAAGATTATTGCAAGTGCAATTAACTATCTTTCCATACAATTTCTCCTAAAGCTGAGGATCCACCTGCAAGCAATAACCTTGCTTTCATGCCATGCGCCGGAGCTTCTACTCAATTTGTGTAAAATGAAGATGTTCGCAAACTGCCACGCCACATATTATCCCAGAACGACCGTTACAAAATCAATAGCGGTGTGATTCGACCTTCTTGTGTGTCGTAACAAGTATTTTTGCCAGAACAACAAATTCGAGTACATAACAAAAACAACGGCGACCGCTCAAAAACATAAAATACATATATCAATGCATTCTTTCACTAAAGTACTTTTATATGTATGAAACGACATTTGAAGTTTACTACGTCATCACTGGCTTATGACGACGTAATTTTCGGCCAAAATACGTACGTCTTATTAAAAATTTAACAAGGGTTCTTACGTTTCGCCTCGAAAGAAACAATTAGGCCCTCCCAGTGGACATCTGCTATTACCGTTTGACAACACTAATCTCTTCTTATCCTCCACTTATATCTACGTTAATACAACGAGCTTAGAAATATTAAACCGACAATGCATTGGGAATTGCGGTTTTAGCCCAAAAAGCTTGGTGTCTTTTAAAAATAATCCAATTAAACAATTAATGCCCTTTAACGGATTAAACATCGCAATATCGAAATTGAAATCGATTCTAAGATTCATGTTGGTCCTAATTTCGAGTTGTATCAATCATCTGTCGTGTTCTGTCACAATGACTTTTTAACCCGTAAATGGTGTAGCGAACTCAAAGATCCAGGAATTTGGTTTTGGAGTCGCACGTTTTGACTCACATTATTACTAGGAATCCATTAGCCCTAAATATTTAAAAGCGTTCGTGCAAGGTAATTCCGGAGCTTGCAATGATTTTCATTCAATGCTAATAGCTACTCTCGAAATTTCTTATATTAGGCTATTGCATACTTAAAACTAGGGTTGGCCCGATACCAATATTTTGAACCGATACCGATACCCGATATTTTACCCCAAAAGTACTGCGATCCGATACCGATACCCGATACTTTGCAAACAAGCAAAAACATTTTCAAACTGATGTATTTGTAATGTGTTTTCCCATCACAGTTAATATAACAACAAACTGAGTCTAACACATTAACTGCTTTTTTACCATCACAGTTAATTTAACAACACACTCATAAATCACTTAAACAAAACACTTCACCATTTTAGTCTTAGCACCAAGAAACAACACTAAACTACTGCCACTAAACATTTTTTTTACAGTCATCAGAAATTGAAATGAGTAATCAGTTATCATTTCACACATTGTGCTTGATGACAATAAGTTTGTTTACATTTTCTGGTGACAAACGGTTTTTCTAAAGGAGACACAATATTACCAGCAACAGAAAAAAATCGCTCACAAGCAACACTACTGGAGGGCAGGCCTAAAAAACATTTTGCTAAATGAAATAATGCAGGAAAATTTGCTTTGTTAATCTTCCAATTAAGTCGGCATTAAGTCGCTGTAGCGAATTAGGTCATATTATTTCCTTAAATCCAAAACGAACGCGTTTTTTTAATGTAGTCCCATAAATATTTTATCACAGCTGATGATTGTTTTTTTTTTGCCTCCTTTCATTTTCAATTTTACACATGATAAAGTCTCAAAAAAAGTATCGGTACTTGTACCGATACCGCTAAAGTATCGGACGAGTACCGATACTGCTCGAAGCATCGGGTATCGGCGCCGATACAGTACTATCGGGCCATCCATAGTTAAAACCTTGATCAACTAACCTGGTTGCGTAAACCAACATTTTGCAGTTTCCAAGTGGGCCTGTTAAACGCTGTTCTTCGATTTGTCCACGCATATAAATTTAATTAGAGTCAATCAACTGAAAACCTATAGACGACTTACGTTTGAAAATCCTCATCTTAATTTAACGTGAAAAACAAAACTGCAAGCACACTTTTTGACCTTTGATAATTTTGTCGTCTCTTAAACTCGGTTAGCTGTCTGAAAAAAGTCCAGGCAAATTACTGTGTAAAGCGCCGGCGCAAATGTTACTGATGAATTATTAAAACTTCTGCTTCAGTCTTCTTGTTCAGTGTCAGTCGTGGAGAAGGGCACACTGTTGCCTTCTTCTATTTCTCCTTGTTTGTGAGTCTGGCTGCCCGTGACGTCACAAAAGGGGAAACAAACCATCTATTCTGCCTAAATCTGCAGTCGCTCGCTGACAGCGTCCTGTCGCGCAGGCAAAAAGTCAGGTGACATTCGCTTTTTAATTCTTCCATAAAAGTCATTACGCAACGTCTAGAAGCAAAATACACGCGGAGGACACTTTCTACGTACATAATACCCCCAAAAGCGAAATTACAATATTTGTAAATGTTCACATAGTAAGGTATCTCTCTTGCCAAATTGGGTTTTAAAATACTCCCCTATACAGGACTTTGACATACGTTCACCACTTGCTGTTTGATGAATGGTTTATAAAAGATTACCCAAGGTTAAAAAATAAAAACACGTCTAGAATGCAAAAAATATCAATCATAAGCTGTTGTAACATTTTGTTCAATAAAATTAGGTTTTAATTGAAACAACTAGTTTCCAAAACCGTAATGTGGAACGTAATGATTGCAAGTTTATTATTTGGAAGAAAGTTTTGGCAAATACGAAGTCCAACAGAAAAATAAATAAATTATTATTTCTATCTCGTGTGCCGGCAATTTTGAACTTTCAACCACAAACCTAACGATGCGTTAAATGTCAACAGTTCGTTTTTTTAATGGATTGTAAATCTGTTGGTTGGGACGCTTCGTTTGGCAAACATTTAATTTGCTCTGCTGCTCTGCTGTTTTGGTGGTAACGAAATACTGCAGTTAGTGAAACGGTTTTGTAGTGGAAACTGATATTTAACTGGAATCTGTTTAACAATCAATTTTTAGTCTGACAATTAGTTCGTTTTATTATTCGGTGAATTTTTGGAAACTTTTCCGCATGATGTTTATATTCATATTATAAAATGTAATATGAAAAGTTATAAAGTGCAGAACCAGATGTCTTTATTAATGACAAATTTGTAACGGGTTAATTAGAAATTCGTTTGCCTAACTTTGTCCATTATGACAACTATTGATTATGATGAAAAAATCAAAAGGTTGTTTGAGGAAGGGGCCAAACTTGGTGCAACAAATCCAAAGCAAAGTAGGTTTATAATATTTTGCAATAAAGTGACTGTCTTATGTTCTAGCTACAGCATGTCATGATCAATTATACACCAGTCTGCAGAACATGGCAGTTCCCGACGAGATCTCGCGCGTGCAGGACCTATGAGTCCCGCGTGCGCGCGTGCATGACCCTGAAGTTTGCGTGCAAGACCAATTTCAGCGGGTGCAAATCAAGTAAAAGAGGTCAACACAGCCCATTTAGACGCCTTTTGTGAAATGTACGCGTGCAAACCCCAAAAATTGGTGTGCAAAAAAATTTGTTTAAAAAAAATCATGCGTGCAGCTGCCATACTCTGCAGACTGGATTATACACATTTCACTTTTTTTGCATTTTCTGGCTTACTAATGTTGTTTAGTTTCCATTTGTTCACTTGGTGATTGTTTTAATGGAATCGTGTCACTATGTTTTTGAGCAATGTAACTGTAAATATTAGAGAGTTGAACCAGAACCGACCCTGAACCCATAAACCAGTTTAAGCAGTTAATTTTTTTTTAAACCTGAGCTGTAAATTACATTTTCTTAAAAACCTGAACCGCAGTTGAGTTGAATCCTATATTTTGTTTGGCGTTGAACCTGAACCAAACCAGTAACAATGCAGCCAATATTTTTTTTGTGATTGACAACACAAAACTTATTGATTTCAGAACAATGTACTGAAGGATACATGGGCTAACAGCTATAGATTGTATCAAAAATGACGAATTATAAAGTGTTGCGTAGTGTGCGGCAAAATTCATTTTGTAGTTTGAAGCAATCCAGATAATGGATAGATTTTAAAATTAAACAAAAAAAAATTTAAACCACAAACCAGATTGGACCGGATAGTTTGCCCCAATTGTAACAAAACATAAAGCTGCAAATAGATATGTTTTTAAACCCAAACTAAATACTAATTCCTAAAAACAATAAGTATTAAACCTGAACCAGAACTAAACCCACATGGCAAGTGGTTTGACTCTGTAGTTAATATTAGTTAATGGGACTTACAGGAATAGTCAGATTTTGCGACAAATTGAGTGCCATTGTCTCATTGCACTGCTCTTTTACAGATGACATTACAAATCTACTAGCAAGAAATCCATCAGCATTTGATGCGCCCTATGAATCACCAAGAGATGAGCCATATTCATCAGAAAAATATAAACCAACACCCTCGATAACATTTCAACCCATTCAGCCCAGTAGAAACCTCAACAGCAACAATAATGTTACTGACCCCTCTTCTTATAAACACATGAGTGAGCTTCCTAGAGTTTTAAACTTGGGACCTGGTCCTAGTGAGATGGCAGATCTGACTAACACCAAAATTCACTTGGAAAATGCCCTACAGGACTCTCAGGTTTGGCATCAAAATTACACATCTTAATTTTTGTGTTTTTTGTGCAGTATTTCGCATCACTGTATGGTATGTACAGTGTACAGACACCTAAATTATAGTCCTTTAGATATACATTAATACAAGGCAAATTACAAGTAAAGGTGTCCATGGAACACTATATAAATATCTGTTCATAAGTTTAATCACTGATGATGGCATGAGCATTTGCCAAAATGTTTGAAATATAAAGTGTGTCGCTTTTTATGTCTATTTGAGCCGTTATTTTCACCATTGAAGGTGTCTAAGTTTTCAAAATTGATGTATGTGTCTATTTATTTTGTGTAGTGTAGTAGCATCTAAACTACATAAAATATTTTCAAAAGATTCAAGTGGACTATCTTACTCAAAAACTAGAAGAAACGAAAGAGTTGATGGGTAAACAGAAAGAACAGTTTCGAAGTGCTATCGAACAACTACAGAAAAAACTGCAAGACACTGTTGCTGGAAGAAAACAACTGCTTGACTTGAGGCACCATGAAATGCATGAACAAGAAGAAATGATCCAAAAATTACAGGTATGTGGTTGCAAAAAGCTGTAAGCAATATAATGAAACTTAACATGATACTTTATTATCAAACCATTGGATCTTTTTCGGTACCAATTCTATTAGTTTAGAGGTTTCATTTTTTCCCGTGGCCTTTTTAGAGCACCCTAAAGGAATTGGCTGCTTCAAATCAACTGCAAGAGCAAGCGCTACTGGATGCCCATGAAAGAATGGAGATAATGCAAAACAAAACTCAAGCTAGTGACCAAGCACTGGCTAATGTAAGAACAATTCTTTCGTCTGCCCTGCAAAAGGAAAGCAGAAACCACTCACAATCATTCAGGTATTTTGCCTATTATGTATGACAAAACTATAAAGAAACAAGATTTTATTATTTAACTCAAACATGTCAAGATTATTTGTCTTTTCAGGTGTGATATTTTTAAACCATATTTAGGCATTTTAGGGGGCTCACCACTGAACCCTATAAGCTCTGATGGTGTGTCTGCCCCTGATTAACTCCTATAGTGGGTTTGAAATGACTGGCTTGATTTGGTATATTGCCTTTATTAGGCCTGGCTAAGCAATTTGTTAGGCTTTTCATGCAATTAACTGGATTTTGAAATAGCTATGATTAGGATTTGTGATTTCTATGCGACTAATTTTGCAATGCGATTAACGAGTTTGTATTTAGCATAAAACTGGTGCTCCTTAAGGTTTGAGACCCCGGACCAAACATATTCAATTATTTTGCAGCAATGTGGAAAAAGTGTCAGAATTTGTGCCAGATGTGCTTGTGAGAAGTCTCGAAAATTACATAACATCTTCACAAGCAGAGACTGATTCACTGCGAAACAGAGTTTTACAACTGGAATCAGAACTTAATGCCACCAATCAGGTATGTGTTCTTTGTATTATTACATGTGGGGTGAAGAACCTGTGGCCTAAAGGCCGCATGCGGATTGGTTCTAGGGCAGCTGTTTTCAAACTAGAGCCAAGTGGTTGCGTACTGGTACACAAAGCGATTTCCGTAGGTCTGGTTCTACAATCTTACTTGTGCTGCAAAAGAACAATTGTTTGCGCATAATCAAATGTCTTAAACTCGTTTGTGATGTCACAAGCTGCTCTTAGATTAATATTGGTAAACAAGCTCGTTTCTACATTAATAAAATCCCAAATGTTGTAGTGAGGGTGGAAATGTAGTGAAGAATTTTATTTAGCTTGGACCGTAAGTCCAATAGCACATCGACCATTCTGTAAGTCAAAAAGTTTGAACACCGCTGTCCTTGGCCTGGCAAATAGTCTGTGCGGCCTAAACGAGTGTCGATAAACCGTTTGGCGGCCTTCACAAACAAAAAGGTTCCCCACCCCTGGTTTATAACTTGCAACAAAAGTTGTTTTCTGGCCACTTTTGGTGTTAGATTTGCTGGTGTGCATTAAAACACCATCACAATATGAAAGGTTTATGATTTCAAAAAAATATTAAAAATATTTTTACGCAGTTAGACAACCAACTATTCTTAATTTGACTGTAATTGCTTATGTGCCAAAAACAGTAAAAATAGTGGTTTCTTTATTGCAATGCAGACCCATGAAGCAGAGAGAATGGTTGCCAATAGCGATGCTGCTGATACTATTAAAAATTTGAAGGCGGAATACCAGAAATCCTTAAGTGAGGCCAGAGCAAATACGCAGAGGGCCATGGATGAAGTAAGTGTGTTTAAACTTTCAATGTTTGCTTTGTGCTATTTACTGGACGCGGTTAATTTGACCACTATATGATGACGTTTTAAAGCAACAAATTCCTCTGAATGCTGCTGTCAAAACGTTTTTGTGCTGTATTTGCTAGGAGTATGCTGTATATCTTATAACAGTACAGATATTTTGTATTTTGGGTGGATTACCACTTAATATATAAACACTTAATATATCAACTAATACATTGGTATTTTATTTTTTCATAATTTCTGTTGGTCAGGAGTTCCTAAACTAAGGGGTGTAAAAGGCTTACAGGTGGCGCAACAGCTAGATTGGTTGTTTAAACCAGTGCTCTTCAACCTTTTTGGGCTTGGTGAACCCTTAAAGTTGTTGTGACGAACTCATGCACCCTGTTTACTTAAAAAGGTTAACTGAGATAAAAGCAATATAAAAAATCATTATGCTTATCATCATGTCAATCAAACCGAGTGGAGCTTGCAAAAATTGCTTGAATTGCTACCAATACTCCAAGCATATGTTCGCGAATTTTCTGTGAAACACCGAAGAAAAAGCCAAAACTCGATGTCCTAATACAACCTGACTGTAACGCAGACAATATCAAACTTGACACGGGAATAAAACATTAAAAAAGTTTACCTTGGTTCACATCATTTGAAACCTACATCCTTTTTCTAATATCCTGACAGTCAAATATTAATGGTTCAATAAAAGTTTGTCATGCACCCTTGTATAACCTTTTCGTACTGGTGCACCCCATGCATATTTTGGTGCACCCTAGGGTGCACCGTGCACACCGGTTGAAGAGCACTGGTTTAAACCACCACCACAATTTTAGATTTAGAAATTTTTTTTTTAACTTTAATCAATCTGTTGGACTGGCTTTCAAAAAAAAAAAAACTTAAAACACAGAATTAAAAATCAGTAATAAATGAAATCATTTCTTGATTAGAATTTAGTTTAATAGGGGGGCACTAAGTTGATAAATAATGTAGCACCATTTAAAAAGTTTAAGTAACCCAGCTCTTGCTAGTCACAGTAAAACAACTAGTAGTACAGCTTTAAACAGGCCTTGTTTCAATCACATCAGTTTCTTTTCCTTTTCACTTAAAGATACATAGAGACTGTTTATGCTTTGGCTTTTATTTCATGCTTTATACTTGTATTAGGCAAATACACTTTCTGACCAAGTAAAAGACTTGCAACAGAAGAATACAAGTCAGGAAAAGCTGCTTTCAGATGCACAGGACAGAATTCTTGCAATGAACACTCAAATTGAGGAGGTTTGGATGTTTATGTTTGTTCTTTAATTGGTGGACTGCATTAGTACTTGGTAGAACCAGATTTAGCAATTACATAAAAAAAGCGGCATCGAATAGAATAAATAATGATTAAACGAAACACTCATTCATAGCTTGGATATTTGCCAATTTACATAGCGCACACGAAAAGTAATCACCACAGGCAAAATAGTAACCGATGTCAGCAACGTTGGTCTGCAACAATATCTTTTTTTCAGATGAGAAGCGGATTTAGTGCAAACAAAGATGATCTCCGCTCAAAGCTTATAAATGCTGAATGTGACTTGAGGCTTGCTAAAGAAGCCAACGCCTATTTGACTGTGGAAACGGACGGACAGAAACAAAGGTATTTCAATACAAGTAATTATTTTTTGACGTCGACGATGTTGTAAGCTTATGAAATAAACATATTATTTAACGTTTATGAATCTTCTTCAATGCCTGTTTGTCATTGACAGATGTGCCATAGTATTAAACATGTAAACAGATTTGGCTAAAATGGATTACTAAGGCATACAGAATTGCCACATTACTGCACGCCTGCAAATCTGACCTTCGAAAAACAAACTGTTGTATTAGGAGACTCCAGTTATAGGAGAGGAATGCAATGATTGTCACTTTGTCGGTCAAATTTCTTCTTATTGTGTAACTTTTTATAAAAACAGCACCGAAGTACACTACGCGTGTCTCTTATCTAATATTTAAATGTACCACCAATCCTCTGACCTTGGCAGCATAAACGACCTTCAAACGAAACTGAATCGCGTGGAGGAAGAATTGAGATCAGAGCGTGAGCAGAGACGAAATCTTTGGCTGAAAGAAACAGATTCAAACAAAGAGATCAACGAAATGAGGTGGGCAGTTATATCAAGCTACGATACCTCAGTTGTTATTGGTTGAAAAAGCCATGCACTTCTTAACTGAAATTCCGCTTAACAAGTCAAATGTCGAAAGTTTTCATGATGTTCTATTAGGTAATTACTCAAGAGGGTGCACATGTTGTCGTGTCTGCTTATTTCTGTCTTACACTAGTGGGACGTTTTGGTTAAGTATCAATGGTTTAGACTTGTAAATGTTTAGAGATTATAAGCATAGTTGATATGTATGTAAAGCTACCCCTAAGGAAAAAAAAAATGTAAATCGATTTTATTTACTAAGGCATACGACTGTACGTCGTTGTGAACCATTATATAGTTTTGTTTTGTTTTCTATTGTCATCGTCTGGTAAAAAAATGGGATTGAATTCGTCAGCTTGCAAACTTGCTAAAAATTTTCGATGCTTTACAGAAACCAGATAGAAGAAAAGAACCTCGAAATTTCTCGGTTGCGTGAAATCGCTGCTCAACTGCGAGGAGATTTAAACACGAGGCTTGCTAGAGAAGTTAGCGAGGCTGAAAACGCTCAAAGAATAAAGGTAACATCTATGTATTTAATTACATGCCAATTTTGACTAAAGGCCAAATTGCCATTAAAGTGGCATGCAACGTAGTGGATCTCAAGGTTTTGATTTACCTACTGTCACTATCAGTGAAAAAATGCACGACAAGCCAACGCCATGTATTGATATACACCAGTGGTTCTCAAAGTATGGGTCAAAAAATGGGTCGCGCTATGGCGATTCAACGCTGCCCAAACGAACTATTACTGCATTAAGTAAACACAAACAAATTTACTTAATGCAGTAGTAAAGTCAACTCACTCGCCCACGTTGTACAGTAAAATGAACCAATCATTACCATATATACACACGACAATAGGCTTCCAACCTTACTGTCACGCACATGGCGATTGTAACGTCGTAGCACGGGAAATAATAGGACAAGTTAATCATGCGAAACTGAACTTGGAGATGTAACAGTTAGCGTTTAAGGATGAGTAAGTATTCGTACAAGGAAACATTTTTAGATTTGGGATTCACTTCTATCAACGATCATGCTGCAAAGCCACGATGTGTGTTATGCAGTTGTCGAACGAATCGACCTCGTTAAGCCTGCAGCCATTTTGACATGCTATGCGGAGACGACGTGGCCTCGAAATTGCAGTCCGTCTCGTTGTCGAGCAGGACAGTTAAAAGTCGAATCACATACCTTTTACTGAATATAAATATCAAGTGGTCTCTTGAATGAAAAATAGAGCCGTGCATTGAAGATTTATGAAGGAAAAAATTCATTTTAATGAAACACGCTAAAATAAATCAATCATTTGTTTGTAATTAATCATTGTTTCATAGTACTGTGCACTACAACTGGCTGTCTGCGTCTTTTTTCATACATATCAGAAAAAATTTTTTTTTTTGATGTTTGAAGCTTGGGTCGTGAGATGTTCATACAACTCAGATTTGGGTCGCGGTCAAAAAAGTTTGAGAACCACTCATATACACAATGGTTTGTCTGTACCACCATCTTAACGGCTTGTTGATTTTACAACGCTTCACTAAATGAATAAATGAGTTTTTTTAGACGGGTACACTGACATGAGTTGATCAACTTCGAATTTTTTTGTAGTAGTTTGGCACCCACTTTATGAACCACTGATAAACACAAGTCAAATTGAAAGGTCATTAGGAAGTCAAGTATCTCACGCAGAAGTGAAAAACCTTGGTACTGGGATTACTGTTATACCAAATGATGGATAATAGCAAATTCCGGTTAATCGCATTAAGTTTAAAACTCACATGTGCTTTTAAACGTACGCGTCTATACATTTCCGTCTGTTAGCCGAGTTAGGAAATTCTGTATTTACACAGAACGTTTCAAAGTATTTAAAAGAAGACGTTTCGGAAGGTCAAATTCGTTAAACGTTTGTTTTAAATTAAACTGACACCTAAAAATGAAATGTATTTTCAGGACGAGGAACGGATTTCTGAAATCACACGAGACAATGCTAAACTTCGCGAGGAGTTGGCTAGAGCGAAGTCGTCGGTTGAAGCGATGGAAAGACAGATATCAGATAAATGTGTGGAAAGGACTGGAGCTATGCAGATGATTCAAGACAAGGATCAACAGGTGATAACCCCTTGTTACAAGCTTTTTCTTGGCCTTATTTTGTATTTTTTTCCTATTAAGAACACGTGTTTGTTATTCGGTGAAAGAATAGCTTGTTTAAATAAACACGGTATATGTGGCTACATAAGGATTTTTTAGTGCCAAAAGATATGTGCTTGACACACATAATATCGTTGCCAATATCAATGCTAACGTGTCTATTTATGAATCACTTGTACAAATATCATATGTTGGATTAACCCAGTGGATCCCAACCGGCGAGGAACTTTAAAACTTGTGGGGAGGAATTTACTTTAATTTGTACATGTGGTTCGAAGTTAATTAAAGACCCAATTTACAATGATTTGTATGGTTTACCGTTGCTACGTAGTCTATTGGGGAAAAATAAAAATGTTTTTAATTGTTGAAGGAGGAATTCGTCTGTAAAGATTGGGAACCACATAATTAAGCCACTGCTTAACTCATTATACAGTATCTTTTTTCCACTAGGTGTAAACTACTTAATTGTTTAATTTAATGTTAAGTATCTTTTTTACCATCACTAGGTGGAGCGCCTGACCACGCAACTTAGTTTGAGTGATCGCAAATTGATCGAAGCAACAGAAGCCAGAAAAACCGCCGACGAAAAAGTCCGCAGGTATTTTATCAATTGCCACAAACCCCATGTTTTTCAATTCCGCGGGGTCAAATCTCACCGTCGTCCTACTGTCTCTTACTGTTCAGCGTTCGCCATAAAGTATTCAGAAAATACACTCCGTAGCCGAAAAATAGTGTTTAAAAATACGACAGCGAAGGGCAAAAACTGCAATGTTTTCTGGGCATCAAAATTTCAACCACATACCGTCTGTGCATTAGGGCCAGATTAACTAACATTAGCAAACGTACGATTTTTAGTCTGCACGGAACATATATGCCTCAAGAGACTTTAATACAATTTACTAAGCCTGGGTAAAAAGTAAATTTTAGTAAAAAAATGTTATGGAAAGATCTGTCTTTTCAACCTATGCCTCTATTTTTGTTCTAGCCTGACACGTGAAAACAACGAATTATCTACACAACTTCGCAACACGAAAGCCGATTTGGATCGTGCCCACTTGGTGGCAGACGATCGGGATCGCGTTGCTAGGCAACTACGTCAGCAGCTGGAGACGAAAAATCAGGAGGCGACAAAAATCGGCAAAGAAGCTGTAAAGAGTGAGGATGAAAGAAGGGATAATGCTATGCAGCTTAAGGTGGGATGTGACTGCTTTATGGATACTTTTTTCACGGATAAAATGTTCAGAAAGAAAGCGAGTTAGAAAGTGAAATAACCTAAAACCAGACACTTTTGTTCGATCACGAGAGCACAGTCTGTTCCTTTTTTGATCGTTTGTGGCCGGTAATTGTTTCATTACGAGTTACTTTACAACTTAATTAGGCGCCCATGAACTTTTTTGCCTAGTTGACCGAGTGGTTTGTGCAATCACCTTTGGCCACAAGGTTTTGGGTTAAGGCGAAAAAGGTTGTTCGCCTACTGATAAATGAAATAAACTAAAAACATATCGGTTTACTCCGCTAATAATGCCGTTTTTTGAATAAAGAGTGTTTTGTATTTAGTCACAAACAAAAAAATCTACTAGTACAATTTTTATCTAAGTTGTTAAAACTAAAATAAATGAGGAAAATCATATTTTCTTTTACGTGGCCCTTAAAAATAAACATTAGAATGGTATCTCAGACCTGACCATTGCACAGTTTGTAAGCAGACCCGAAATTGGTCGACTTTTAATCAAAAATATTAGGCCCGAAAGTTGATGAAGTTGTGACACAAATGATGTCAAGTGTAAAGTCAGGCCCGAACCCGACTCTCTGACTTTGTCCAGATTTTAAAGTAAATACCTTTTCTTATTGTGATTACTTATCAGGAGAAGACAAAAGAGCTAGAAAACCTTTCCAAAAAGCTCAAGGAGAAAGATGAAATGTTGGAGGATTACGAAACTCGCATCTCCGATCTCGTTCAAGAGAAAGGGAAGATAGCGGATGACATACGAGGAATTGAAAAGGAGGTTCAGAGGATCGTTAAAGGAAGAGATGAGATGTATGAAGAATTGACGGAGGCAAGATTTCAGGTTTGTCAAGTGTTTTGAATTAAACAAATGACTTTGTCGAGATTATTGTGTTTTGTTTATGTTTATGTGGCTGTCAATTTTCCAATGGAAACAAAATCTTCGGCTATATTAGTTGTAGCTAAAATTTTGAGCAAAATTTTCAGCCTGAATTTTTTTTGGCGCCTTCAAATGCTAGTCGTCATAAATTTATTGATTTTTACAATGCGCTTTTTGCAATTGTTTTTAGCCACAGTTTTTACCTAGCTTATAAACTGGTCACAAAAGTGACTAAAAACTATGGCCACATTACCGGGCTAATTACAGTTAAATGTAAAATGAACAATCTGTGTGAGAAACTAGGAACACCCGACAAACATTTTCACAATGCTGTTTAAATTACAGGTTGGTCATTTGATCGAAGAACGTGACGCTTTATCCAAAAGATTGAAACTTTTGCACGGTCAATACGACAACGAAGTGGAAAAACTGAAACGCGAGCTGAGACACAAGAAAAGAGACCTACAAGAAGCACAGGTAACCAGTCAGTACCTAAAACATTATAATGTTGATACAATGGCAGATTTGTAAGTATACCTGAAATTGGGGTCCAGAACCTCAAGGTGCAAGGCCGAAACCGTTTTATTTTTCAAAACAAACTTGACAATGCAGCTGGAATTACTAGCGAATTTTACAGGCAGCTGTTAACTTACCATAAGCGTGTTTGTGTTGCAACAGAGTAAAGTTGTGTTTAACAAAGGTGCTCCTGCGGTCTAATTGGTTGATTGAATTGGGGGCCCTTCAGTGGCCATAGTTGCACACCCCTGTTTTTTGAAAGTTTCAATAATGTTATGATGCTCGGTACCTAGCCTAGCATAAAGCTCGTTGTTTGGATCTGTCTTCGTATTTTGTGAACTGTTGTTTATCACAGGACACCCTATACACGATCAAGAACGTTGATGGGAAAGCAGCAAAGATAGCAGCTGTAATGCAGAAGGAACTCACAGATAAAAGAGCAGTGATTGACTCCTTGCAAAGTGAAGTCACGAAAGTTTATGACCAGTGAGTAAGGGCAACTGATACTACGTTTTTTGTTAGTATAACTTTTTATATAAATGTCTAAAGCTTTTGTTAAAAGACATTCAGAAATTTATAAATGTGTTGTATTGCACGGGAGCGAATTTTAATCCACCAATTTTAATTTTACAATTTCATTTTATGTTTTATAAAGAGTTGAAAGTCTGGAACGAGACAACAAAAAATTGAAGAAGGAAATTGCAAATGATGAAAAAAAAATCGAATTTCTGTCTGCAAATCTGCATGATGTCAATGCTGAACTAAGGAAAAAGACTAAGAACGAAAAAGGGTACAAAATTAAGGATTATAAAATTGCTTCACTGCTTCTCACCTTTTTATCAATGGTTTTATGCGAGTTAAGTGTAAATAAAGGGGTTTGACTGATGTTACTTTATATCACTGACGATGGCATGAACGTTTGCCAAAATACCTGAACAAGAAATCATGTCGCCTTTTCCGTCAATTGAGGCCGTTTTATTCCGCATCATACGTTTTAAAATTGTAAAACTACAACAACCCCACTTATTTTGGAATACTATACACGGATCTGTGTATAGATTTAATGACAAATATTACAGGCCAAATACACGTACAAGTGACATGCTTCTCTATTCAAACGTTTCGGGAAATGCTTATGCCATCATCAGTGATATGAGGGGCCACATCAGTTACACCCGTTTATAACCACTTTTGATAGAAGCTGCGAAAATAAAAGATTGGCAAAAGCTGCGAAACAAGTGTCGCTTAAAAACGCTGGATAAAAAAGGTGCACAGCAACGTTTAAATAAATAAGCATTACACTTTTTACGTCTATTTATTTGGGCCGTTATATTCCTCCCCATTCCACTATATCTTCTTTTATCAAATAACAGTTTTTTTATCCAATGTAATTTCGTTGTTGCATTAGTTACAAGCTGGCTTCCGACCGACTCCAGAAGGCGCTGGAGAAAGCAGCGGAGAGAAACGCCGAAGCTCAAGTCGTCATAGACAAACAGGAAGAGGAATTATCACAAGGGAGGATCAAGAGAGGATTACAGATGCTGGATAGGAAAAAGCCTGGTCCTGCAATGCAACCTGTGAGCAACCACGTTGTAATGCTTGAAATTGAGTTAAGCCAGTTGTCAGATTCATTGAAACGTTGGTTTCCCAAACTGTGGTACGCGAATGCCTTTCACACAAGCACAATTAGTGGACAATAGTTAAGAAATACATACAAAAACTATTTGATGACACAAAAGGGGTTAAAGGTTAAATGCTCTATTAATGATAGTTGTTGATTGCAGCATATTTCTACATATAGTTGTTGCGCGAACATTATTCGCTAGGTAAAATTTTTGGAATCACTGACATGAGGTGCTTCCCAAATGTTCTGGTATAAGTATTGTCATAGACATAGAAAGAGGCCAATAAAAACATTTGAAAGTATTGTCTATTAAGTTTTGTATGTCTACAAATTTGCAAGTTTAATCCAAAAACTCCATGCCCTCGTTTAAGTTGAAATCATTGTGTGGAATACCTTTGCAAATAATCCGTAAAAAAGTTTTGTATGAACCTCATGACTTTTATTGTACGAAAAAAAACGTCCATTTTTATGTGAGTTGTATTTTTTTTTATAGACTATTGATCAACAACTAGGTACCAGACTTGCTTCAGCGCCGACCAATGAAAATGCGACTCTCCAAAACGCACTCATCCGTGTCTTGTCTTCAATGACAACCCGCGAGCAGGCGCAACAGCCCATGCCGTCACGTGATCATTTTGCAGAAGGTATTTTTTTACTTAAATCTGTTAACGTAGTTTCAATTTTAGCTGTGAGGTATAATTCAGCAGCTGTGTAAATTGATCTAATCAATAAAACAGTCTTTTAAGCAGTTAGTCTTTAAAGCTGTGGTGTATATTTCGGGATTACATTGTAACTTTTCTGTTTACTTTTCAGGTGACGGCCCACCAAGCAACAGAGAAAATGTCACAACCAACGACATTTTTAAGGTAGGTCATCTTATCTTATAAGCAGACTGGTTGATTTATAAAGGTGGAGAATAATCAGTTGATCGCAAAACGACAAACAAGAAATCGACTGTTTGTATTATCATTATCATTTTCTTTCAGCTTCTCTCCGAAGTTCGCGACCAAATCGCTTCGAGAGAAGTTTCTACGTCACTTCCAGCTGCGAGAGAAAAACGTCACAAAGGGGAAAGACGAAAACATCGGAGACGGAAAGCGATGTCATCAGCAGATGAGAGGTAAGAGTCTTAAAGAAAGTGCTAAAAAAGTAGCTTATGTTTAAGAATATGATTTTGTTTTTGCTTCAGTTCCGATCTTCCTGTCGTTCTGATGCAGTCTGACGTCACATCCACGCACTCGGATCCACTAGGTGTCAGCACAACAATGTACAGCGACGACAATTTGCGCGAAAAATCTCCGAAAGGTGCTTATACAACGATCTCCTTATGGGAACTATAGCTGTTACAAACATGGTTACATTTACGTCATTCTGTCGTTTTCAGGTCACCCAGTGACGTCATCACCAAAAAAGCACGGTTCAAGAAGATTCGGGGGTCACGAGGGTGGTCGTGCGCCCTCCCCAGTCAGTATTTTACTGGCAGCTGGAGACGCTAGTCTTATTCCCACGAAGGAAAACGAGCCACGTCACTATGTACCGGACAAGTAAGTGGTTTATCTTTTTGTGAGTTTTCCTAAGGAGAACCTATCTTCGGTTATTATTGTCCCTTTTTATGTGGGAACTTACAGTTTTATGTATGGTTTTTGTGGAAAGATTACGAATTTGTATTCACCCAAAACTTCCCATAAAAATCAAAGACACGCGTTTGCTTTTTGACAGGTTTAGCAGTGGGAAAGATCAGAACGTTACGATAACATTAAATTGTGGCATAAACATTTTTTCTCCATCACCCAATTTGTTTTAAAATCGAAATACCTGCCTTTTAATGCCTTTTCCCAAAGTATCTTATACTCTAAGAATCAATATTTTGATTTTTGCCGCAGTGATGACGTGATGGATCGTGACGTGGATGACATCATCACCAGGGAGCGGGCACGTGACAAGTTTGTGAAAGCGGCGATTTCAGACAACGCAGAGGAGTTGTGTCGTCAGCTTCAGGATCGACTGCAGGGGCTGAGTGAGATGGGAGGAAATTTGGAAAAACAAAACAAAGGTAGGAATAGAAAGATAAAATAGTCTGGATGAAAGCAAAATTTTGTAATAATTGTTTTAAAATACTGAGAAAATTTTTCGTCCACCAGGTTCCATATTAGGTCAAAGTTTCGTCCAACTAGTGTCAAATTATTTTTTCCTACCAAAATGATGTGAAAACCGTCAGGTAGTAAAAATCCGGTCTAACATGTTTATTTGCAACTACTAAACATTTGCTACACTATGACCTATTTATCTTCAAAGAAATGTACAAGTTAGTTTACAAAGATAGCTTTTCAATGTTACAGATGTGTGCCACTTTACAAAATGGGGTTAATTGCATTTGAGCACTACTGAGATCTCTTTCTTTTTAAATTTTATTTGGTATCACTCACATCTAAAACTGTAGTATCCCCTGCTCATTTATGCTGATTAGTCCCTTGATAGTGTAAGTGTCGAAACTTGAAATGATATTAAACATAGTATGACTATTCTTTATCACAACAGCTGCAGCAAGTTTGATGAAAAAACAGGATAAAAAACTCAAGAAAGTGCGAGCAAGTGAGCCAAAGTGGAGATGACAACTTTGTTCCATTTACAACAATAATAATAATGCAGTAAAATTGCTGTTATGTAGTTTTGTGTCTAAAATTTTGTTATGACTGGTATTATTTCCGCAAATGGAAAATACAACTTACTGTTGGCAAGACACAGGAATATTTTTTAATGTTAAAATGCTTTTTAATGTAAACTACAGCTTTGTGATTTTGTTTAATTTGTCCCAGAGATTGCTTCACATTTTTTGTATGCATAGTGTAGCCACTGTTTTTTTTCTACAAACCTCCTGAATGTAAATTCTGCAAGCACAATGTTTTTTATGAAAAAATTATATTCTTTCAATAAAATTTATCATGCAATTTCTTTTAATTGCTGAGCCATTAGGTAGAAAGATTTAAAGATTTTAGTCCAGAAGTTCTCAAACGTAAGGAAAATTTATTATGCTTTAGGTGCATATTAGTAAGTAAAAATATTGTGGTTATACAGGATAAGTGCATTAAAAAGCAGATCGAACCGGTCATTTGCTGACCAACTGGTTAAATGCAAGCAGGTTACTGGGGAAATTCAGTTAATTGGGACGGTTTGGCAAATTCCAAACCATTGCCTAAAAGTTGTTGGAATATATGTTGGTTAAATGCAGTCTGGTTAATCGGGCAGTTTTGTGGTTCCTTCGTAACATGCAAAGGGGTATATAACAGGAAAAAGTTTGAGAACCTTGGGCTTAATCTATTTTGCTACATTTCAGTATTGCACATATTCAGTAATAATGATAAAAGTAAATCACATCCTGGAATTATGTCTCGGTGTTCCAGATAGATGATGCAGATTTTGTCCAAACACCATTAGGAAATTTGTTTGCAACATCTATGTCTCCAAAATATTCCAGCTTATGACTGTGAAGTATGAAAGAAAAAAAACAGTTAAAGCTAAAATAGCAGTCAAATTAACCACTGCTTTTACACAACAGTTCACATACAATTTAAATGTTGAAATAAGTAAAATATATTTACTTTATAGCATAAAAAATATTGCTGTTAATCATCTTTTTGGCTTAAATCCTTTATGATAACAAACATTACAGTACATCTGTTTGATTTAAATTTTAACAATGACTTCTGTGGCATAACAGAGTGGGCAATAAAGCATTCTACTGTGGTTTTATAATCACATTCTGATTCCTTCATACAATATACTTTTATCTGTACAGTGTGTATAACTTACAAATCGGGCTCAGAGAACTTTGATTTTGGAACATGAAAGAGTGCTTCATATTGCCTTTCATCGCCACATCCATGTATAGCATAAGCATTAAATTTGTCCACACCAAGAGGAAGATAGTCCCATGGTATTAGAGCTGAGCCAGACCATGTGTTGTCTTTTCTGTTTATTGATGCACTAAAGTCTAATGGCAAATTCTTCTTCCAAAAATCTCTCCATTTTTTAAAAAGCAACCCTAAATGCTGACCATGTCTGAAAACAAATCTTTAATTGCAATAAATTGTTTCAATCACTAGTGATGGGACGAGTACCCGGTACTTGGTATCAAACTATTTCAGTTGTATCGATACTCGTACTCGATATCGAAATATTTTGTCTCAGTTTTCGATACCAATGTGCGAGTACCGAAGGCCGATTTACACCATAAGAATACGGGCAACTTTATGCCAATATTTGCTTTGGACAGCACAATATTGGAAAAGAATTCCGCCACTTTACGTATATTGTTTTCACTATCATGTGATTACATTTTTCGGCATGTGTGTGTGCACGCCTGTACCCCGATCATGGCAGATAAATTAGCCAGTGATGTACAACTAAGTACAACACTACACTTAAGTACTCGGTAATCGTACTCAGGATCGAAGGTGTATACATGTGGTACTTGTACTCTGTATCGGTACTCGCTTCAAAACCTGGTATCATCCCATCACTATCAATCACACCATAGAGTGGTTTTACACAGAATTCTGTCTAACCACAATAGGAGGTACAAAATTTAAAACAGACTGGATATACAAGAGTATTTGAACTTGATAATCATGACATAAAAAGTTTGTTAAAAAAGGACACAAAGTTAAATGCACCACTTGCTTAAAGCACTGACAAGGGCATTTTTGCTGTAACCTTTTCTTTATTGTTATTATGATATCTATACTTACGGGCCATATTCCAATTCAAGATACTCGCCACTTTTGGAGTTGAGAAAAAACAATTCAACCACTGCAAACAAAAGATTCTTTGAAAAATTACTTTGAAATGTGTAAACTTTTTATAGGTACTGGACTGGTGACCTTTTTTTCAACGTGTATGCAATTTTATGATTTTTGACAACCAACAATTTTTGCCTTTATTTTTTTTATATTACAACTGGCTCGAGTATTTTCAATTAACAAACTTGCCTTCGTATTCCCACAACATCCACATGGGATCTCCTGCTTTGCCTGACGGTGCCGGATCATCAAAAAATGGCGCCGATATTGCAAGTCTTAGACCTACAGATGTTTCTGTAAGTTTCATCTCAACTGGAGAGTGGGAAACTTCATCGCCATCCCACGAACTCAATATCTTGAATTCCATTTTTTTAACAAACGATCACTGATCCTGACGAAAATTAAATTCAACCAAAGTATAGGATAGCAGTGCAACAAAATAACAAAAAACTTTAAAAAAAACAACTATAACAAAAGGGAAATCCCCTACAAAAGTCCCCGAAAAAGAATTTGACAACAGCTGGTCGAAAAAAACCTACCGTAATCCAGATTAAAAATCTAACATTTTGAGGAAAAAACACCTATTTTTCTAAAAAGATCAAAAATGTCAAAACCCAAAAACGGGCTACAAAAGATTCAAGTAAAATGAGGTCCATGGTGGATTTTTGCCCCAATATTTTGCTTTAGATTTTATCGAATCAGAATTTAGTTTTTGTTTAAATTCTTTTTGAACCGGTTTGGAGGTTCGATAGGAGGCAGAAACCGACCCAAACCAGTTTGAAACTGAAATAGTCCAACGAAAACCCACACAAAACCATTTTTCGAATTTTTAAAACACCCAAAACAGAAATGCATGCAAGAACACGATAATCGTAATGAGAGAGGCCGCTACAGAAGGACTAAAGCTGCTAAAATTGCTTGTCGAAATCAGACAAAAAGAAACATTTACCCTTTGGTTTTAATTGAAAGTTTCGGCAAATATGCTTATACTACTTCTCTGCGAAGATCGGTTACCTTAACTTATAATTAACAAAGAAACACTTCGTTGTGAAGGCTGATTTCATCGTTAATTAAAATCACAATATTTTTGTTGTTTATTTACGGAGCAGTGGGTCCGAATTACAGTGGTCTTGGCGTTTTCTATGAAGTAAATTTGTAATTTTATTTTACTATTGTATTTCCACGTATAGTTAACAGAGAAAACAAAACCTTCAAATAATGCGATTTGGTTAAGATAACAAGTCAGCATTTGGTGTTTTGGAAGGTCATGTGGGTATAAAGGTCGTGCCACATGTGTATGGGTTTACTAAAAAAATTCGGGGCTAGAATTTTAAAGTTTCTGACTAGGCTATTTCATTAATCAAGAATTATTAATTTCTGTTCCCAATTGTGGTCTATACCCGACCTACCATTAAAAAAAACACCTAAAATCCCCAAACCGTTTTGTTTGCATATTATTTCAAAAGAGCCCCTAAACGTTTGCTCCCCGATTGTTTTTCTCGCGTCTCATTAGCAATTGACACACATGGATGAACGCAACCAATCAGTGATCTTCTCGTTTTTAGCCTGGCAAGTTCATTTCGGTCACAGTCATTTGTCTCGTGATTTCATGGCGTGCGGAGGTGGAAAGATCTACAAGGTAAATTTAAGTTCTATTCTTGTCAATTTAACTAAAGTTGAAACTATTGTAACAATATTGTGCAGCATGCGTACATTAAACCGACATGTACACATTTTATCTACATGTAAGTTAATTGTAAATTCTGTTTCCGTTGCTAAATTGAACTGAATCATACACATGTGCTGTGAATACTTCGGATTTTTAGCATTAAATTTACAATTCACAACTTCTTTGTTATACTTAAGTTACAAAGTTAACTTAACCAGTATCTATAAATGCCCAAAAACAGTTCACTCTGCTGGGCAGTCGCAACGCGCTTTAGGCATTGTGACGTCACAAACGCGGGTGCGCTTTTTAAAATCGGCGCCGATTGTAAAGTCTGCTAGGCGCGTTTATGCTCACAGCCTTCGGGAGTCGATTGTTTTCTAGATTTCTTGCAACACTTTGCAGTTAACACTGTACTTAACGTGTTACTTTTATTGCAGAAACGAAAGACCTTCTATTCTGGGATCATCGTCAACCTTCATTCATCGTCCAGATTCTTCAACTTCCAATATTAATTTGTATGTAAACATACGGGTCTGTCGTGGGTCAACCGGGATTGCGGAACTGTTAGGCCTAACTTAGGTTAACTGGCGCTAGGGATGAGTGACCTATTCTTTGTCCGAGAAAGACCCGTGAAGGAAGTCTTCCTTGGTCAGAGAAGGGCCCAAGTCTGTAGGAGTGCTACTATAGTCAGCAAGTTGGCGCTAGGGTTAGAACTAGAGCAGCACTCGTTAACTAGGGTTAGGTTAGGTAACATAGGTGGGGTACGTTTGGGACTCGCGCGCCACGTAGGGACTTTACCTTAGATCGATTTCTAGCTAGGCGTGGCGCGTTGCTAAAAGGCTTTAGCTAAAATAAGGTGCGCATAGAAACACGGCCTGGGCATGGCCACCACCGCATTGCATTGGCCGCGGTGTAGGCGTGACAGAGTAGGGACACCGTTATTTCCAATGAAGGTCCAGGCTCGTGGACCAGAGGAGACCGACTTTGCATTTTGCCCGAAAAGTCTCGTGAGCCACCCTGATAGGGCGCAAACTGTTGCTAAATTTTCCAGCCCTGCGGTTGCGTAAAATATTTGGGTCCTTGTGGGGGGACTCGGGGGGCAAGGGGCAGTGACGCGATGTTGTTGAGTTATACGCCTTAAAACGTCACTGTCCCTTTTTGAAGAAACTTTTGCGCCTATGCCAATTGTAAAATTAGGGACGTTGTGGATTTTTTGGTGGGTTTTGACCAGCTTGTATTATCCATGCATGTACATCCGTTTTAACGTCTTTTCACTAAGAATAGGCCGGAAATTGGATATCAAGCATGTGATGTAACAGTTCCTATTATTCGCATTATAGTTTTTGCATTGTTTTAAAATTTCGCTGGTTGAAAGCCCCAGATTTCCCTTTATGCTGGTCAAGCCCATTTTTGTGTGGATTTAGGCCTATTTATTACGACTACTTATTTCAGTTTCGCTTTCCTGCTTGACCCGGCCATCCAGTCTTATGGGGCAATGACATTTTGGGTGGCTGTGATTTGTGAAACACGACAGACTCACTTTCTACCTTTCTAGGCTAATTTGCGGCGGTTGTATGTAGGTTAGTTAGTTGAGGCAATCAAGACAAGTTGTGTACTTTTACGTCGGTCGCGCAGGGACGATGGCGGTTGAAACGTTTTTTGCAGAAACCTCACATACGAAGCAGAAGATATTTCTACTGTTTCCTGTCAATTTATTTTCAGGTTTAGTGTTTTTTTTTTATCACCAGTAACTAAAAGTGTAGTTGAATTTTTCTGTCGTTTTCCCTCTTTCATCAACAAAATTGTGTGCGTAGTCCACTTTTTCTATCCTTTCATTTTTAATTAAGTAGACCAGTTCTTGGGGGGGTGTTGTGCCTTTTACATCAGCCGACAGGTTCTTCATATTTTTGTGTTTTTTTAATCGCCCGTCGCTTGTTCTAACCATGCAAACCGCCATCGTCAAGCGTTAGATCGAGAAAAAGTGTAGTTGTCAGGTTTTGCTGTTGTACTTTCAAGTCGACTTGTCTTAAATTGTAAGTTTCTTGTTTTTTTTTGTTATTCAACATACTAATTTTTTTTTGTTTTTTTTGGCAAAAAATATTGATTTGTTTGAAATTATGGAAAAATGTAAAAACCATCTTTGCAAAACCATGGAACACTATAGGATCCTTGATTCTATGAGGTATTTTGAAATTTGTGGTTTGATTAACCTTGTTTTTATTTACAGGTTTAAACTTGTTCTGTATTTGTTTTTCAGGTTTTTATGTTTTTCAACAGCATTAACCAAATTCTTTGTTTTTCAGATTTCGGCAACTTGTTTAAAACAGTTAGATTTCTTAACGAGTACTGTTTTGTTTTTCAGGATTTGGGATTATTTTTAAACTTTTTTTTGAACTGTAAAAACTTCAGTTAGAAACACGTATCATTAACTTGTTTTGCTTTTCAGGTTTCAAGGTATTTTTCTTTTTTCAGGTTTACTAGGAAGCATTTTAGTTTAAACATTGTAATTTTATTTTGTAGATTTTACGAAATGTTTTTTTACAGATTTAAGGTTTTAGGGATTGCAAAATAAGTAAATTAGTGTTTTACGTTTTTTCAGGTATTCAGGTGAAAAAAGTATTTTTCTAGTAACCATTTTTCTCTATTGTAGGTTTTACCAAGTTTTGTTTTTGTTTTTCAGCGTTCTAAGATTTGTACAGTTTTAAAAAAATTAGGTTTTCTGTTTTTGAAGATTCCACTTCCACTTTTGCTAAAACTAAACAAGAAAAAACACTGGCCCAAAAATTGAAACGTAAGAATGCCAAAACTTAACTTTTTCACTTGCTTTTATGTCCGTAAAGGCGTACACACGTCTAAAATTAGCACAAAAAGATTAGATTTGTTAAAAATCGATTTTTTTGCCAGGATGACATCATAGTCCAAACAAAAGCCGACGATGACGTCATAAGTCGAGCAAGCAAAGGACCACAACGATTGCTTTTTTGAAAAAAGAACGGCAAAAGGTGACCAAAATGTGCCTACCTTGAATATTTACCCTAAAATATCAACGTAAAACCGTACTGTTTTTATTGCGTAGTCCATTCGTGTATTTCACGCACTTTGTTTGTCTCGGGACTAATTTCTAAAAAGAACTTCGTTATGTTTTAGACCAGGGGTCGGCAACCTTTTTTGCACTGCGGACCGGTTTGAAACTGAAATTTTTATCACGGACCGGCCTTCAAGAATCACAAATGTTCAGCACTGCAAGCTAATTACAGTTATTACAACTTTGATACAATGTGGACCTTCAGAAAGTTTTCTGCGGCCCGGTAACGAACCCCTCGCGGACCGGTGGTTGCCGACCACTGTTTTAGACGATCCGCAATGACCCTTGTCCAATGCACCACAACTGTTATCGCGGGATTTCACCATAAAGTCATCACTGTCTTTCTCGCAACGTCGCATCGAGCTTAGCATTTCATTTCGCCACGTTGACGTCACCGACTGATCGTTTAGTATTTCATCTCCACTTTTCCAACATATTACGCCACTGAGACGGCTTTCACACGACGTCACGGTACGGTGAACATTAGGTGATGGTACGCGATGTTCTGTGGGGCTTTGCTCCATTACATCACAGTGACGTAGATTCCTGACGTCACGTTCACAATTGCGGTCAATGGAGAAACTTGTTGCTCAAGACTTTTTGACCGAGCAGTACGAGATGCTATCACATGCTCACAACAGAACGCGCAAATGCATAGACACCGGTGTAATGACGTGTTTGTTACCAACAGAGCAACGAATAGAAAGTGTCGCGATATTTTTTGGTGTGTATTTAATCTGTTCCGAAAACTTGTTTACTAAAGGCTTTGAAAATTCCGTTTCGAATCTGCCTAAATCCTTGGTAACGTCTCTTTTCTCTTTTTTGCGATGTTTTGTATGCAAAGGTCACTCGAAACACAAAGCTGTAATGATATTTTGGTGATATGTTTCACAATAACTGTTTGAGAGACCTAATTTAACTTTTGTCTCATATAACCAACTAATAGTTTTGAAACTAAACATGTTTCGGTTTATGGTGTTTTCGTTTGAAAGTTATTTTATTTTTGCCTGGGAAACCGTCGTCCGAAATGTGGTGCATGTTTTTGTTTTTTCAACTCCACTGTTTTCTGTTTTTGTCACAATCTTGGTCTGCTTCAGTGGTTCTTAACCTTTTTATAGCGGCCGAACCCCTACGATATTCTTCAGCCTTTGGTCGAACCCCAAAGTTACATCGTAGGTTTTAAGAAAATTTTGTTTGGATAATCATAATCAGTTTTTGTTCAAACGTAGTGGCAACAGTTACTGTTGGTCATTTTGTTAAAATCTAACATAATAATACAAGCATCTTGTTTCAAGATTCCTTTAATTCCGACAATTTTTATTTGTTAAGATATGTTTTTGCTGCCAATATTTTGTTGTTTTTCTGCTTACGAACAAACCACACATTGCTAGTTGGTACGTCAAAAAAAGAAAATAAAAGCTTAGTGCAGGGATGCACAACCTTTTTGCGCATCTTATTTTACTAACGACCGTCATTTACCTGTTTATTTTTGTTTCAAAATACTTGGTTTATATCATATATTTACCATCTAATAGCGCCCAAAACACCCAGATTAATTTCTAGCTAGGTGCACAGTTTGAGCTGCACTATACGAAGATCAGTCCCACGTTTATGATGTCATGATCGAAATTCTGACGCTTGTGGTACCTGTTTTGTTCGCATTGTTAGCACACAATAGGCGTACAAAAAGTCTGACGGATGTAGCTACTAGGCTGGTGGTAATACCCTTTTTGGTACCACAAAAACTGTTTAAAGCAGTTTAAAAATGAAAGTACATGTAGACATATTAAAAACATGTTCACGACCGCACAAACTCGTCTCTGCGGCGGCAGTACGTCCGCAGGTTGTTCAACCCTGCCTAAGTGTGAGCTTCCAATGTTTTGATATTTGGCAATATACAAATTACCATTTTTAGCAGACCCTAAAGTTTGACGAAAACGAGTATTTTTATTGTACTTTGAAAAGACCTTCGTCGAACCCCTGATCAGGCGTTGCCGAACACCTGGAGTTCGATCGAACACCGGTTATGAACCACTGGTCTGCTTCCATGCGCTTTGCGGTGTGCAAATCATTTCCCTGTTAGCAAATCAACAAATCAATAACTTGTGATACGAAAAAAATTGCTTATTGCAAGATCCGATACCAATTATTGTTGTAACATAATAGGTATTATAACATAATATTTAGCCGATGCAAACTTATTTCTGACATAATATAAACGTAATGCAGCATTTCCGGCCAACGTATTCTTTGTTTTTAGTATTAAATCGAGTCCACCAGTAATAACAGCACATTACATTTTAAGCCAAATTTATGCTTTCTTTATACAACACAACTGTTTTCGTGTATTAATATGCTTGTGCATCCATTCTTTGCAACTTGCTTGTTTTTGTTTTATTATTGCTCATTACTAGGGCAATTATTTTTTGACCTAAAAAACGACAAATTTTGACCTACAAATTGAAAATTTTGACAAATTTTGACTTCAAAAAACTTTTTTTTGACAAAATTTTGACCTATGAAGAATTCAAGTGGTTAAATGACACATTATTGTACGAAAAGGTAAAATATGGCTGTAGGCCAGGGGTGTCCAACTCGAACACACCGCCGTGCCAATTTTGGTTTCAAAATATACTCGCGTGCCAGCCTTTGGTACTTTTTCCAAACCATGTCTTAAACGTCTTAACCGGACGGGATATCAATCCGAATATTTGGCCAATATGTAGAACCCTACTAAACGGTTAGAAAAAAAATGGGGCAATGGAGTACTTTGTGTGCGTCAAAAACTTATCTTTGTTCAAGTTACGTCGGTTTAAAATATTTTTCCAACTAAACACAAATGCGTTTGTAGTCACGTAATTAATTGAACAGCTCATCGGTTGAAATGCAACAATTACAATTGTTTCGAAATAAACGGGCATTTTATTGCGACATAAACATGGCACGTTCACTAACGTGTTAGTATTATGTGGCGCAATAACTTTCTGAAATAAAAATAATTGTAATTTTTTGTTATTAAATTCCATGGGCCGACATTAAACAATGCAAGGGGTTTATAGTCGCTTTTAGATGTTGTAGGTTTGCATTACCGATTCCTAAGCCGTGTTCAATGTCCGTTTGTAAAGCACTGCAACGGCCCAAACTTGATTCAAGATGACCTAAGTTTAGGCGTCAACAATACACGGTCAGCTATATTTGAAACGTGAATTGGGTTTACTTTTATTTCCTGCGTAACAAGTTCTTTAAAAACTAAATCGTTGTTAAAATGATTCGGCAAATCGTCTTTTCGGTATGTGCATAGGTTATTAGACGCACAGCAAACACCCCAACCAAACAAAGAAATGTATCAAGTGACTATTTACAAAATAATGTGACTGAAACTACAGGCTAAAACACAGAAAAGGTTTTGGTATATAGTCGCATACCGCCGAAGTATCGTACGGGTACATATATACTGCACATGGTATAGGTATCGGCGCTATAGATCAAAAGTCGCACCCCTGACATTTTTTGGAAGATGTGCGCCTATAGCAAGGAGGCTTTATATTTTGTAAAAAACGAACAATCCAATTAGTGGGTTGTGTAACTTTACCACTGGTAATCTTTACAGAAGTTAGAATAAAGAGCAAGAAGAATCAATAGAAACAAAATTAATTGCGTGAAAAATTCTAATGTTTACTATCTTAATGTGCAAAAGCTCGCGTGTCATTTTCAAACGCTCTGCGTGCCACTTTTGGCACGCGTGCCACGTGTTGGACACCCCTGCTGTAGGCTAATCTAACTAGAGGGGAAAATGTGCAAAAGTCTAACAGAATGGCAAAAATTTGAACGCATACCTAGCTTATTCTGAAAACGGAAATGAGCTAATCAAAAATCACTGTCAAAAAACTGCAGCTAAGACACAACGAAAATTGTTCAATACATTTGTCTAAACCAGTGGTTCCCAACCTTTTTGTAGTCACGGACCCCTTTTATAAATTTTATCGGACCGCGGACCCCCAACGTAATTTAGTCTTTTTTCGTTTCCTGCATTATATATACAGTACGTTATTATACCTTCGTTTTTGGGGGGCAAAATTTGAATCAACCTTCACAGTCCTTTAATCTCAATAAAGTTCTGTACTGTAGCTGTCAATGCACTAAAAGAGATAAATTTTCTAGTGTACAATAATTAAAACAAAGCACAAAGAATTATATTGTTAATGTGTGTTGTGATGTCACAATGGAGGTAAGAATCACAAGTTTTCTTGATCCAAGGGTTTGATAAACAGTTTGCACTTACGGTATAGGATTGTAAAAACGGTTTGGGAACTTAAAAATATTCCACTGTTGTTAATGCCACTACAAATGTTTGTCTCCACGGACCCCCTGAAACCATCTCACGGACCCCTTGGGGGTCCGCGAACCCGAGGTTGGGAACCACTGGTCTAAACGAAAGATACACGAAGTATCTAAAGCAAAACCGAAGCAAGAGCTGCACCTAACTTACAGCTGCTGTAAAATGACTTGGAACCTACCAAAATTTTGCACGTTTTGAGGTGTGTTGAGCATCACACCATGTCAACCTAATTATTTCAATCACTTGATGGTTTATGATTCACTGTTGTAAATGGCCCATAAGTAGATAATGGGCCATTTACAACAGTATAAAGTAGGCTACAAGGTGTAAAATGAAAAGTTCACTGACATGCAACCTCTACAACACCACGACAATGCAGTTTCTAAACAATTTTAACTTTGTAAAAAAATTTGACTTTGTAAACAATTTTGACATTTTTTGACCTATTCTAAAAATTTTGACCAATTTTTGACTTTTTTGACAAGTCAAAAAATAATTGCCTTACTCATTACTGTTCTAATTTTACCGTAATTTGTTTGATGCATTACATGATGTATGCAAACTAACTAATTAAGCCGTTAAGTTGATTGTAAGAGATGTTATCAACGTATATTGCAAAATAACGAAATTTGTAAACCGAAATGTATCCAGTCGTTCCTTGCGATATTTTTCTATGTGCGCCAGTTTATTTGTGATGTTTAATCAATTGTTACTAATTTCGTTTTGCTTCTTGAAAGTTTGCTGTTCCAAAAGCTTTTGCATTTGTATGAAAACAATATCATACGAAAAACACAACCTTTATTTAAAATTGAATTAGCTATGTATAGCGTTTATATAGCCAGCGAATGAGTTACAAGATGAGAAGAATCGGTGTTTGTTCTTGTTTATGCGATCAATGTCAGTGTTCTGTGAAAATATTTTAAATATTTTTTGCGCCAAATTACATTTCCAAATAAAAAACATGACAGCTTTGTCTCTACATGATAGCTTTAAATAACATGTAGCTTTGAGAACAGGAATACAAATAAAATCATGTATTTTTATCCTGTTTTATGAGGTCATTTACTTTAGTTCAGGTGAAGATGAACTTCAATGTAAGCAATGACAGTTTTATAAATCGGATAAGGCTTTTGGGTACGGTTCGTCATCAGGTTTAAGCTTTCTTAAAACAGGCATGACTATACACATGTTCATATCGGGGTAGTAATTTCACATTGGTAAACGTAATATTAGCGCCTAATTAAAACTTTTAAAGAACATGAGTTTAAGCTAGGTTTCAAGGCCTGTGGTAAATATATCATATGCACAACTGTTTTCATTTGCCGAGTGCGGCAACACGATAAAATACTAACCGGCCCCACCCAATTAAATTAACTGCGTCACGTTCACTGCAGCACGTCACAAGCATCTTCATGTAAACTCCAAACATTTACAAGCATTCCTCTTTGTTCAAAACTAGAGAATTTCCGTTCAAGGAGACACAGTTCGGTAGGAGGTAGAAAAAGGGTTTTGCAACGGGCAGATACCGGTTTAAACCAGTTTAAAACTGGAATATTCCGACGAAAACCCACCGAAAACCGTATTATTCTTCGATTTTTTGTCCCCAAAAATCGAAAACACGGAAAGGCTATAGCCTTACGGTTTTTTTCAAAAATCGAGTCAAAATTTTCGATTTTAAAAACCGGTTCAACCTGTTTGGAGGTTCGGTAGGAGGCAGAAACCGGTCAAAACCAGTTTGAAAATGGAATATTCCGGCGAAAACCCACCGAAAACCGGATTTTTCTTCGATTTTTTGACCCACAAAAATCGAAAAAACGGAAAGGCTATAGCCTTAGGGTTTTTTCAAAAATCGAGTCAAAATGTTCGATTTTAAAAACCGGTTTCAACCGGTTTGGAGGTTCGGTAGGAGGCAGAAACCAGTTTGAAACTGGAATATTCCGGCGAAAACCCACCGAAAACCGGATTTTTCTTCGATTTTTTTGACCCCCAAAAATCGAAAAAAGGGAAAGGCTATAGCCTTAGGGTTTTTCAAAAATCGAGTCAAAATTTTCGGTTTTAAAAACCGTTTTAAACCGGTTTGGAGGTTCGGTAGGAGGCAAAAACCGGTCAAAACCAGTTTGAAACTGGAATATTCCGGTGAAAACCCACCGAAAACCGGATTTTTCTTCGATTTTTAGACCCCCAAAATTCGAAAAAAGGGAAAGGCTATAGCCTTAGGGTTTTTCAAAAATCGAGTCAAAATTTTCGGTTTTAAAAATCGTTTTAAACCGGTTTGGAGGTTCGGTAGGAAGCAGAAACCGGTCAAACCAGTTTGAAACTGGAATATTCCGGCGAAAACCCACCGAAAACCGGATTTTTCTTCGATTTTTAGACCCCCAAAATTCGAAAAAAGGGAAAGGCTATATCCTTAGGTTTTTTTCAAAAATCGAGTCAAAATTTTCGATTTTAAAAACCGGTTTGAACCGGTTTGGAAGTTCGGTATGAGGCAGAAACCGGTCAAAACCAGTTTGAAACTGGAATATTCCGGTGAAAACCCACCGACAACCTGATTTTTCTTCGATTTTTAGACCCCCAAAATTCGAAAAAAGGGAAAGGCTATAGCCTTAGGGTTTTTCAAAAATCGAGTCAAAATTTTCGGTTTTAAAAATCGTTTTAAACCGGTTTGGAGGTTCGGTAGGAAGCAGAAACCGGTCAAACCAGTTTGAAACTGGAATATTCCGGCGAAAACCCACCGAAAACCGGATTTTTCTTCGATTTTTAGACCCCCAAAATTCGAAAAAAGGGAAAGGCATATATCCTTAGGGTTTTTTCAAAAATCGAGTCAAAATGTTCGATTTTAAAAACCGGTTTCAACCGGTTTGGAGGTTCGGTAGGAGGCAGAAACCAGTTTGAAACTGGAATATTCCGGCGAAAACCCACCGAAAACCGGATTTTTCTTCGATTTTTTTGACCCCCAAAAATCGAAAAAAGGGAAAGGCTATAGCCTTAGGGTTTTTCAAAAATCGAGTCAAAATTTTCGGTTTTAAAAACCGTTTTAAACCGGTTTGGAGGTTCGGTAGGAGGCAAAAACCGGTCAAAACCAGTTTGAAACTGGAATATTCCGGTGAAAACCCACCGAAAACCGGATTTTTCTTCGATTTTTAGACCCCCAAAATTCGAAAAAAGGGAAAGGCTATATCCTTAGGTTTTTTTCAAAAATCGAGTCAAAATTTTCGATTTTAAAAACCGGTTTGAACCGGTTTGGAGGTTCGGTAGGAGGCAGAAACCAGTTTGAAACTGGAATATTCCGGCGAAAACCCACCGAAAACCGGATTTTTCTTCGATTTTTTTGACCCACAAAAATCGAAAAAACGGAAAGGCTATAGCCTTAGGGTTTTTTCAAAAATCGAGTCAAAAGCTTCGATTTTGAAAACCGGTTCAAACCGATTTGGAGGTTCGGTAGGAAGCAGAAACCGGTCAAACCAGTTTGAAACTGGAATATTCCGGCGAAAACCCACCGAAAACCGGATTTTTCTTCGATTTTTAGACCCCCAAAATTCGAAAAAAGGGAAAGGCTATATCCTTAGGTTTTTTTCAAAAATCGAGTCAAAATTTTCGATTTTAAAAACCGGTTCAACCTGTTTGGAAGTTCGGTATGAGGCAGAAACCGGTCAAAACCAGTTTGAAAATGGAATATTCCGGCGAAAACCCACCGAAAACCGGATTTTTCTTCGATTTTTTGACCCACAAAAATCGAAAAAACGGAAAGGCTATAGCCTTAGGGTTTTTTCAAAAATCGAGTCAAAATTTTCGATTTTAAAAACCGGTTTCAACCGGTTTGGAGGTTCGGTAGGAGGCAGAAACCGGTCAAAACCAGTTTGAAAATGGAATATTCCGGCGAAAACCCACCGACAACCGGATTTTTCTTCGATTTTTTGACCCACAAAAATCGAAAAAAGGGAAAGGCTATATCCTTAGGTTTTTTTCAAAAATCGAGTCAAAATTTTCGATTTTAAAAACCGGTTTGAACCGGTTTGGAAGTTCGGTAGGAGGCAGAAACCGGTCAAAACCAGTTTGAAAATGGAATATTCCGGCGAAAACCCACCGACAACCTGATTTTTCTTCGATTTTTTGACCCACAAAAATCGAAAACACGGAAAGGTTTTTTTCAAAAATCGAGTCAAAATTTTCGATTTTAAAAACCGGTTTAAACCGGTTTGGAGGTTCGGTAGGAGGTTTTTTCCGATTTTTCGTTTAATCAAATAGTCGGTTTATTTGAATATTCCAGATATTTAAATGCTCGGTTTAATCGAATATTTCGTTGAATATAGCATTTGGGTAAGAGGTTATGCCGAAAACCGGTGGTGACTCTCAAAAATAAAAAATAAAAATAAAGGGTATTTGCTTTCGTATCTCAGTAATTCTCGTCTGAAGTAATGAAAGAAAAATACTTTGCTTCGTTGATTTTTCGCCATCGAATTCTTACATTCAGAGAAAAAAACGATTCCTTGATTTGTTGTCAATTTTGTGCGTTACAATGTATTGAATCAACCGCTGCATTAAACTCGAAACACAGTGAAACGGAACAAATGTTCGAAAGTGTTTTTATTAGACAAGAAATAAAAATAAAAGCAAACTGTGGGATCGTCGCAAAGCGATATGTGGCACAAATTCACACGTTCGGAAATAGTACGTCTGTATATTCACAGCGATTCAAACTGTGTCTTCTAACCGCAATATTTGTGCGAACGCAAAAATTAAGTTGGAACTTGACACAGAAACGTTTGAAAACCACTTATAGTTTTGTAATCGAAATGACGCTTGACGCAAATAAAGAAAACGTATTTGGGAAGGTGAAGTAGATTGAGAAAAGTTAATAAATTACGACATAGATTTCGGGGAAGTAACAATTGCCAAATTACTTATTTTGAAAAGCAGATCAGGTCCAATATTTTGAAACAATATCTGTTTGTTTTTGCGCTTCTAAGAGAAAATTTAGCAATGCAAGTTCACTTAGTCAGTGGTGTACTATTCAGCAGGCATGAGGTCAAAACGCATACAATTGACAAGGAAAATAGAGATGGATAAACTATTTGAAAACTTGTACATCTGTCTTCTTGAAGTTGGACACGCAGGAAATTTTACTTTACGCAGTTACTCCAATTTTTTCCCCCTGCAGTGCAAATCAAAAATGCACCCTTACTGTATGTGGCATTTAAGTGATGGTAAACGAATTACAACAGACAATAAGTCAAAAAAGTGTTGATTGAAAAAAAAGTTTGTCATCGCAGTGTAGATCGTAGTTTGAAGTGAAACACTAACGTGGCAAACGACATTTACATTCTGGAGCGCCTCGAACAAATTCATCCGCAGATTTTGATTTAAACGATTGTAAAATAAAATATATACGAAATAGAAGGTTTGACAAGGGAACATACGTTTAGTAAATAGGAATAAAACAAATAATAAAGAAATATTGAAATGCAAAATGTTTGGCAGCACCTTTCACCACACGATAGCTGCAATTCAGTGTTTCCGAAAAAAATCGTACGGACAGTGACTGGGACAGAACTCAGCACTTTAAACTGTATGTGACGTCAAACAATGACGAGGCGCACCTGGGCGTGATCACGTGACCGGTTTGAATTGATGCAAAGATACGTATTTGATTGAAATTTAGCCAGCACAATATTACCCATGCAGTAAGCACAAAGGCCATCAATCAAATCACAGTACGTCACAGTGGATGCTTTATTGACGTCACAAACTGTTTCGTTTTACTTTATCGCCGCGTTTACTCACTGGTGTCACCCAGCGGCAAAAACACAACTGCGGAAGAAATTTTTGTGCGGATTTTTTTAGCTTGTTGGTATCAGCTCTTGGGCTCCGCATGTGGTCGTGGGCCCTCTAGGAAATACGTCATCATTTCACCTTTGCCCTTAACCTTGACGTGACCCCTTGGCACAAGATCGAAGCCTTTCTCTTTTAACAGTTTGTACATTTCCTCAGGGACCTATAAACAAAAAAGAAACTGTGCAAATACGGAATGTGCAATGTGTATTTTAATTTTTGTGTGTGTCTAAAGCAAACATGTACTTAGCAATAGGGTTGGCCCGATACCAATATTTTGAACCGATACCGATACCCGATATTTTACCCCAAAAGTACTGCGATCCGATACCGATACCCGATACTTTGCAAACAAGCAAAAACATTTTCAAACTGATGTATTTGTAATGTGTTTTCCCATCACAGTTGATATAACAACACACTGAGTCTAACACATTAACTGCTTTTTTACCATCACAGTTAATTTAACAACGCACGCAGTCTAATAAATCACCTAAACAAAACACTTCACCATTTTAGTCTTAGCACCAAGAAACAACACTAAACTACTGGCAGTAAACATTTTTTTACAGTAATCAGAAATTGAAATGAGTAATCAGTTATCATTTCACACATTGTGCTTAAAGACAATAAGTTTGTTTACATTTTCTGGTGACAAACGGTTTCCTAAAGGAGACACAATATTACCGGCAACAGAAAATAATCGCCCACAAGCAACACTACTGTATGGCAGTCCTAAAAAACATTTTGCTAAATGAAATAATGCAGGAAAATTTGCTTTGTTAACATTCAGTCGGCATTAAATCGCTGTAGCGAATTAGGTCATATTATTTCATTAAATCCAAAACGAACGCGTTTTTTAAATGTAGTCCCATAAATATTTTATCACAGCCGATGATAGTTGTTTTTTTGCCTCCTTTCATTTTCAATTTTACACATGATAAAGTCTCAAAAAAAGTATCGGTACTTGTACCGATACTGCTCGAAGCATCGGGTATCGGCGCCGACACAGTACTATCGGGCCATCCCTACTTAGCAATGGCAATTAAATGCTTATTCGAATATAACTTAGTACTTAGCAATGGCAATGAACCCTATTCGAATATAAAACAAATACATTTAAACCGAGTTCCACATCTATCCCGAGGACTGCTTCTAAGATTTGTACTTAACGTACCTGTATTTTGTCTTCGATACCTGTACTGTCCATTCTACTTGCCACGTTTACTGTGTTTCCCCAGATGTCGTACTGGGGTTTCCGTGCCCCGATGACCCCAGCCACGACAGGACCAATGTTGAGACCTAGAATAAATTGTGGCGGTGAACTTTTAGTGTAAAATTGGAAGAATTATATTTCAATTTCAACACAAAAGCAAGAATCGCCTTCAATATTATAGCATTCCGGTTCTGGAAATACCTAAAGCTCTAAATTTTCAGAAGGCGCATTTACAAAGATGTCAGTTCATTTAATAAAATATAAACATACGAAAACAAATCTTTAAAAGTAAGATGAACATAAATTCATGCTTGGTGACCGCCTGGCTTATTATTACCACACGTTTAATAGGCCTGGTGTACTATGATTTACAAATCTTCAAATGTAAGTTAAACTACTCCAGAAAAGACATTTTTTTCCATAAAGCGCACTTAATTACTAGCAATAAAACGGTTTGCAAATCTTACCAATTCTGAACGAAAAATTGTTGAAGGAATGTTGATTGACGTAGGATAGTTGATCTTGAAGTCGCATTGCAAAGGTGGCGAGAGCTGTAATGTGAGTCATATTTTCCTTGTCGTACGTTTTATCGTTGAGGCCCGAAGCCACCATGTACGTACTTCCCATGTTTTTGATCTTTTCCAACTGGTAGAACTGATCCTCACTGATTATCTGCAAGTAAATGGTTCTTTATAGAAATCTCCCTAGCCACAAAATAGTCATGTAACTCGGCAATCAGTCTAACCACTTGTAAACATTTGTTTTTCACGATTTTCCATAATTATGTTGAAGGCGTCTTGAATTGGACGTCGAAACGACTTATATTAAAAATACTGTTGCATTACTCGTTGATACATTTAAAGATATTGGCAAAATACAACAACGGCATAATGGGCAGACAGAAAATGTGGTTACGAAGGCATTGAATAACTGCTATGCATTGAGCAAATGTTGAAGGACACTTAGAATACATAAAAAACACTAACATTGTCAAAATCGGCGATGATTTCATTGAGCAAACGAAGACATTCGACTCCTTCGTTATTACTCTCCAACTCGATGTAGAACTCGGAGAAGTTTACGATCGTTGCAAACATAACTGCCACGCACTCACACGACTGGCAGTACAGTTCGTCACTGTTCCTGTATACACAAAATATGAGAGTTTACTTATCGCTTTACAGTCCTTCTATGTATATTGTTTTTTTTTATTTAACACGATTCAGATTGACTGTTTGTTTTCAGCACGTACTAACGACCCAAAAAACTTGGCTTATGTTTTTGGGTCTACTGTTACTGTTCGTTCCTACGTTTCATCAAAGAGAAATCAGAGGTATGCAACCTGCGACCCATTGAATAAGGTTGTGCGGCTTGCGAAGCTGTTGGATTTTAAATTATTTGTGTGGCACTGCTAGCGAGCGAGCGAGCGGATCTATACGTCAATTGCTTATTTTAACAACGCGGCTAAAATCACTTGTGAGTTTAAATAGTACAGGGGTGGCCAACCTTCTACATACCATGCGCCATAGGTTGGCCACCACTGAAATAGTAGCTGTAAACCAAATATGAGCGTGTTTTGTAAGCAAAAAGTAAAGTCAACTTGTGGTATATAAAGATTTGCTAATTGTATTTGGCCCATCAGTGTTAAAGGCTGCACACTGCTGGTTAACCACAACAGTAAACAAACCTCAATCGGTTCCCCTTTAAATTTCAAAAAAACAAAAACGCACGCCGGTTACCCTTTAAAGTTTAAACCGAGTAACTTTATTGCACTCACTTGTTATCTTTCTCCAGGAAGTAACCGGCCACATCGACGGGCAAGATGTTGTGGAGCAGCTTTCTGTTGTAAGCCTGTTTCTTTTGCATCTCCTCTCGTTCCTCTGCCGCCTGGGATAAATTGAACCGAATGTTACGCTATACGGTCGTAGATCAATGTCCGGTCTTTACGATCGCGGTTTAATAGTGACGCACGAAAAATAATTTCTGATTGAATTTTTAATCGAATTTCGGCAAAAAAGGAAAGAAAATGGATATAAATCGGATAAAAAGACGGTTATCGGATAATTTGACTATGAAATGAATTTTTTATGAAATTTTAAATGAAATCAGGTCTCCTGTTTCTTGCGTGCGGTAGCCTACTACTGTGTTCAGGGTATTGAATCGCATTTTTTTCAACCAACATCTCTAAATGCACAAGAAACTTCTAAGTATTTGACCCAATAATAGTAGTCTTTCATTTATTGGAGCTATGTTAGCTTTTCAGGTAGAAGTGAGAAGAATTGATTTGACGTTACTTACACTTTTAGCATTTTTTGCATTTAGTTTTTTTAATGTCCATTTTTTCTATATTTAGACCATAGTTGGATTAAACAAGTAAATCTTTCTACTCGCCTGTCGGTTCCACATAAAGTCGATTCGCGCCGTCATTTCTACTTGTTGGCCTTGAAGAAAGACTGCAGCCACAAACAGCAGCAGAATGATCGGGGTCATGACCTTCAGAGGCACCAACCACGTGACTCGGGTGACACTAAACACAGAAAAAATATGTTTATTTGAATTCAAAAACAGAAATGCTTGGTTATCGAAACATTGTATGTGGTTTTTGGTGTCCTTAAAATTGCAAGTGTGTACAACCTGCAGTCCAGGGTATGTTTAATTTCATGAATGACAGCCGAGTTAAAAATACATCTAACATATCTGACTTGGTATTGTGGTACCATTTCATTTCACGTGGTTTTTATTTTCACGTAAATTGTGCACGTGTATAGAACTCCAATCAAAACGTGACCAAACTCGATCAACAATCCATTGTAATTATCAACTGTAACAATTGATGGCCGACTTTAGATCGTGAATAACCAGGTTTAAATCCGAACGTGCAATATGTGACGTCCAGAAGTAGGGCGCTGGCACGTTGAACCGCTACGGACGTTTTATAATATTTATGTGGCTTTCGTGGTGGCCCACACCCCTAGGCATTTACCAGAATAGAATAAGATACGTTCATCTGCGGATGTTAGTGGTGGATTTTAATTTATACGTTATCATTGGTTGCTACAGCATGTTTTACACTTTTTGATAATCGAATTTTGTTGGTTGTTTGTACTATGTACCATGCTACAATAATAAGTAAATTTTAAGTTACAAAATCCAACGCGTTTTCGACGTAAAATGGAGTACATCATACTTAGCAGCAGATTAAACAAAATAACCTAAAAGGTAACCTAACATTTTAGAAAGTTAACGCAACAGAAAAACATTTTGAACGTTTACAATGCCATTATCACAACGTCCGAGTGTTAAAAGCAGAGATAATGGAAAAAACGTATGGCTCAATTTCATAAAATCATAGGTTTCATTTAAAGTAGAGGAAAAAATCGTCTAAAGTAAAGCCAAAAAAATACACACAGTCTTACTCGTAAGTGCTGTGATTTAAGATGTCCGCGTTGTCGTAAAGATTCTGACCGAACACTAACACGATGACACTGTAGGTGAGAGCTTGAGCGAGAAGCAAGACCAGCTTACTGACAGCTGAAGTCCCGAGGAACTGGGCACAGGCTAACATCGCCAGCAACAAACAGTAGGTGAAGTACTGAAAAAGCAAAAATTGATAGAACATTTGATAAAGTAAAAGAAGTATATGAATACATATGTCTCGTTACTGTGCAGCCGTTTTTACAAAAAGTCCAAACCATAGGTAAGCTGCAGACTGTGTACAGTACATACTGGTCGACATATAAGGTTTTAACAGTGCAGCTGGTGACAAGACTGTGGCCGTATTGGCTAGTGTGGTTCGATTCTAACAAATTGCACTGATAAGACCGTATAGGTTGAAATAGTGTTCACTGTCTGCAACTTACTTATCATTTAATGGCTTCATGTTTTTAAATTCAAATCAAGTTTAACAAATTCGGTATTTTGTTAAGAATAGGGCGTTGAAGAAATGATACAGAAGCTACGAAGAGTCAAATATTGTAATGTTGCCGTTGTTATTTCGCAAATAAGGCTTTACGGATTGTAAGTTTGAACTTTACAAGTCAAGTTACTTTCAAAGCAGGTTCTATTGCAGCATCTGTTTCATGTCAATTTATCATTACCTATTTAAAAGGTTCAAATAAAAATCATCATATGTATTTGAACCAAGTCAAATATTCTGAAAAAAGCCGTAACACGTTTTTTTGAAACCTAGGAAGCTTCGAGACTATCAGCAATTTAACAATATGTATATTTAGTAAAGACAGTTCCCGCAAGGCAATATTTGACTTTACCTGTGGAAAATGGCAGGAAGGTGTTTGACCACCGCACGGGTTTGCCTTGTATTGATCTAGCAGACTAAAGTTGAGAGTTGATGTGATATTGTAAAATGATAAGTGATCAGTTGTGTTGAGTTCTTCGGCTGCGCAATCTCGTAAACTGTATCCAGGGATGTAGAAAGACTGAAAAAAGTGCATATGGTCAAGGCTGGACCGTTATAGTATACATAATTCAAACTTGCAAATTTTACCATTCATATTCCTATACATAGGTACTACAACAAGGAGAATTTATTAAAATTAAATTTGCTAAATATTGTTTGGAGAACTATGTTAAATGTTTAGGTCGCCCGTTTTATTAAAGCTTAATAAAAAAGGAAACATGAAAACAAAATAAAAAATAAATAAAATTATAAAAACTTTTCCTAATCAAAGTAAACTGTCTCAAACTACATTTAACAAACTACAGCAAAATACAAAAACGCATCGTCGTGGTCTCTTTTGTCGAACATAACATGGCTGATTAATTCAGTTTAAAAAAATTGAAAAGACATAACGAGTCACCAACTTTATGCGACGACATTTTTTCTTACCATATTCCCGATGGCCATTGTTGTAATAAGAACAATGATCGCAATTGAAAGAAGTTTTACAAGTTTTGGATCGATGCATGCTTTGCCACACTTCTTAACTTGTTTCTGAAATAAATCAACACGGTTTAACATTTTCAAAACCTCAATTTTTGGCCAAAGTTTTGTTGTCTGGCACCTAAAACATATTATTGTATCAAACAAAGTCTTCCCACAATTTCCATCTTAACATTTACAACTTGCGATTTAATTAGTCAGAAAATCAATTGATTGACAAAAGATTGACAAACCTTGTAACAAAAGGTTGAAAGCATAACAAGGGGGAGGATGAGGCCCGCTGTACCGATGTAAGCCACAAACATGAGTCCTTTGCTGAAACAAAAAAAAAACATTAATTTCTTTTTGTTTTGTGATTGACTACAAAGTATTGTAGCCTGTAGGTTTTGACGCAAAGGAACTTTATAATTTTTGGAAAATGAAGCCGATTTGTTTTTATTCCACAAGGTTCCCCTTAGTTAGAACTGTATTTTAAATCAGTAGATGTTTTAAATTTACAACATCTGATTGTTTTCCGTGTTTTTTGAAGTAAATCTCAGTGTGTTTAGTTTTTACCCAACAGTATTGAATCTTGTGATTCAAGTTGCGCATAAAAACGAGAAAATATAAAATTCTAAGGTAAGATTCGAACCCACTATCTTGTGATTCCTGTTTAACCATCGTTCATAATCGTAAAGCATTTGCTATTGTACATATTACAGAACAGACCTTATTTAAAAAATCTTTCATTTATGGTCGTGTACTTACAATGGGATCATGACGAGTTGAACAGCAAGAACGTGAATGTAAATAAAAACGGCAAATGCCGTGTAGAGGTGAAAATGGCGGTCGTGCTGTTGTGCGTACTGAAATAGAAAACAACACATTTTGGATATCACAGTCATTTTCATGTCTTCGAGGGTAATAATGGTAATTTTTTGCACTTTGTTCGCAAACTCTTTTTTTTTGCATTACCAGTTTACCAGCTTGGAAGCCAGTGCATATAATATGGCGCACTAATGATATAATTAAAAAAAATGGTATTAAAATTAGAGATCCCTTATCTTGCATGGCACCGTTTAAGAACCACTGCTAAAAGGTGTCGTTTTACCCCTACCACAGCCCTAGGTACTGACCTCGTGTTTCAACTTTTTGTCTTTAAATGGACGAAACAAGCGGTCGAAACGATTCGATTTGCCGAAGTCCAGACCCTGGGCGTCGATGGCTCGGTTCAAAAAGTCGTTTACCTCACTTTCTGATAGACTACCGCTGTTTTCCCGAAGAAGATTCGTTGACAAGTTTCTGCTGGAAACATCAAAGCCTTTAAGATATTTGCTCAATAATTTGATGTTCTGATACTAGGTACATATAACATTTTAGGAAACACTCTTCATATTAAATTTTAGGAAACACTCTTCATGGTAAGCAGTCTTTTGTCTTTTAGTATTGGGGTTAAACATCTTTTCGAGTTCATTTGAAATTGCATAAGAGGCGTTAATGAATCGATTACCCCGCAAAAAGATCGTTGCTTATCATTTAAAAGCTGACGAGAGAGCCAATACCCAAAATAAATTTGACCCAATTTTGGTAAAATAAATTCTTTTTTTCAAATGGTATCATGTTTTTATCGCAGCAGAATGTTGTAAATTATTTTCATTCCAAAATTGGCAGTTGGTATGAAGAAAAAAATTCTAACAAAAAGATTAACTACTTCGGTAAATTAATAAAGAAAAACGACTTGACTGGTAATTACCACAAGGGTAAAATATAGGCTGCGTCTTTTTTAAAACAAAACAGTTTTTATTGACCTAATTAGAGACTGTGGCATTTTTTTACTTCAATAAAAACAAATATTCATGAAAGCATTACTTGGCCGTATCTTCGAAGCCCATGATCTTCATTTCTTTGGCCGCTCGATTTTTGCGCAAGTTCAGCCTTCCGCTGGCTTTTTGGCTGCTGTTGCTTGTCACAGCTTGCCCTGGTATCGTGGGGTCGGCTTGTGGCGTCGGGACAGGTGATGCAACCTGGGAAAACACGTCATCAAATAAACTCACAATCATTTCGAGTGCCGTCAGGTGGCTACACTATTTCTTTTAACCAGCAACGTTGGTGAGCACTTATAAGTCGAAATAGTGTGCACTCTCTTTAGCTTACTTATCATGTAAATGTTTTTTAGGTTATCAATTCAATATCTGCAAACTTTTCCCCCGATGAGGCTTAGGTGTTTTGTAGTTTGTCTTTGTTTGCATTTTTTAAGATAACGGTAGGAATATAACAAATTTTATGCTGTAATATCAAACCTTACTTGAAAAGCGAATGTCCTACATATAATGGCAATTGTATTCAGGGCAAAAAAGTCTAAAAAAATTAAGATTACCAACAAAATTAAAACATCCCGTATTAGTTTCTTGAATTTGTGCAAACATCGACAATAAGCAAAAGTGACCGCCCATATGTTTTACACCTTGTATGTAGAAATTCTAGGTTGTGTTTGGCAAATGTAATGAAGTTGATTACCAAACAGTGAACAAATTATCTTAATCATTTTTTTCAGAAAGAAACACTAATCCGGTAAACGCCCTTTCAAAATTTCATGTTTGAAACACAGCCATGACAAACGAGTTATTTAAATCACTGTGTGGTAAAAACACTCCCCAACAGTAAAAAGCTGCCGGGCGGTAATTGGACAAAGCGGACGTCAATGCGGAAAACATTTCACCAGTCATTGTGGGAAACACTTTTTGTGGTACGCTTTCTTCGTTAAATGTCAGCCCTAAACATTGGACATGATTTAATCGGGGTGGGTACAAATTGTATGACGGCGTTCCTTTGGTAACGTTCATGCGGTCAGAATCAAAATAGACACCAATTTGTGGTGTCAAGATGCTAGGGCATGATTCAACGACTTTTCAGCAATTTCAATGGTACTGAATACATATCTTATTATTGGCGAGACAAGAAAGGGAAACTTTTTCAAGTTATGCTAAAAAAATGGCCACATTTCACAAACGAAAAAAAAACCTATAATAAAAAACGTAAAAAGGAATTTCATTAGGCGGCGTTTCCGCCAAATTCTTTCTTGCATTAAAATACTAGAAAAAATAGAAAACGTAGCTGAAAATTTAATACTGATAAACCAGGAAAGTTCAAATCATTTTTATTTTCAGTCTGAGTCTTCACGTTTGTCCCGAAAAATAGCACACAGTTGTTTAATTTGTGGCATTTTACCTTGGCTTTTGGCTTCTGCTTAACAATCAGGTAGGTCTCAATGTTTTTATCTTTCAAGTATGCATTGCGTTCCTGACCAAAACCCGGCTCTACTTCATAGTCGTCGTGAAGATATTTGAGGGTGGCGGCGGTAATGTGGATACGTCTAACACAAAAATACATAAGTAAAAAACAAACAAATCAAGTTGTCGGCCTAAAGATTAGTTTGAACACTGTAGTTTTGTTTTAAAAAAAATAGTAACCCTGTTTCTGGTACTGAATTGTTTATTAAAATCTTCAAAAAACAACAACAAAAAGTAATAATCTGAACATTTGTTTTCACTTTAAAAAGTTTTTTTGTTTGTTATTTTTTTCACTTTTAGACGTTTTAGTTTAATAACCATGTTTCAAATATATTTACATTTTCAAACAATTATGGTTTTTACGCTGTAACAACAGCGTTTATTTAACCCGTTTCTTTACTTCTACTTTTACAACTTGCAAACAGCACTGAACCGATCACGTGACTCACCCCGCCTTTCCGCCAGCCTCCATCTGATTGGCTAACGTCACGTCATTGCTCCACACGTCAAACTGCCACTTCTTGAGGCCGAGGACGCCGCAGTGGACGCGCCCTGTGTGAATCCCAACTCTCATGTTGAGCTCTGGAATGCCGGTGACCTCGCGGACCAATCTGACAAAATGAAAAATCAAAGTTGAGATTTGGGAACTACACAATTTAAACACAGATACAAGGAGTTGAAAAAAAAATGCTTTGTGCAGCCATAATTGGCATTTGTAGATATTAACATATCTAATGACTCTGAAATCGTGATAAAATATTCGTGTTGTAATGCACAAATAGACAACTGTTTTAGTTGGAATTCTTGTTATTTAGCAACCGGTAGCTAGTTTTGGTACGGATAGCTCAGTACGTTTGCTAAAAAAACTCGCTCTCCTGAGAGCAGTGTCATTTCCCCACAAAAACATCTGCCAAGGCTAGCTCCAACAACTCGTCATTGTTCGCGGATTACAAATTCAATGTCAACCAAAATAAACAACACTACCAAAGATACAATACTATGTGAACACAATACAATGAGTCAACTTGTCGATAACAAAGCTAAAATAAAGTTCAGATACACAATAAAGGCGATTTAACGTGAATAACAACTTTATCTTGTCCCGGCAACTTTACATTTTGACCTTGTAAACATAATTTGTCACATTTATTAAGTTTTACAAATATATATGTTTTTTTGGATTACGGCAACCTAGCATGTACATAAAGGTTCTGCCGCAACTGGTGTTTTTGTATCTAAAGCTAAATTTAAACTTGGATGAAATATCTAATTTAAATTGTTATTTTGACGACTGAAATGAAATGACGTTAATTATCTTAACAATGATTACATTCGTGACAAAAGTAACCACGTGCTTAAGTCCTTCAAAATTATAAAATAGCTCTTTTAAATACGAAATGTGTCCAGGAATGCCGTGGCACCTGAACTGAGACTACAGCTCCAAGCAAAAGTCCAAAAAAAACGTGATCTATTTTAAACACTCATGTCTTTATAAGCCTGTTGAATCTTACAATAAAGCAGTTGCTGTAAAACAACAACATTCTTAAGAGAATGTTTATTACTTACGATATGGTGTCGATCATATCCAGTCCCATTTGAACACAGGCGTGGGCGTGGTCTGGGCGTGGCTCGGGAAGACCTGACACGCAATAATAACAATCCCCAAGAATCTTGATCCTCAGGCAGTTGTTGTCCTGTTACAACAACAAAGCAAAAGTTGAAAACTACTTAGTGTACATTTGAAAGTTAACGATATCGCCCATTCATAAAACCCGCTTTAACGTGAATGTAAATTAACTGTGATATTCCTTCTAAACCGCCCTTTTCTGTTGACATTGCCAATGCAAGTGAATAGGTAAAAGCTTTATGTGAATGTTCTTCTGTAGATAAATCCTAAGGTTTTGCAAAGAATTGCGCAAAAACATTCGCCAGAAAATAACTTATATTAGATATATTTGTGATGATTTTTACTGGGGTCCAATGGTTTGAAAAGAAGTATTGCGTATATTTATAGATAAAAACGACTATTAACCTGCTTAATATTAACCAAGTTATAAGATATAAAAAGAGATTTTTGAGATAACATCTGTACACGTAGGTCGGTGTGGTGATTTATGATTGGTTGCGTTTCTACTTACTCTTGCAAGTTTGTCGAATCTTGCGAAAAGCTGATGAAGAGTTCTGACGAGGAACTGAGCTTTGCACTGTGATGCGAGTTTTGTAAAACCCTCGATGTCAGCAAACAGAATGCTGAACAAGAAACCAAAGTTTAGAGGTTCAAAGCTCACATAAACCACGTGTTAACAAAACAGAATACAAACCATATAAAATTCTGTAATATTGCAAAAAAAATTGTAAGGTCGGAAAGTTATCCGTCAAAGTTCATATAACGGCAAAGTTTACGATTTTAGCATGTGAAAATATGTTTTCAAAGACAATATAACCGACAATAGACGGTACAACAAAATTTAACCACGTCTTTCGGGACCAGTCAATTGCGCTTAATTGCAATACAGTAGTATTTTATTTCACTATATGCGTAAGCTTGCTAGTTAGTACCTGACGTTATTGTGCTTCTGAATGTAGATTTTGTGAAACTGCTGATGTTCGGGCTTTGACTGGTCGATATCGCCCTTCATCTCCATAGCAACGTGTCGGGGCAGTACCGATAGTAAGAGACGTTCCTGCAAGCGATTACATGTTAAAAATATTCCACAGAAAGAACACGTAATGCCTTACAACAGATAATTTGCAAAAATGACTGTACACCATTATGGACCTATTAGGACCCAAAAGGGAATTGCAGGGATAAAAATTAACTGCACCAATGATAGCTAAAGCTTCATGCCACCTAGAGGACAGGGACTAGAAAGCAAGTTTATCAGCCGTACAATACCCATTTTGGTAAGTAATGTATATAGCGTTTTCAGTGAATTTTTCGTTGATTTTCTGTAACTATATGAAACAAAATAAAAATCGGTCTACGAGTAACGCATCGACAAACACGAAAATCGATCAAACCTGTTGCTGGTTTTGTCTCTGGAGATTCAATCTCGCTTCAATACACTCTCTAGTCTCGGTAAAGGCCTTCCTCTGCGCCATCTCCGACGATATTCGTATGCAGAGACCGACGGCATTCGTGCAGAAGAACAGCATTACGTCGCTGGCGATCTGAAACAATTGACGATTTTTGTGACGTCACAATTACCTTTATGATGTCACGCAAAAACAAATTCAGCAAAATGCAAAATTAAAAACCTTAATATACAACCTGCAGCTTGGTTTGAGCAATTGGCAATGAAAGTAGATAATATGGGGAAAACACATGAAAGTTACGAACTTAAATACAATTCAGTGTTTATTTTTACCAAACAATGGAAGGGTTTAAACAGCGACTGGTGAAGAATTTTAACAATCAATTATTCCCCAGAATCGATCGTAAAGCATTTTCCGCTTCAGGTGATGTAAGACAGTAGGAGGCGCCATGACTCGTAACGCCACAATGCATTGCATAATTCAACACCTAAACACCGCCAAGTACTGGTGGCCGCTACTTAAATAGAATTCTATTTTAAAACCTGGCTCTTCCTGAAAACAATAGGGAATAATCGCCTTTTGAAGAAGTAATGATAGAGCTTTAAAGAATTGGCTGCTTAAGATCCAAAGGTTTTTAGACAGTAAGACAGGACTTAACAGCTAATGAAAAATTGAGTAGACGGTTTTAGAGGTCTATGTTTTGGAAAGCATTATGTGGGTTTTATTTTACTGCATGGAATGCCTCCTCTTAAAGCTGGGCTGGTGCGGCATAGAATTTATGGCTCTTTATTTGGAAGCACGACGAAATGTCCCCCCTCCCCACGAGAAACTTCGTTGTATAAATTTTTATGTGTGTGTTATATAAAGCAGTTTATGAGCAAACAGCTTGTTTCCAAAATGGTGGATCGTACGGTCAGCAGACCAAAGAAAGCTTTTACTATACACAGCAAACAAACTTCGTAGCTAAAATACACCAAGAAACATAAACAAACACAAGTCATAAATGTATCTAAAAATGGGGTTGAAAAGTTTTGTTTCAAAATGAGTTAATCATAAAATATTACTCTCAGCTTGACTAATTGGCTTTGAACCGTATTTAAAATACCTCAACAAACATAAAATATATAAAAATGCACAAAAATGTAACATCAAGAAAACCAAATGATGGGAGTACCATGTCACTTTATCAAAAAGTAAAAACAATGAGACCTAAGCTTTAACAAAATATTTACAAATTTTGCTCATTACCTGATTAGGGTAGGACGGCTTGGCGGGATTGGCGAGATATGAAACGAGCATGTGAACGGCAGAAAGAAGAAAACATGCGACGCCCACCACAAAAGTTTGGAGAGGCATCATCGTGTACAACGTGTAAATGAAAAACAGGGTGAGCCATAAAACGTAACTTGAACTGTGGAAACAATAACAAAATACAGTGTAAGGGTCAGTATCTTGTTTAAAGCCTTCATATCGATTGCTGGCACATAGATTCCTTAAAGGTTACCAATAAGCATAAAAAACGTTGTAATATACCATTTTTTATATGACAAAACTTTTTCTCCTTTTTAGAGATTTGTTACGGTAAACCAGACACAAAAAATTAATCTCAGCAACATAAGCGCATTTTTTATATATTTTATGTAACTAATGCTTAGAACACGTTTTCACATTAAATAACCGTCATTCAAGGTTAAGTAAATCGGAAAGTGTGGTATTTAGTCATAAAAGGTGTGCTGAGTAAATGCGTTGGTGTTCCACAGGGAACCACACTCGGTCCCCACCTGTACGGCTCGACGATAATCACAGTGACCAGATCAATCGTTACAACCACACCAAGAATACTGTACGAAAGAAGGAAGAGCGTGTGCTGGGACAACAGATTCATGAGGAAGGTGATCTGAAAGACAAAGGGTCGGAGGTTCAAATCTAACCGACCGTATTATTATTAGACCGTTTTATTTTACCAGTAACGTACCTGTAGACCCACGCAAAGGACAAGAAGAATCAGAATGACAACACCATACGCTATGTCATCAAACTTTTGACCAGTGCCGTAGTGAAAACCTAGAACCATATAGTTGATGATGAGATAAAGTAAATTGTAATCTGTTATAACTAGCCTTTTTTTCAAAAAACAAGGAAACAAATTGCAAGAACAACTTACAAACAACAACTGTCCAAAACTTTTTTGAGTGCAAATTATAAATACAAACTGTCAATAAATACCATTTTTAGTAAGAAAGCATTACTCCGCAAAAGCTTCTTTTTTATTTAAATTAACAACTGGCAACGTCATACAACATTACAAACAAATGGCCGCCCAAAAAATCGTAAACCTAGTAATTTAAAAACCCCATTTAAAGTTATTTAAAAAAAGTATTTAAAAACTTTGAAAAGGCTACTCTAGGTCAAAGGTTGTTTGGGGGTGTGATTATTTTGCATCAACACGCGAGGCAAGCTATCCTTGCGCAATGAATTTTTCATAAGGCCCCCTCTCTCATGTTCAGAAACGTCGAATCAGGCGCTCACGTGACCCTCTACGTCGATCACGTGATGAAGGTAGCAACTTACCAAGCAAAATTGCACAAAGGGCGATAAGAAGCCAAAGCAGAATAGAAAGCATGTTAACATTTGATCTGAAGAAATAGCGTTGGTACAATCGCTCGAAACTTGACGAGTCAAACTGGACGCCGTTGATAAACTTGTGAAGGAGCGCAGAACAAGCCATCCTAGCAATAAAAACATGTTAAACTTGGAAGATGGTTTTAAAGCAGTGCGTAATGCGTTTCCGCGGAGTTCACGAATAGCTATTGGTTTTTCCGCATTGGGCTACTTTGCATACATTTAAATTTATGTTTGAATGTTTTAACAGATTTGTTTGTAATCTGTAGTCAGTTGGTGGATATAACTTACAAACAAGTCAGTTGGGATATTTTAAAAAATACTTTAGGTTGTGTAATTTATAGAATATTTGAAACACAAAACCAGTGGTATAAGCGATTATGGTTTTGAAATTCTTTGTGCCCTTTTTAGATATTTTTCAAGCTTTAGCACAGGCCGATTTGATATTTTTGTTGAGAGGATGTAAGCTAAATTCTATTGTGTAAATCATAATAGTAATTCGAACTTCTCACTTTTTAAATCTGTCCTTGATTATCCGAAAATATTTGTAATATCATATTGTGAGTTGATCACAAACCGAAACTTACCACCGACAACATTTCGAAAAACTTCTTGAGTCTTTTTTCGAGCCGGGATCCTCGACGTCGGAGGGATGGGGAATCGGGGAAAACGACTGCGGGACATTGACGTCCGGTTCCCCGTCGTTGTACAACTTTCGTATCGAGAAGTTGCTCTTGCGACTTTGGTTGTACGGGGAGTTTGCAATCGATGAATTGACAGACACAGTTTTTATAGGCGACGCGCTTGTCTTAAATTGGACGCCATTCTTTTCGTGACAGTTAGCTACAGATCCTGATGATGGACAGTTGGATAACTGAATAGGTGACGAAGCTGGAAAAAAACACATACCAGTTTAAACAACACCGGTACAAAAAGTATTCACGTGCGGCAAAATTCTCGTTCAAAAAACATGGCATGAGTGGAAACCACGCTTCAGCTTGATTTAGTTAAAGCTAACTAGTTCCAGATGCGTAGCGGTCATGCGGTCTTTGCTACGGACAGTTCTTTTGCGTGCAGCTCATTCAGGGTTAGTGTCAAATGAACAAAATGTGGGTGGCAGGTCGACCTTAAGTCGCAAACACTCAACACGCTGCATAAATTACTCTATTTGTGGAGCATGACAACATCCATCACCTGACTTAGATGTTTAAAAGCGCAAATTAACGCAAAAACACTGTAAACACCAAGCTGAAATGTATATTTCAACTTGGGGAAAATTAAATCAACTTGATGCCTCTAGTATCTACCAGTGTGTATAAAACTAAACTACAAATTCAAGTTTCGAATACACCCGGTTGATGTGTCGTTGGAGGGAGTATGGGCCATATACGTAAAACAACATGAAACACTACCAACGTCACAGCTCACAGCTGTCAATATATGTTTTTGTCATATTGCCACAATCTGATAAAGTATCAGGTCAGTTAACCTTAAATTTAATTTCAAAAACCAGCTAACTAGGTTACGTAAGGGCGGAAGACAAACCCGTTCCGTTAAATAATCTGATGAAATTACGTGCATTGCAACATGCTGAGGTGACCTGCTTGCGAACTTGGTTAATGTCACTTGGTGTGCGTGTTCTAGCAAAGGAAGTAGGGTTCGGATATGGTTATGAAAACATGTAGGTGCAGACTATGCTTATAAAATCAGTTTTATGCTGATATGAAAGCATGAAAGATCCAAATACTTTTAGTAAACCAAATCTATAAATGAATTTTAAGAATCAATTGTGAAATGTAGCTCTTTAGAACAACTCTGATACTGTTTTGACAAGTGGCAATAAAAATATCGTTTTTACTTATTTCTCCTTAAATGACGAAAATTGGCATTTGTAAGGTTCTAAGTTTTTGTTTTTGGATTTCCCTGCTGGTGCAAATACGTTTGGTACAACAGGTACATTAGGTACCACAGGGAAACATCTGTCACTTGTCATCAACTTGACCTGGCAGGCACACCTGCTTTAAGTGCCACGTGTGGTGATGCTAAGGGATACTAATTTAATGAGATAAGACCACGGAAACTGAATTACATAATCGTTCTTATTAAGCGTGGCTGACGATAGTTCCACAGGTTGTTTTAAAAAAATTACTCACGATATTGGAATGGTGACAGTTACAAGACGCTTTTTTCTAGTTAAACTTGCTACTTTGTTGGGACAAAATTGTACCTAAAGGTTCAATGTACCACCCTAGTTTAAGTAATCTTTTTAATCGACGCCGTTCACAACTAGTTTCGTTAACCAACAAAATAATTACATATACTTTTGATCCAAAACGATAACAAATATTGGAAAAATATTCAAAGCAGTGAGATTGAACCAAATAAAGAGTAAAATGAGAATAAAAACTTGATACAAAGGAAACAAACACCTAAATTGTACAATTTTTAAGTCTAAGTTTAGACAAACAGCTCTTCCGCATTTCTACTGTGACACAGGGACAGGGTAGTTTGCATTAGTAGGCGTTTACAAACCCACAGAAAATGCAATTTTTTTTGCCTTGGTGTGGTCATTCGTTTGTGTTGCCATTGAGTTTTAATGCTAGTTCAGTCAAGAATTTTGTTTTGACCTTTTCTTGTATATTTTGACAAACTTACAGCTGTTTCTTGACTGTCGTTGAATTTTGGGTCGAAACCTTCGGAGGATCCTCTCGCGCAGGGGTGAACCAATGTTCACCGGATTGTTTTCTGCAGGCGACAAAAACATCAGTTATAAAAAGAATACCAAGCAAAGTGGAAAACTGGAGCATAAAAATGTCATTAAATGTCTCAAAATGTGTTTAAGAGCATGGTACTGGCCATACTCTGGGCATTTTTTCTTTGGGTGCCGCAGTAAAACCCTTAAGGATTCAAAACCCTTACAAAATCCATCGGTCTTAGGTGATGCAAGTCAAGAAAGCTTGTATATGTAGTAAATATATTTTAAGGAGGACGTTTTAACAATATTTATTGTTATAATTTACTTAAAAAAATGCATTTCTCTAATCTAATGCATCAAACACAATAAAAAAACCCACAGTAAATGTCTGTTTCTTTTAAGCGTTGGCAATGTGTTTGATACGATAAGTGCCCTCTGTATTACACATCACTGAAAGCCCTATGGGAATTTCATTTCGAACGAGATTGAAAAGAGTAATGTTGTCTGAGACTAAAAGTCGTACGGGGTCACAGGTGACAAGATTGTGAGATTTGGGGTGTTTGCTATAGTGAAGTAACCTTTTCAAGGTACATTAGGTTTGTTTCAAAAGCCGCGTCATGCCAAATCTGCATTGATCCTTGTGTCAAAACCTGCGTTATTCGATCTCGAAGTACATGTATGAGATGAGAAAAGCTTTTGCAAACCTTCAAGGAGAACCTACGTGCCCTTTAAACGCGAAGATTTGTTTTTGACGAGTTTTGGACGCAAGAAAAGATACTAACAAAACCTTTTCAATAAGATTCAATTAACAACGACAGTAGACGACTAAAAGGAAGGGAACCAATCAATCAAGGGTGAGACACATTGATCGGATCGAGAACATTCCACTGCCTTTTAACTAGCTAGTGTTTAAAACAGCCACATAAAGAAATAAAATGACTTGCCTTTGATATATTTGTGGTCGAGTTTGGATGAGCACGGCGCCTCGTTTCCGGACATTTCCGCTCGCCGGACGCGCTCTCCGTGGATGAGGCCTGGGTAAAAACACGACAATAAGGTTAAATCAGGGAAAAAACGCTTTAGTAAACTTTTTCGGCGTAATTAACTCAATTAGAAGACGGTTGATCGGTGAAAAATTGCGAATGCTATCTTCCGCACAAACTATTGCATGAACTTGAATAAATTATTATGCGTGTGACCATGCAAACTCTTATATGCCCAAGAATATCCGCACACGAATAATTTAAAAAAGGTTGATTGCCAAAAACGAAAAATCAAAGTACTGTGTGTAATAATGGTCCCTAATAGTCCCTACTATGACTGAAATGGTCCTATTATATACATTAATCTTGTCGTGTTATTATCAGAAAGGTTAAGGACTTGACATTGATAAACGTAAAGTTTGCATTCAGTCATAGTTTCGATTTTCCATCGACCCATTATGTAAAAGGTCTTCAACAGAGGGTAAAAATACCCTATCTTGGGAGCAAATTTTATCTCTGAAAGTTACGAACGAAACCAAAAAAATAGAGAACAACTGCCTTAGATAAAGTAAAACTAAAATTATAAACCTCCGCGTCTAAGAAGCCGCTGTAAAAGCCTACCATGTTGCGTGCGAAGGCTTTAAACCGAAATTCAGGCCTAGAACGATCTTAAACTGACCACAGCAGGACGCTTTAGGCTTTTCTGCAAAAAGCTATTTCTGGCGGCTTTACATCAATAGCTTGCGGTTTCGATACGACACGGTGCCGAGATTATCGTCACGTGTCCCCGGCAAAATGAGGTAAGATTGACCGCCGGCCTATCGCCACAGCATCGGCGTAATGCATCTTGGACGCGAGATACCGGGCATGATATGGGGCGCGTTGCCATAAGCCATTATCAGGGTCTTTCATCATACGATTCGCGGTCTGTCAAACCGACACGAACCGATGTGATAATGGCAGCGATTCGACGGAATGCAATCAATGGACGTGGGCTGAAATGACTGAACGAGCCTTCACACAATAAGAGCCAATGACAAACAGCGGAGGAAATTGGGTCTTAACTAAAGAAAGCAAGATATTGATTGCTCGGACGAAGACTGGTACAAACGACAGCAAAATCAAAGAAAGATAGCAGGACAATCTACTTGAGCGGGTGTATGTACAGTGAGATCTGTTTTAGACTGTTACAAGGGGCAAAGGCTGAGACGATCTGGTCCATAAAATACGATAGAAAATATGTTAACTTGATTGCCAAGATTATTTCATGCAGTACATATGATATAACTACCCAATATGTATTCGAGGCTGTAATATAGAGAAATAGGGAACAAATGCGTAACTTGGGCCGATAATGATTTTATGGTTATGTATAAACGCGTATTGCTCTTCCAGCAGTCTTTGTTTAAAAAAATACAAACTGCTGGAAGAGAAATACTCGTTTTCACATTATGCCTGGCAGCAACAGCTTTATGGTTATATGTTGTGAAATCATTTGACTTCTATAAAGGCACACCGACGCGGCATCAAAACAATGACACCCCCCTGACTAATGATGGCATCCAAAACGGTTACTCAACCTGTCCGGAAATAAACCATTCCCTTAATCCCCCCTCCAAAATCAACATGAGAGGAAAAAGCAATCAGCCTCAGGTGACAAAACTACAAATACGGATGACGAATTAAACACAACACACACGCGTAAACATCAATCATCGTAAACATCAAAATCACGTGACAAACAATATGACGCACACAATCGGCTGACGACGTGACACACAATAGTGACGTCATACATGCACACCGAGTGGGGGGTAAAAACCTGGATCGGTGGGGCTGAACCTTGCCTCGTCCAATTCCATCACACTCTGCAAACGGGAGCACATGCATAACATTTCTATGGTGGATATACGATTTCTGTGTGGGGTTTGAAATTTGTACGTACACGTACAGTTTTGTGGAAATGTTTTGAGGCCAGCATAGTTTTAACTCTCAACCGAAAAACGGTTCGCATAATCGCAAAGATATTGTAGTTTTTATTTAGGGCAGGTATAAAACACTAAGGGGTGATTGACGTATACTACGATACTACAGAGGATAAAAATTCCTCTCAAGTATGAGGCGTGTAAGGTGATGGACATCGGTGTCTCTCTAACTTAGGCCACAAATACAAAAAAAACTAATTTTCATGTTAAATCTTCCACGTTCCGAATTAACATCGATGCAATATTTAACCTATTTGTCAGTTTTGCTTGATTTGCTCCAAAAAACAAACGTTTCTGAAACAGCCCAGAGGCCATAACAATTGCCTGGGTTACTTTTGTATCGTTTTATGTGTAACAGAATTCGCATGCCGACACAAATGCAAATGGTTGAGCAAATTAGGGGGAGGCGTCAGCATTTCATGTGATAAAATGCAAATCGCACATCTGGATATTGCGGAAGACGGGCTGGTAAGCAGTGCATGTGAATGATTTAAAAATAGCTGTGTAAAATGTTTATCCAGCCAAGAGCTAATGCATTCCCTAGATAGGACTTTCAGAGCATATAACAATGAAAAGTTTAGTCCAAGTTGTAACAAAGTAATGCCACCTCTGTGCAGGTAAAGCGATATCTTTACTGATTACGGGCCGTATAAGCGAATAATTTTCGATAAAAAAATCTGACAATAAAATGAAACCTAATTTATCTGTCCCAGCCATTTATAATTTACACAGTGCCTTCCGGTGAGCACTTGATGTACATGATTTTGTGTTGGAAACCAACTTCATAAAAAAACATCCAAACTGTAGTAAATTCCATCTGAATACCAGGATAGTACATTTCTCTTTTTTTCAAACTTCGATACCTAATTTAAAAAAACAGAAGCATAGAAATGTAACCTACAGTAGGCGTTTTGTTCGAATTCAGTTTAACCTCTGACCGGGCACTGTAGTCGTGCGCTCGGAAACAGTACGACCACTAATTTACTTCAAACGACGCTTGAAACCCGCAATTGTCGAATCGAAAATTGATGCCCTTCCCGGGTACGATTTTGCCAAACCGCCATCTTAATTGCTGGGGATGAATTCTACGAAACTTAAGTTTCATTGACAGTTCGTGGGCCCTTTACACAGGCATGTTCGAATTCTCGTGGTTTTGCAATTGCTCATTTTTTAGGCCAATAAGCCTTGTGCTTCTGTTCGGCACGTAGGCAATTTTTTAAGAGGTGGCAGAGATGAATATTATTTTAAAAGGTAATTGTAAAATTCGGCTTATTTGTTTACCTATACAGGGTTTGTTTAACAAAACACAAACTAGTTTATTCGACTGAATTAAAATTTAGTTGTGTTTATTTTGTCACAAAGTATAAACCAGTTTTGTGAACCATTCAAATGGTGACCTTGCTGTTTACGTAACTGTTCAAGATTGGAAATTTAATAACAAAGTGACTATACAAATTTGACTTTAAACCACCAACGGGTTAGTTACAAACTGAGCTAACCAGGACGACATAGTATTAAAACGATGCTAAAAACTTCCTTGTGAGTCATATTTAGGATTTCCGAGTTTCGACTCGAACCACATAAGTTGACGTAACCTCTGAAACTATTTATATGTTTGGAAACAATGTGGCCATTTCTAAAGACCACGTCATAAACCTTGTTTGCGTACAAACAAAGGGAATATAATCGCCGGAAGTGGGGGTTCTACGCAACGATTTCGCAGATTTCAACGAACTATAAAACTTTAACCGGTGACACCTGATTACATCCCACCAAAAGCTATGTACGAGGGATCAATACGAATCTTGTTAAGGTTGAAGTTAATCACTTGGTTAAAAATAGAGTAGGGAATTGCCCGTTCAGTTCAGCTGCCTGGACGTTATACGATTTGTGCTCGTAAATGAAAAAGTTTGAATGGCATTTTTTAAGTCAAAATCAAAGTTTGTTCACGCAGGTGGTCCAAACCGATCGGCCATTTTTACTAATATGTTGTTTTACATTGTTACAAGTTTTGTTTGGTTTTATTTGGTCGTGCTAAAAGACCTAAGATAAAAGTTCCTAACTAATCATGTATGGCTAACCGTTTTGAAATCGTGCCAAATTACTGCCCCAAAATTACAAAAAATCATAATCGCACACCTTTTGATTTCTCCTCTTTCGCTGTTAACTGTTTCCCGGAAGAGTAAAATCGTGTTCGCCACGAAAAATTTTAACGTCTGTCACGGTTGATGTTGGCAATTTGCTGCCGTAGTGTAACGCCCAAGTATCTAATTTAGCGTTGTATGCAAATTTTGCCCACTTTAGGCTTGCTGTCTCAGACCAATGTTGCAAGGCGCAAACGCTTTGAATGGTCTAATTGCAACAAAAAATAACAAACTTTTTTCACGTTTCCTATTTGCCGGACAAAAACTAAACTCTGAACTTGCAAAAAATGTCGTTAGGGTTTTGTTTGTGCGTGTTTGGTTGGAATAATCGTTAAAAAACTGTCTAAAATTAGAATTTCTGAAAAACAACACTATAGTAAATAGTCAGAAAAGCAAGCATACCCTGAAGCCGGTATCAGTACTCAAACCCAGTTGTTTGATATTCCGAAAAATCAATCCGTAATCAGGTCAAACGTGGCCTCGGAGCCATATGCTTCCTCAGTCTTTCACAATTTTCTTGTAGATATGATTTTTCACAGAGAAATGGCAAAAAATGGTGACTGCTGGTCAAAGAAGGGACGGAGATGCTTTGCAGTTTGTAAGCATGCCGGTGATATTCTTGCAGGACAAGGGTCTTTGTTCGGCTCAGTGTAATCCCCTTAGAGCGGGCAGGCCGCTATTAGAGCTTGGTGCTATTTAACAGTCCACTTGAGAAGCGAGCGGCTAGCTTGCAATTAGTCCTAGCTTCGGCACGAGCCCGCCGGCAATAACACTATAGGCTGCGCGACAGAAACAAGTGTTTGTCATTGCGACACAACTTCAAATGAGCTATTTTTGAACATTTCAACATGGCTGTAAATCAATTTGATATCGCTGCTTGCTGCCACTATAGAAAGCTTCTGCTTTTAAATTTGCATAACTCAGCGAGTTTTGATTTGCTGCTGTACGGCGTTGAAAATCACAACAAAACGACGTAATGTATACATCAGTGCGTAGGTATTTCGTCTAACCGCGAACGCTAACTGGTGTATTAACGCAATGGTGGGATTCAGCCGGTTCGCACCGGTTCTATAGAACCGTCTCACGATTTTTTGTGAGATCAGCGAACCGGTTAGCATTTCTGGTTACTGTCAATAGACCTTTTGTAACAGAACCGGCTGAAAATGTGACTTTTGTGATATAACCGGCTGACAAAAAAATGAATCCCACAACTGTATTAACGGTATAATTAATAATATCTGCAAATTTAGTCCGTGGGCATTCCCCAAAGTTCAAAGGTCGCGTTGGCAGAATCTAAAAAATACACCTTCCAGTGTCTTTTCATTCATTTGTAGATGCTGCAACTGCTCTCGACAGCTGGCGCAAACAAATCTGGCCTCTTTAAGCCGTCGGTCGGCACCTGTTTATCTACACTGTCACAAATTCGCGACCGGATTGTTGTCCATTCTCAAATTCGGTCGTTTCATGACCTGAACCTCGTGTTTTCACTAGAAAAGCCGGTGTGTTGTAACAACACGCCAATTTTGAAGCCGTATACAACACGCGACACACCAAGCCGTGTTGTCAGGTGGTGTGTTGTTTGGAGGTGTGTTGTTCAACGACACGCCTGCCGTGTTGTTTGAAGCTGCAGTTTTGCGACACACCTGGTGTGTTGTTTGAACACACTCATACAACACGCGTGTTGCGTGTTGTTTAGAGCTATAAAGCATGACACACCAAATACCGTTTTGTATTTTATTGTAAACAGTACCGTATACCAACGAAATAGCGCATTTATCGAAGAAACAGAACATAACGTTTAACAGAACAAACGAAACAAAGTTATGGCATGAATGTAACGGTGGGGGAAAAACACAGGTAAAAAATACACACAAAACAAAAGTTCAACTGCATGTCAGATGCTATATAATTGTAATGTACTCAACAAGGCATATGTCATATGCATAGTCATGGCATGTTCAATATCACTACAATAAAAATAACAAGTATTACAATAAAAAATCGAAACCAAAAGAAAACCTGTTCATTTCATTTTTATTGACAACAACACTTGGATAACCAGGCGATGTTGCAAACTGGTCCTGTAAAGTAAATAACCAGTTATTAAACAATTACTGCCAGTTAATGTGATTGTAATAGTTAAGGTTACATGAAATCAAAGTTTGTTGGAGTTACTAATGTATCTAATCAAAATACCTGTGTTTCAAAGATGACAACATTTCTTTTTTGTAGCAATTTCCTTTCACAAACAAGCAGCAGCATATGATTATCCAAAGGTTCCCCTATGGCACTTTTGAGAACATGAGTTACGTTTACCATCTGCAAAACAGTAAACACCATATATATTCAAAATATGCTGGAGAAAGAGGCCGATTACTTAAAAGGCAATTAAACTCACACCAAACGTCCCTTAAGATTTCTGGTAGCAAGTGATATTAAGTGTCCCTTAATGTTGATTGTCTAAAAACAAGTAATGTATATAAAGCAATGTATAATGTATAAGTAATGTATCCATCAACAAGAACACTATGATAATATGCTATTGCATAATGAAAAAAGATGTATTTTCTCAAATGTAACTACCTCATACATGTTTACTTGTTTGCAACTCAGCCATAAAGATTTGGTTTAATGCCTACCACATGCTGCCTTTGTAACAGAATTAATTCCATCAAAGAATTCCCTTGGTTGTTCAATAATCCATGTTATGCACAGTAAGGCCAGATGCATCATTAGGTTTTGTACAGGACTCTGCAACAAATTATACACTTGAAATACGTAATCATTAAGCAGAAAGTTCTGTTATAAAGGAATTGATATTGTGGAAAGTTAAATTCTTTACCACTTTCAAGCACTTACCAACAGAACTGTAATAATTTGGCAAAAAATGCAAATAGAGGTCACTTGAATGCATGTTTTGTATGTGTTCTACTTGATAGAGATACCAAGTTGTTAAGAAAACCACTTCACTCAGTCATTTGGTAACAGGCTAGCCTAATACAAAAAAACAAGCCATTACAACATGCACAAACATATGTTTTATACATGCACAAATTACAAATGTATGTAAAATTGTAAATATACCAATACCAACCTTTCATGAGATTTGCACCACCATCCTGTTCACATTGTCCAAAAGTCTTGAATACATTAAAACTTGTCAATTAATACTCAATTAACTCCTATTACCCTTGATATTGAGTCTCTTAACAATTTACTTACTTTAAGTCAATCAAGTAAAAAAAGAACTTTGCAGCCGTTTCGTGCGTTCCCGCCGTTACGGTTGAGTGATTTCAATTACAAAAGGAAAGAAGGAAAGCAACAAAACAACACGGCGGGGTGTTGTTCTGTGTTTCTGGACTTGAAACGGATAATCTTGACCTTGAATCGACACACCTGGCGTGTTGTTCGTCCCGTGCGGCGTGTCGTTAAGCGAATACACATCGATTATCGCGGTAACAACACACCTGTCGTGTTCTTAGAACACACCGTTAGTGTGGTTGAAACACACCGGCGTGTTGAAACAACACACTGGTTTTTGTAGTGTTGGCAACATTAGACGGGTCAATGCGTAATAGTCGCGGTGCAGGCTCATTAGCAAACTGCAACATACAGACAAGCTGCTTGGTGGGATTAAATGATCGCTTATCCCGTTGTTGTTAAACATACCGCGTCATACTGAGGTATTACGACATTCTTTCGGGTACGCGCTTTTGTTGTTATGCTGCGATTGGCAGTGGAAACAAACGTTCATGTGGTAAACCGAAATCGCTAAACTGTTTTCACTTTGCTCAATTGATAAATATTGACTGTTGTGGCTGATTTTTTTTTGATAAAGCAATTGCTCATAACTCGCACTATAAATAGCCTGGCGTTGTTATTTTCTGTGAAGGCTATTTGATGATATAAGACTGTGCCATTTGCATTGTAATTTGACGCTTCCTGCCATTGACACTGACGTGCAGGTTTGATTAATCGCTCCCCTCAAAAGCAGGTAGGCTAACATCTATCTGTCACCAAACGAAACACAATAGATCTAAATCCAATGTTTCTGACCATAAGCAAAGATAAATTCATGTCTAAATGACATTTTAATTTTTGTTTTTACCACGATTTTAGATTAAGTTTTGCCTGCAACTTAATAGTTTCATCAGGTGCAATATGATATGATATCTATTATACTATGATTTAATAACACCCTTGCTGGCTGGAGCACATGCAACATGGCTATAATTGCAAAGTAACAGTGACTTCGGGGCAAAATTGAGGGAACCCGCTAAAATTACTTGCCACAAAATCTGGTACGGTTTCGCGCGAATATATATATACACATCAACTTATGTTTCCCCACTCTTGCATGCGACTTTACGTTTAAAACCAGACTTAAACTTACACAGATGAAACAAACTGATTAACCGTCACTGTCAACTGAACGTGAGCCAAACCCTGATGTTTCTGATTCTAAATGGGCCAAAGTAGTGGACCCGCAAATACCGCGATAGGCTTCCATCCAAAGGCTACTGTTATGCAGCGCAGTAAATTCTGCCGTTCGATCGGCGCTAAGCATCTGATCTCTGCTCTCGTGACAGGGATCTATCGACTGATGCAGATAATTAGTCACCGTTTGACAGTGCTGACACATCGGCGTTGCGCGAGTTGCGACAGGACTGCTGATTGCACAGGCGATAATCGACAAACATACCTCTTGCGTGCAAAAGATTCTACGTAATAACCAACTTTCATGTTCTTCTGAGCTAAAACGGTCAGCTCCCAGGCTTTTGCCTATTTTTGATTTATTAAGAACTGATCTAACGCCTGAAACTGAGCAACACAGCAAACGTCTCTGTCTGATCTGTTTATTTGTCGCCGGCTTATCTGGTCCTATATTTGGACGTTTCCCCGCTATGTTTGGCAGCCGCGCAGTCAAGTTGGTCTCGCACTCAGTCAGCAGTCAGAAATGTCTGTCGACGCCCAGAGGAGTAATTTCACTCTGGCCGAAGTTTTTGCTCACAATGTTTTATCACGACGAGATGGACAATTTTGACAGAGGGAAGCTGTAGCATTTATAGCACCGGTTAAGTCAAACAAATATAGGTTTGTTGACCAATACGTGACCACAAAGCGGCACCCACGCTAATAAATGAGCACTGGATTGGGTTAGGCAAAAATATATATTTAACATGACGAGAATAGTTTACCCAACCTTAAATTGTTTGCCTTACCAGTCGGTAGTTGCTACAGGAAAGAACATATCTAGCTGCCCTTTGAAAAATATGCTAACAATGACAACGTTTTAAGCTGCTATAAACTAAATCAATATAAATGTACAGACTCTCATACTGACAAACGCACACGGGACTCTAATTATCTTCTATGTTATCTCCATGGCAACGTTTGGAAACGGCCCAAAACCCTAATGCTTGGATGATAAAGCAAAACATGCTAATATCACTGCAGCATATTTTCCATCTACATTTCCCTCAACGTTGTGATCGCATCGCAATGGTGGACTGGCAGCTGAAACATGTCTGATTTCGTTTAACATTTTCGGGAGCATCGTATTGGAAACGGCGGCCCAAAAATCGACCGCGCGCGCCACGGTTGTTCATTGCGGGACGAAAAATGCCAACCATCGATTTTCAAGCAACAGTGCTAGCCTGTCCAATTTGTCACCCTATACCAGCTATGTAGGACGCGTATTAACGCTTACAAGGTGCATTCGCCTCGTCCTTGACAGATCACACGGCTTTGCATCAGTCCAATTACCCGTACAGTATCGCCCGGGCCAGAGAGTGAACCGAACGACGGATCGTTTGTTCATCGTTTTCCCAATGCGCAACTCGACTCTTTCCAGCTCCGCTATCGATTTCTGTGGAGAAAGATTAGCGTTGGGTCTCCACCTTCTGTTAATCCTCGCTACGGCTCGCCAATCACTAACTGCGTGGCTCGACGATAGGACGAACAAACCGGCAGGAAGCTCACACTTTCCTTGCTCGGTTTTTAAGCGCCACGAGCGAGTAATTGCCATCGCCGAGCCTCTAATTTGGTGTCGGAGCCGGTGTTTCGAGGCTGAGGTCCAGCAATCAGACTGGCCGCTCCCCTTTGGGAAAAATATCTAATCAGCGTCGGCGGCCATGATTTGAAAGTGCTGCATCATCGTCCAAGAAACAAACGGAGCTGCCTTGTTGGCTAAGAGCCATCGGCACACCATACCGTGAAAAGAGTAACAATTTGTCACCTAATAACCTTTAGCTTCGATCCAAGGCATACGGGTAGTTTCTTCAAAGAGATGGAAACTGTTTTCGTTAACTTTAAGTATTGATGTGTAAAAATGTTCCACAATATCGTTTTATAATCGTTAAAGATCCAGATGATTCAAAGTCAATGTGACAGCAAAAATATGTTGTATCAGTAATGTAAAGGTTAACATATGTACCAGTACATGTACAAGATGTAGTGGCGGTCAGGTACGCTTACCAAACAGCGCCTAAATTAAATAATTAACGTGTACGTTGTACTATTAGTTTTAGCTTCAAAATATTCGTACCGTCAGCTCACAATACTGAAACCTAACCTTTCTCGGTTTATCGGTAACGTTATTTTACACATGACCACCGAAATACCTTTTTGAATAATTTAGCATTTGCCTTGCTAAATAAGATTGTGTGGAATAAACTAGAAGGGGCTCGTATTGGAGTTATCAGCTCAAATTATCGTTTTCTGTAGCCTTCGATGAAACTTTTAAAATCCGGTTTTGCTAAACACCGCTCAAAATTTGTTTGTTGATGTAAGGTTTGGCCTGGCCCTCAAAGTCCTACATACAGTTTAGTCCAAAAAGTCATACATACAAGTTTAACTGTGTCTGACCGTTTTGGACACAGTTTACGATCTCGCAAGGTCCAGGTGGGTGTTGCGCGATATGCTACGCACATGCAAAAACTAATTGAAACGACCTGCTATTGTTTTCTAAATGAGTGTATATTCTGTCGACTATGCCTTCAGTGGTTGATTCAAATTGATGATCGAAGGAAATGTGGCGAAACATGACGATGTTCTGGGTCGTGTTACCCCGGGTGCAGCTGCATGCCAGAACCATTCGGTGGATTGACATGCAAAGGTCTAAATTAAGTGGGACCAAGCAGTGTGAAATACATGGCGTTGTTGTAAATTGCAAAATTAAGGATATTTGGAAAACTAAACATTGTTAAACCTAATCATAATTAAACCTAATGATCTCCAAACATATATGTGATAAGGTCCAGGAACATACTAATATGCAGTTAAATAAAATCAACCAGTGAGTATTCGGGTTTACGAAGGTGTTTGAACTGTGTGTTTTTTGAATTTTTGGTTTTGTTTCAAATGCTGTTTTTTGTTTCAGGCTAAAACACTTCACAAAAATGCAGAACCAAACAACGTTGGCTGCACCATCGCTAAACCGCACGTAAAAACCAGCAAGGCATTCAAAAACACGCAATTGAATACAACATTATCCGGAACGATTCAATTGCAAACACATAAAAATTGCACCAAAACTCACATGCTGTTTCTTCATGACGATTGTCGTTTGTTGGCTCAGGCTTCATTTCCCGGGCAAAGTCAGATAAAGGTGAACCGCTATTCCGCTGGTTGCTAGGGCAACGATTCGACCGACTTGATGGCTGCGCAGTAGACTCAGTGCGCACACACGTGACACGTAGACAGATTGCCACACGACAACATTTGCAGGCCGAGAGTTTTTACTGTTTACAGTTTAGTTAGTCAAATAGAGAAGCCTACAGCTTTAACTGAAACAAAAAAGCAACAGTTAGAAAAAATTCGGAAGGCAATAGCAAAGTAAACTTTCGAATAAACAATAATCATTTTGTTTTATAGACCTTTAGGAGTTGTATTTTGTATTCCTCAGAAAGAAATACAAAACAAAGAAATTTGTAGGCTTTTTACTGTTATGTAACTTGTTAAAGCCCGTTAAACGCCCTAGTTTTTTAATGCAATTTTCCAACGCTCCTTCCTGACAAGTCAGCGCTATACCCATATGATACCCTACAGCAGTGGTCGGCAACCGCCGGTCCGCGGCCCGGTACCGGTCCGCGAGGAGTTTGTTACCGGGCCGTCTAATTTTTCATGTTAATTGCTATAAAACATTTTGCCCATGTATCCCGGGCATGATAAACTAATTTAAGCGTTTTTAGCTATATATTTGTAGTTTTTTGAAGACCGGTCCGCAGTGCAAAAAAGGTTGCCGACCCCTGCCCTACCGTACCTTATAAACAACACAACTTTACTAACCAAACTTGGTTCAAACTACACCAGCTCGCAAGCGAAGAATATTAAAAATTAAACAGCCTTAAATAGCAGCACACTCTACAAACCTCCTCCCAGGCTGGCCCAGTCTTGTAAGACCGCCAAACATTGAAAAACACAGAATACCGTGGCTGTAAAACTTTTTTTAAGATTTTATGGCTCTCGGTTTCATAATGCCATCTGGATTTCGTAAGGCTAAATATCTCAAAATTCTAAAAACCTTTGCGCATAGCACGTAATAAATACTAAATCACAGAGAGAAATATAGCATAAAATAAATCAGAGCGAATATACTAGGGGTAATGTCTCATGTCAACAAATTATTATCAGTGCTTATGAGAGAAAATTGACTATACAGGGAATGTAGTGACAAGACAAGGTCCTAATGCAAATTGCATGTAATTCCAGGAAATTACACGACATCGTGATACTTGGTGATAAGGGTCGTTGCTGAAGGGAAGGTAGTCACTTTCAATTTAAGCACCCTAGAGCAAAACATGTAAATTGGGGTTGTAAACTACTGACGGTGTATGGACCGTTGGACTTGTTGACTCACTGGTTAACATTGTTTGTGGCAGCCTAAGTAATTTGGTGAAACTTTGCTCTTTAGAGCTCGTTTGTTTGTTGTGTCCTTTTTAAAGTTCCCAAATAAAATTCCTCCCTTAACAGTTCAAAACATTGTCATTCATCCCTGATACACTACATAGTAGATGTTAAACCATACAAGGGACATTTAAAGTTGGGTCTTTAATCAACTTCACAGGTCATATTCCCAGAGCTAAAGTGTCTATTTACAAATCACATGTAACAATTAAAGCAAATCCGTCCCTCCAGTTTTAAAATGACTATCCTAGAGGAATTCCTCAAAACATACTCATTACTCGTTACGGTAATAAAATGTAAAAAAAAAACTTTCGACTAGACTGTTCATTAAAATTGTAACTGACGAAATCAACTATTACGTTGACCTCAAAGCCTCTAGATTACAACTGTTAAGGTATAGCACGGCAAAATCGCACCTATTCTGCCTGAGAAGCCATCTCGATTGGTGTAAAACGACATGAGGACGGATATATTGAATCGTTTGCACTCACCTCAACTGATCACAACAAGGTTATAGGGTTATAAGTTATCACTCTTGATAGTGTGTGAGCGATTTTATCAGAGGTGTACTTAACTTGCTTATGACAATAACAATTTTTTAACGTTTTTTAGGTTTACTGAAAAGTATATCCAAGATATCTTAGCTTAACAAGTCAGTTTACAAAATAATGTGAAACAGATACCTTGTTCTGACGGAAACACATATTGGCAAACGTCCAAACAACGTCTTCAAAATAAACCATTTTTTCTGTAAAAATTTTGATTAGGATCACTGCAATCGCAAAACGACGTCGAAAAACAAATACAATAAATTTTGTTACAAACGAGCAAATTTACGTGGTAACTTTTAACTTGTAAGCTCAACTTGCAAAAAAACGGTACCAGATAAAATATGGAACAAATACACCAAATGCAATTATCGCGATTCAGTATCGACCTTGTTTACAGCTAAACAGGAGGATCGTTCACCAGACGCCACCGTGCACGGAGGTTAAAGCAGGTCCGTAAAGCGACTGCAAATTACACTGCATCGAGCAAAACGAGCGTATGGCCAGGGATTGAGAGGCATGAATTATTAATGTGGGCTCCCTTCAGTCGACGGGGATAAGAAACGACAACGAACAGGGTACGACCGGTGTTATGAAATGCTACCCACCAACAAGATTAAACAAGATTCTCCCCTTCAGGATCAGGAAATGTGGCCTACCGAAAACCGCAACAACTGTCTGCAGTTGCTACATAAAATGTACCAAGCCCCCTTAGGAATTTAAATGAAGGAAATTTAATCAGTCTTAAACTGGTGCATATCTGTGGTATAAAGGTCGGTTAAGAAGCATACACAGTTATTGCTAATACCTAAACCCAAAATGCGCCGAACTGCCCGCATAACATATCTCTAAGGCTAAAACATTTTTCTGCCTGGCAACTTAAAATAAAAAATGCTTTAAAGCGTTGGAAAAATAATACGTCAAAAAGTCGTTTCGTGGATCACAAGCAGAATTTTTGGTGCAATAATGCGCCACAGCGACACCTCGCGGGTTATGGTTATCTGCCTTTGCCAATCGTTGCAAAAATCTTCAAAGTTACTTGAAACACGGGTGCATTTAGTTGTCAGTCACTAAGACGGACAGCTGAAAACTACGTTCAAGCTTCCTAGCGTTCAACCTTACCACTTTACACACGTTGTGTCAGCGGGTCTAATGTTTGATCATCTCGGAAGTCGAGTGGCAGAGCGGCAAAGCAAATACCAGCGGGATGATGTGGTCACACCGTTGCTGGGTACAACGACAAACATACAGCCCGCTATCGCAACAAAGCGGCTGCAAGACAAAGCAAGTTCTTGTATCGTTTCTTGACACATGATACTAACCACAGCAAAAAGCAAGGTAAGTAAAAACATGTCAGAATTGCACTTTTTTGTTAAATCTTCATGTTGCGAAAAACACGCCAAGTGCTGAAACGTGTTAATTCCACACAAGAGAGGGGGCAAAAAATCGACCTTTTCACTCTACAGGTTTTCGATTTGACTATGTTGTGAATATTGTTGAGCAAAATATAATAAATCTAACTTAAATGTACTTGAGTGGAAACTAGACGGATAAGAAAACAGTATTTGTCATCGGACCGGTAATAAAACCCAAAGGATGGGGGTTTTAACCATGGGCATTGTACCTGTTGAACATCGATTTTCCGAGAACCTTTGAACCTTTGGAAAACAATTAAAACGTATGTGTTACGAGCACCCACAATATGCAAATTTTACATCACTTGTAAGCTATTAATCTATCACTAAGCGGATAACTACAAGATCAACGTAAAGCTCTTGTCATCGTGATACACGTTTCTGCAAATACACATGGCAGCTGGGTTTCAAAGCTCATGATAAAAAAATAGCTTAGAAATTACACATACACAGACTATGAATCCAAAATATGTCAAACTCCCTATATGTATCAGATACAATGTCCCAGGAAATACACGATTAGACAATAACAATGTTTAAGTATCTTTTGGCAAGCACAATAAACCAAAATCAACAAACTACTTTGTCAAGCAGGTGGATTTAAATAGCCTTGTTGACAAAAGCTACAGGGTTAAATACAGCTGAACTGTCAGCCAAGGGCGGAAGAGTTTACCGAACAAGACAAGTTGTTTAGACAGGACTCCTCGGCCTATAGAAATATAACACGGCATACATTACGCAGCAACATTGTTGCCCAAGGGGTACATTGCCTAAAATGTACTGCATAGATACTGTTTAAACTTTTACAACGGTCACACTTATCTGACAAAAATATAAACAACGCATTTGGCAATGCATAGTTCAGAGGTTAAACGAAATACCTTGTTTCATTTCTAAAATGACATGCAAAGCAACTAGACCTAAAAATATAACATATCTAACACGTTTCAAAATGCTTAGGGTTTCACACAGGGACAAACCTTACACAGTTCATTCCAACATCGCAAAGTTAAAGAAATTCCAACGATATCGATACCGCCAGCTACACAGCAGATCACAACAAATTTCTTCTTACAGCAAAACTACGCGATAATTGACAAATGAACTATTGTACACATCGAATTTCTTTTTGTGCATTTTCCAATAAAGAAAGAGCAAAGTTTTTCACTTTTCTGAAATTGGACTTTTTCTGAAATTTTTGCAATCATGTTTGCTAAACACAAGACATAACAGTATCTAAGTATGCTCTCGAACACCAGAGCAGCACAGCAATATATCCCAGCAACAGCGTTTTCACACTATTCCACTGGTACGGCTAGGGCGTACTGGATAAGATTTACTACCACTTGGCTTCTACTGGCCTTAAACGAAGGTCATAAATTCTGAGGCCAAGGAACCTATGTTTGCTTCGCACATCCCAAAATTTCCGAAGGCCACGAAGCGGCAATCGAAAGGCAGTTAGTTTTCTCCGCAGGTTAGAACATGATTGGACAAAAACTGGAAGCAGCTACAAAGTTGTCTAATTTACGACTATGTACACTTTAAAGTGTTAAAGTGAATAAATAGTGGCAATGTTTTGCATGATTAAAAACTGCCCCAAGGAAACTTAAATACAGCTGATACTTTTCTCGTTTACACAATTGCTGCTGTTTTTTTATCGTACAGCAACAATCGTACAGCGATTCTATAAATATTTCACTTGACATTATAAATATTTGGTCTTTTTTAATGGGATTTACCGCTGTTTGTTTGAAGTAAATAACGATTTGGTTTAGGTAACAGAAAATTTCATGTTATAAATTTAGGTGACATAACGATACAAATGAAATTACACACAGATAATTATCAATAATAAAGAGACAAACATTTAAACACTTCACGAACAGGATTATCCCTTTATAACAACACGGCCTGGTACAGCGCACAAAGCTGTTTCCATATTTTAAAACAGAAAATCTTCACTTCAACACGCAAATAAGGACCAAAATGAATGTAATCAGGTCGCACTAATCATGAGCACTGTCAACTAAAATCTTATCATAAGCCAAACTCACCACACACTCTACAAACAACTGGACGTTGCCAGTTAAGCTATGCTGAATAGCTAACCAAGTAACACGTATTTTAACGCAAATTTGCAACCTCTTATTGCAGCAAAATATGTCAACTCACCAAGGTTTACGCCACATAACTGTTTGTGCTTGGGTAGTTATCTCCTCTTTAAACAGAAGTGTTACACAACCATACAGCTAACCTTCTTTAGCAAAATGCCTAGCACACTGTATCTATAGCTTTTTCCCCATGGCTAGAGACCACTAGACCACTAGCTGGTTCACATGATACGGTCACAACAAAAGTCTTTGTTTCACTATAATTTAATACATGCATCCAATTGTTAAAAGTTATTCTTTTATATTGTTACGACAACCGATGTCACAATAACTGCACAAAACACGTCGCTCCGCAGCACGTAAGATAAATTTAATATGACAGCAAATGCTCAGCCGTTTGCATTCACTGTATCACATGTAATATGAGAAGGAAGCGACCCAAGCGATTGGGTGGTCAGCTAATTACGATAAACCAGGCAGTGTTGGTCATTTGTTTGTCACAATATAACCTGGTTCATACAAAAAAAAAAAAAAGTTTGGAACAAGTATTTTTGGGAGCAGAGCTAACAATTACCAGCAATTTTCAAACACTTACTTGTTTTAGTGTATCTTCCCAAAAGTTTACTCTTACACAAAGTAAAAGAAAAACCTAAAACACATGTAGTAAGCATACCAATAACCTAAATCCTCTGCTTACTACAACCTTACCAATTCCGAAATAAAACGTCTTTCAACAATAGCTTTTATAGGCTAGCCCTTGGATAACTTGCCATAACCTTTTCCCTTACCTTGTGGACCGGTTCGTCTTAATGTTGAACCAATATTTGAACTGTCATATTTTTCTAAATCTTTGCTCACGTTATTGGACTTCGAAAGTTTGCGAACTAACAATAGCGTAGTGTGGATTTTTTATACTTAAGTATAGGGTTACGAGAAAACATATTGGGCTTGTGCCTGTCGATTCCACTTCTAATCTAACATGGGAAATAAAAAACAATTTATCCTTTCGAGAATTTTTTTTAACGGATAAACTTTTAGAAAACGCCAAACTTCCAGATTACGTCTTCAGTTTTTCTAACTAGTTTTATTTATACATACAAACATTGACAAGATACCACTATTCGAATAAGGGTTAAAAATGTTCCCCACTAAAACATTCTTTTCCTGTAACTTCGGAATGATTACATAGCTGGGTAATACATTGTTACCTAATCTCATTTCCTATGTACAGTTAAGAAAAAAAATCATTTACAAGATGAAAAGCAATGAAGCACGAAATCAAACGTTACGACTTTTGCCAATACGCTATAGATCTTGCAATGGATCGAAAGGATTTAGCCAGGATATTGTGATTTGGGAAATTGCATGCCTAATGAGGTCTGCATAAATAGAGACAGTTCAGTGCCGAAATCAATAATTATGGTACATTACGTCACACGTGCTTATTATAGAGAAATTTAACACACTTAAAATAACATATTTTCTATATGGTGTCCCATTACAAGTGTATTGTATTTATAAGTAAGAGTTTCTATAAATATCAGCCAGCTATCAAATTATTAGCACTTGTCCAGATATTTAAAAACGCACATCAGCTGACAAGACGACTTGACAACGCCTATCGCACACCCCCTGAAGCTAATTTTCTAAATTCCACGGAAAAGTGCACGACCAAAGCACACTGTGACAAGATGAACCACGCCTATTACACACCCTTTCATTGTAGATTATACTTAAACGATTGGCTGACAATATAAACTTTAAAGCCAAGGCGAGAGAGAGTGTACAATGTTCCAGTAAGCCTACTTAACGAGGTCAACAACTATCAAAATCCGAGTAAAACAAAAGTGAGGTGACGCAACAGGCATAGCCTTGACGTCATCAGCGGTGCCACTTGCAGGCACTCGGTCCTGAGCCTCGAGATTCCAAACATAAACGCTGAGGTGCAGAGCCAGAAACCAGGTTAAGTGCATTTGCAATTAAATTTTGAAGAGTTCGAAGTATTGGCAACTCTAAAATTGTTTAACAGTCTCCGTTTTTAATTTTCCCGCACATTCTATGCCCATACTTAAGGATTTCATCCTACTAAAAATATATCTTTTTACGACTATAACGCTATTGCAAATGAATACAGAAGTAGGCAAACTTTTATATTGTTTTTGGAAAAACATTGAAAAGAAAAACAGCGTAAAATCCTTTCAAAACAAGCTATGTTATTTTATTATGTCAAACATTTCATTTGAATGTAATCTTTTTTATTGTTTTGCCATTTACGAAAGGGATGTTAGCCTAAAACACTGGCAGCTTTTGTCCAAAACCATTTTTTCCCCATAAAAAGGTTTGATCAAAGAGGTCAAATATCAAACTTAAAAACCCACTTTACATTTTTCAACCTTGCGAAATTCACTTGCGTGACTTTTCCCATAGGCAATGTTTGTCTATAAAAAGCGTGAAATTTTATGACCGCAAACAATAACGGTTTTTGTTGTCTGTGATCTTTCGACCAGTTGGTATCGTCGTATGGCCCTAAGCTATTTTTAAACATTAACCGACGCTTAAAATAGAGTGCTCCGCAATTTTTACAACCGGCCATAGCGGGCAAATTGTCGCCAGGGGGTATAAGAGTGAGTAAGGACTTTGCAATGCAAACGACTCGTGGCGATATGATTAGTTCAGCGATTGAAGTCCGTGCCTTCGTGGCGACTTATGGTTTGATCGAACGAAAGTTAATATGCCGCAGTAATTGCAAGCCCCTCGACGTGAGGCTTATTAAACACAATGAATGTATGCAAATTATTGGAAATATACTTAAAACGCCCCGGCAAAGTCACTATTGAAGTAAAATGCCTGTTGACACAAGACGAGTTATCTTATTTCGCGACAAACCTCAACGTTTTCTAAATATTTTCAGAAAAAACAAGATTCGAAAAAAGCTATTAGCCCTATAACCATACAACTTGCGTAACATCTAACCTAAGCATCCAGCATTTTCGTTTAGCAAGGCTTCACAAAGCAAAATGCATAGCTTATGGTGGGATTCAAACCCACTACTTTAGGATTAATACGGGATTCTAATGAGTGACAAAAGAAGGAAACAATTTTTTTTTTTCAAAAAAACAAACCGATTATTTAAATTTATAATTGCCAACAGACACTAACAAAACAGTGAACAAGTAACAATCGCACGATACTCATAAAAAGGAAATCCAACAAAATGTGAACATTGACTATGCAAGATTTAAAGATTGCACTTTGGAAAAACGCAGTTTGTTTCATTTTGCGACAACACATAAAGCAACGTGAAAAGCACTTTATCATTTAAAAATGCTTTCAAAAATTGTCTTCCCTTCTGAATACACAAATACAAACCAACAAAAGCACAGTGTTGTCAAAATTTGACCCGTGCAAGTGCATTAAGCGACCTCGAAAGCACTTTACCTCTAAGTAAAAATGCGTCCAAAATCAAAACCGTCGCGCGGGGTCAAAAAACCGGCGAAATGCTCCTTAATTTGTTTGCGCAACAGTCGAAGACGATTTCCACTTTCTCGAATTGTTGTTCAGTGATTTTTAGGAAATGTCACAAAAGGCAACCACGCGTATTAAGTTGCATTCCACTTCGCCAACAACAAACCAAAAAAGGCGATTCCTTTCAGCGAAGGACCACCGCCATACCACCGACTTGACCTTTCAATTGAACACATCACTATTTTAAGTTTTACCTTATCAGTCGCTGATGCCAGGAAAATCAAATTTCCATAGGCGAACGCAAAACGATAAGATCAATAATGAGAATTAGATTCAAACCAAACTCCAAAACGGACAAGTACTATGAAAATAGTATAAACTGGCATAACGACGGCGAAATGTTATGTAATAATAACAATAAGTGTCGCTTTTTGGTTCAATATACCAAGTCTATAATTACCAAGTACGAAAGTGTGAACACCATAGTTTCCGTTTAACGCCTCACTGCCGTTTCGGTAACAACACGCCATAGATAGAACATTTAAGTCATGCAACTAAATAAACAATTACCGCAAGAAACCTATGTTTCAAGAATCAACCAACAAAAACATAAGCTTAACACGGTAAACGTTCTGTTCGACTCATCTACACTAAACTACTAGCATATCTTTTCCTTCTTATTTTCCATTAATATAACAACCATACCGTAGCGGCACAGTCGAACAACTCCGAACTGTCACAAGTTTTGAATTACTGCTTGACGTGGCTGTATGTCTACACCAAAAACAAAATATCTTCTCCACCATAACTCCGGTGCTTTTTGCAAACTTAATCCCGACGTATTTTCGACGCGTCCTTTCGCTGTCAATAGTAGAACATATCAGAACTTTTAATGCACAATGCCGTTGATCCCACGTTGTGACAGTCATTAGCTATTAATAAGGCATTTCAGCGCATACCGTCGGTTTGACGTCATACACAGCGTCATTGAGCAGCGATTGTGCATAAATCTACGATAGGTGCGTACGTTTCTTGTCCCAAGACAAACGACTGGTTGCTATGTCTATTCTTTTCCTATTGACCCTGGACACGGTTGCAACATGATGCAGGCTTCGTTTGAGGTACAGCCTTGACGCGACGAGCGCGGCGTTCACTTCCTCGGTGTTGTCATTCTGACAGACTGTGGCCTAGCATTCAGTTTTGAACTATACTCTCAACAGCGAACCGTATTGCCGGGCGCTCTGGGTGCACGCGACTTTGCAGCCCGGCAGCGGCCAGACAGGAATAGCTTGTGGCTACGAGACGCAAATTGACATATCGAGTTCATTGGAATTGCTTCAAAGCCCGACGGCGCTACAAACATAAACCTACTGCGTGTTGTAGTGAAACTTAACAGTCTGTAGCAACACAAAAGCAAGCTTTAGTTTCGTGCACAGCCCCCTAACTGAACCAACGAAACCGGCAATTTGTGGAGCTCATATCCACGTATGCAAATGCGTTTTTGGGAAGCTAACTGTAAAGATAAATTCCCAATAACACCGCATGGGTAAAAAATTAAAAAGTCTATGAATACATTTGCAATATTGACAACACTTATAAAAGTGCGTCTAGAAAATATACAATTGTTTGCGGAAACTCAAAAGTTGTGTACGTGCCAAGTTCTTACTATACACATCTAGTTGGTGTAGTTTAATTAGTTACCAGACGCTCAAGGCACTCAAATAAACACAAAGCTACCCTCTGAGCCCTAACATTCTACTTCATCGCTACCCGTCAACATATATAAGCGCACGTCGCAGTTGCTGAATGCTCATTCGTTTTATACCGCATTTAATATGGGCTTGCTTATTGGATCTCTAGAATGAAAACGCGTCGTGTATGCAGCAGCTCTACAACTACACAATGATAAACTTGTTCTCCTACAGTAACCCACTTATTATTTGACAGATCGAGTACCTTAAACCAATGCACATGGAGGCCTGCGTACATCCTACCACGATTCAAACCTGCGAATGCAATCTGATAAAGATGATAGCGTTAGAGTTTTACTATGCACATATTTCTATTTGAACAGAACAACTTCGGTTTTATCTGTTCCCTTTAACCTTTCCATATTCTACAACAAAAACCCACCTCTAACCTAGAATGTTAAACGGACACGCTTGTGAACCAAATGACACACGAGTATAGCAATTGACTGATAAACTAACGTGTAAAGAGTGAACAGGGCGTGACGTTTCATTACTTCGAATGTGCAGATGATTCACATTCCGTTCGTATATTGATCAACATCACTGGCCATCGGTAAACAAAACCGTGATGGCCGTAACCCTTTGAGCATCGGGGCTTGGGGGCTTGGGGGCTGAAAGCTCCACCCTGGACGCGTCACTTGTCGGCCACTATTTAAAGTGATGCGTCAACGGATGTGCTTCACACGAATGTCTAAAGCAACTTCACAGGACACAATAGGAGTCTGTATGCGACAGTCCAGGTAACCTACAGAACCAGACCCTTGTTTAAATATTGTTCAGCCAAACCGGATTTTTCTATGCGAGTGAAGACCGTCGTCAAAGCAACAAACACCCTACGTCACATTGGTCTGTATTACTAAGACAATCCAGGTCCCTGAATGGAATCTTTACAACGTCAAGGACAGAAATGTACGAAGCAGGCGCGGTGAACCTCGGAGGTGCCCAATATCGCCTACTTGAGAATCCCATAAGAGTCTGGGTAAGATTTGAAACGGTGCTTCAAGCAGGAGAAGGCTCATTGCGGAACATGTATAACCTTTATTTTCCAATCGGTTGACTCAAAAACGTCCTCTCCCCGGCACGGAAAAAGTGCTCCACGCAAAATACATGACGTAACCGGCCGTCACCTAAACACCGAGAAGGAAAAAGAATAACTGAAAAAAAACTGTTATGATTTGACTAGAATGGACAACGACTGCCACGCCCTTTTAAACGCTTCAGCTACCAAAGCGTAGCTCACTGGCCCTTCACTCAAAGTCAAGCACACTTGTACGTGCCTTCGAAGAGAGACTCTTCACGGTGCCCACTCTGTGACCAGACCTCTGTTTACTGACATAGTCACCGGTATACCAACCCGTCTCGCCACAACCAAATAGATGTAAATGTGATCCGAATTATCGATTACTTGCACTGCATTGTGCCCAGCGCGTTGGTTGGCCTTTCACATTGCCTTTCTGTGAAATACGACAACGGTCGTTCAGTCAATTTAGTTTCTGTATGCTTGTTTTCGAGCGTTTCTAAATGCAACAAAAACGACTCGTTTATTCTTTTGCATTAATATACTGATCTGTATGGTTGTTTTCATTAGCTCTAAGTTTTGTAATTTTTAGCCTCGGTTTCAAAGTAAAAATCTGTGACCACTGTTTGGTCAAGTACGTAAAGTAATCCAAGGAGCAGGATATTTTTGTCAGATTAAAATCAAACCAACAGTTTCTGCACAAAAGTCTTTCTGTAACGTAAACAATATCAACACATTGAAGCCTGTGCAAAAATGTACTTTTAAACCCATGTCTAAACTTTGCAATCTCTTTTATTGGGCCAACAAAAGTAGGGCACACATGCACTGCGGGCGGCAAAACCAAAATTCCGGAACATTTCACTCGACAATGAACCCAGTTTTTGATAAACCAGACTAGGTTAAGGAAGCATAAGTACAACAGCTATAGAGAGAACGAATCAACGCGAAAGAATGCTCAACTGCGACAACAAAGGCTCTTCGGTAAGAATAACATGACCATCCAACGCGCCCAGGGAGTACGAGAGAGGCAAGTTCTTTTGGCACATCATTGTTGTGTTTTCATTCGAGTCCACGCAACACTATACACCGACTGGCGATTATATTCGCTTTACTCTGGGTTTTCCTGTTTTACACACTGGCATTGTGTCGGTCAGCGCCTATTGGTCAATGGAAGCCGCCACCATGCTATTTGTGGTATAACCCCACCCGTATTAGGTTCACGTAAACTTTACATTCGTAAATCGGGCAATGGTGAGAAATTTAAAAGTTTTAAAAATTTAAAAAAATTGCGTTTAGTGCAACTGTCTAAATTTAGGTACACTATTCACGGTTTTAAATAATCTGAGCAAAAAAATCAGAGCCAATATGTTTGTGTAGAGCATAACTACGTTTCGACAAGTACTATTGTCATCGTCAGGTTATAAGAAATAAAAGCGACAGAAGGCACGCAACAGGGTGACGCACAAAGGTAAAAAAGGCGACACGAAGTTAAAAATTTAAATTTAGTAATAAAGCACACACCGGTACAAAGAATTTCAAAGAGTAGCTTTACTAAAAACAAAATTACCAGTGATGTAGAATAATTGTAAACATTTTATTACGCAGACGTCAAATCAGCGAAAGCGTTTCCTTTTTTGAGTATATAAACGCGCTTGTTTTTTTAGCTTGTGCACTATTTCATTAATGATTTTTTTTAAAGCATGGGTAATAAAATGTGTACGTTTTATTCTACATTTTGTTTTTGGTAAATCATACTGTCTTGACCGATTTCTTGAAATGATCAACGGAAAAGCACTATTTCAACAATATTGAAACTGCAAGAAGATTGGCCAATGTAGTTTGGCGCAACCTCAGTCTACAAGGCTTCATACAATACACAAGGGACTTTGCTAGAGGGAATGTTGTCGCGTGCAAAGAGTCTTCGCAAAGTCAACAACATCAAACCGTTCGGCACGCGCTCTGCCAGGGGACAGACGAGCTTTTTCCAACTATCTCTCGTACATCAAGGGCCAATCACACAATGGCAAATGCATAGAGACAGAGTGTCGCAGTAAACACAGTTGGTGCATACGACCCGGCTATCTAGGCAATTGTTATACAAGCTCCTTTATACGGTCCAAACACACGGCTATGCGAATTTAAACATTTACTTTTGCGATAACAATTTAAAAAATATTTTAAATTTGGGTGCATGCTAAAACAAATGAAGGTTAATTAAGAAACCTTTCGTTGTGTATTCAAAGTCGTGTATACATCATCACGTGTATGCATCAAATGCGTTTCGTCCTTTTCAAAACCGTTAATGTCAACAACATGTAATTACAACCAGGGTATACACTATGTGGTACATCCGACAGGTGATGACGTAGTGTTTTGAGCAATGACGACATGTCACCGTATTTATTACGTGATTCATTACCAACTATTGTTGCTATGAATAACGCTGCGGTTTAATAATACACGAATCATTTGTAGTAAAACGACAAACACAAACTGCCTGGGGGAGAAAAATCACCTACTTGTATTACACATCATCAACATCAAACAGTTCAGGGTCGGCCTGTATTCACATCGTATTGTATATTTCTGTCCGCCAAAAACAAGTCAAAAACCTATATAGTGTTACATTTATTTTTTTGGATGTTGACAAAAACTTACATGCCACGACCCTGTAAGTCGAGTCTCTTTCTTCCGTAAACTCCGACTGGAGGAAGAAACAAAACATCAACAATGCAATGTAGGAATTTCTCTTTTAATTTTTTTACCCCTTGTCCCAGAGAAGTTATTGCTTTGCTGAGCTCAAATAAATTGGCTGTTCTCATTATAATATTGTTTATTAATGTAAATATGTTCTAGATTAAAAACCTGTCAAAACAAAAAAGTAACATGGTAAAAGAAAAAATTGTACAAATTCTTTAAAGACCAGTAGAATGCGTTTAATGCACATTTTTTAGTTTTGTTCAGATTCTTTCTATAATGTTATATTAAATACTTTGATTTAACGGAAGTGTCACTATGGTGATGTAACCCGGAAGATCAAAACGGTTTAGATTTGCCGTTGTTGTACAGAGGCAGCAAAAACAACCATGCGGAAGGGGTTTGTTGCGAAACAATACATGCTATTTTTAGACCTGTTTCACTTCCGTTTGAACAAAAATAGCAACAAATCATCATTGTTCATGTGAATTACCTATAGCTAACGTCCAACGTGTCCATAATCACATACTTCATTCTGCTAACTTTATCATTGAAGAAGTTTAACTTTTGAACACCGCATTTGCAACTAGTACCAATAAATGTTACCTTTTTATACTTTTTTATGCTTACCTTTATATATTTTTTGTTACCAGACAATTCACTGGTTAATAAACCAATGACCAGTTCGTAGAAAATCAACAGACGGCCTCGACAACCATATGTCATAAACATGTTACATTGTAACCGAATAAAACCCTTCTAACCATTTCTCTTTACGAAACCATGTATCCTAATTCTGCAAGCCAACACAAATGAATTCCATTGTACAAAGCTGCTTCGACTTCCAACAGATATAGGTTGCACTACTGGTAGAACGAATAAAGCCTTTGCAAAATACCAAAGAACAAATGGCGAACTTCATACCAAACCACACTTAAAAGGCGAGAGCAGGTCTTCAGGGATCCAATAACATGAACTGAAATGTTCGTCCCAGGGTTCAGTCATCAATAGAAGATAAATAACACATAGGCAAACACATCATTAAGCATTCAGGTCTATTGCTTGTAAAGACGAGCTACTAGATTCCCTTAGGAGCTGGTCTAGATTGCGAGCACCGCAACGCATAAGGTCTGTAATATTGGAAAACCGTGCCATTAGTTCAAAGAGATTTCTTTCGCGTTTCTCGTGCCTTGACATATTGAATCAGGGTAGGTTTACGGGCATTGCTCCTACAGTGTTAATTTATTTGCGTTCGTTGAGTCAAATGTCACCAATAAACGTAAATGCATCCCAAAACATTGTCAAACTGAAACCAACATACAAAATGTTTGAACTTAAAATGTCGCTAAAATATTCGTAAGCAAATATAAACCAAACTACTAATAAAAGCTTTCAAGAAATGTCACCAAAAAACTATACCACGAAAAGAAACTTTGCCGAATTCATACATTCCTCAGTTTTCCAAACAAGAAAAAGAAACAATTCGTTCAACCCAAATGTTTCCCATGTGGGATGTACTTTTTAAAACATCGTAAATTGTTTCAAAAAGAAATGTGGACGTTTCTCAAAAAACACAGAAATGAACTCAAGACAGTTCAAAGCTAAAGCAGTTTATTTTGATAAAGTCTGCGAAAACCAGTCACTGGGACATGGATGGTTTTAAATACATAAAACACGTACTCATGTATTAGAATCTGATAAAGGCTATGCAAGTTGTGGTGGATCAAATATTTGATAGAAATAGTAAACAATGCGAATAAGTATCACCTTAAATGACCTGAGAACTTCAAAAAGATGTTACATATTGTCTTAGATTTCCTATTTTAAAACTTCAATAAAACGTGTTGTTAATCACGAACTGTGACCCGAGACCAACAATCAACATAGTCGAATGTGGGTATTTTACTAAAAATGATTTCGTTATTACTCAAGTCTTTCTTCTCAAAAAGATTGTTTGTGGATACCTGTAATGTGTCGATTAAAATAAATATTATAATTTCGGACCTAACTACACTTTTGCAAAGAAACATTTTTTTTGAAAACAACGAAAAAGAGACAAACTACTAAAAGCAAGTCAGAATGTGTGGCAAAAACAAAAACACCAACGCTTTTAGAGAGGTTACGGCCCACACTGACCTTTTTGGTGATAACCACAAATGGTTTGATGGCGGGTCGAAATTTGCAACATGAAACGATGTGGGATTTATGCAATTATCGCACACATCACAACACATCGACGATTGTGCGTGGTTTGCGACCACGCAATTCTTTGATAAGCGATAATAGAGGTACAACGCTCATGTCAATACTCTACCACGCTTCTCACTTTCAAAGTTTTGATATTATAACTTAATTCCACATATACTTATTGCATTGTACAGGATTTTAGTTACGTAGTCTAATATTGCTTCTGAATCAAAATCAGTCAACAAAAACGAAGTAAAAACGATATATCTTTATCTGTATGATATTACCAACCTCAAGTTCCTACCATACGTTTTGAGTTTTAATCAATAAAATAGTCAATATTATTCTGAAGGTACTTTAAATATTGTACAGGATTTTAAGTAGGGAATATTAATGTAGCAATACTTCGGTCTCAAAATCAGTCCACAAGAAAATTGTAAAACGATATATATATATATTTATATCTTTGTGGTATTAACAACATCCCGTACGTTTTTAGTTCTAACTTATATAATGATCATACGATAGAAAATTCAACAGATTCGTCCAACGAGCATCGATGAATGCGCAACTACGTTTTAGAACAGTGGTTCCCAAACTTTTTAATATTTTTTTCAAAACGGTCCCCTTGCCATTATTTCGAGGGCTCGCGGTCCTTAAGCCTAAATGTGTATTTCATAAAAACAAAAGTTGATTGCAGGATTTTAGCCAGTTGTGCAAAATGGCGCATAATAATCATCCAAAGACAGCATGTGACATCACAAACAGGACAAAAAACATTACGATTGTGCGCGAACAATTGCATTTATTATAGTTGTCATTCAATAAAGGCCATTGTTTAGCAATGGAGACAGTCGATTTTCAATTCTACTTTGATTTAAACTTATTTAGTGGCACAAACTGACGCCAAATAAGATTATAGAATTACTTCAATCGCCTCGCGGTCCCCTCAAAATTGCCTCACGGACCCCTAAAGGACCGCGGACCCCAGTTTGGGAACCGCTGTTTTAGAATATACTACAGACAACTATGGACCTCATGCAACATGCGTAAGGACTAGACGGACTGCATGCTAATGTTTATTGATTTAGGCCAGCGCAAAACACCGGCAAGGCGAATGAGTTAGCAAAAATTTCAGTTTCACATAAATGTTGAAGTAAAGCTCTTTGTTCTCAAAAAAACCGCAAGTATTGTATCGGGTTATTGTGGTAAAACAAAATCACAGAAATGCATCCATCATAAATTGATAACAAAATAAATAGTTCGACAATAAAAAAAAATTTAAACGTTCAATCCTTTGTAAATAATCACTCTGCACTTATCCCAAACGCAGTCGCGCATAATAGTGATTTAAGCCAAGCTAAATTTACCCAATTTTTTTTGTACAACTGGCTTAAAAAACTTTTGTCCTACAAACTTCCTAGTTCACTACCTTTAGTGCCTTACAAACTTCCTAGTTCATTTTACGGTTGTAAAACATTAAAACCACAACGTGTTGCTCCTCGCACTTTCTATGCAACACGAACCTGATAATGACAGAACACCGTCCTGCAAATAAACCTCAATAGGAAACAACATCATGTCACGTATAAGGTCATGTCACGTTAATAATCCCTACTGTAACCTCTACAAAAACTTCAACGGGTTAATCCCTTTTTATTGAACAGAATGTCATGTACACAGAAAGACCTCCCTTGTCCTTTACAGAAGAAAAGCCTACACGATATTGTTGAGGAGGAAAATCGAATTAGCGAGAAATACTTTCAACACCTGACTCGACTTTTATTTTAGTAACTCTTTCGACCAAAGACTGTGTAGACTAGAGGCTAAAAATAGAAACCCGTTTACCTAGAGTTCATTTCATAACAATAAAGCTAGAAAATATAATTTAGGCAGAAACGTAAATAAATTTGAATCCAACCTTAACCCGATTTTTGTTTGCGTAGACGCACTGCTCAATTTCGTCTTGCATACAATTGTGTACGGCACGAGTTTCACTCAAATCAATCCACGAAGTGAGATTAGCTCAGACGTTTACATTACAATACTTTAGCATAAAAAGAGACTATTCATGTCTGACGCACTCTAAACATACAAAACTGTTAGTTTAAATTTACCATAACCCGGCTGCTATTCACTTTTTTTGCTTTCCAAACTTTAACGATTATCGTCCGTTGACTGTAAACAACAACAGGCGTACAGCAGAGCGCAATCTACTGTTCAGTAAGCAAGCAAGGCAAGCAGAATGAGATAACATAGCATGTCCCGAGGGACTTCGACTGATGCAGTCAATTTAGTGGCTAATTTCCTTAGACCCGAATAACCTAAATGACACGAGAGCAAGGTAATTGTTTCGGGGGAACCCTAGGGGTGCTGGAAAAGTTCGATTTAACTTTTATCCTTTGAACTTGAGGGGAAAACATGTTTGCAAAACATGCGGCCACACAATCATCAAAAGTTTAGAAACTACCGGCTTAAACAAATGTACAAAACTAAACTGTTTTGCCGCCCAAAATAACAAATCTTGTCAGCCCGGGCTACCGCTATACATAAGTGCACAACAAATAATGTAACAAGCTCGAAAAACTGAAATACTTTTAACTGCATAAAGCTTACTGATTTTAAAATATGCAGCATATCTCATGCCGTTACTTAATTCAACAGACACGACCTTGGCTAAAGTTGTTGTCAAAGCTTTGGCGGAATTTTAAACATTTCGCAAACAAGTCAGCTTGACATCGGCTTGGGCGGCGTTTCGCGACAAAACACAGCGTTTACATCCAATTTCCTTGGCAAGAGCAGAGGCCGAAAGTGCGATAGCAATCAGGCTGTTTCAAAATCTCGGCGTAGCATACCTTGTGGCTTCGAGACAGTATCGTATTTCACTCTCTACAACGCGACGCGTGTCCTATTACAAAGGCTTGTTATGAATGTCCAAGACCTGTTTTAAATTCAGTTTCAAGCTAAAGTACTACGGTTTTTCAGCGGTCTTGAAAACCATGTCCTAGCGTGGACAAGTTTTTGTAGCGTCTGATTCATCAAATTACTTCCCATCAAGTTGCGGCCGAATCCATCTTAAAGGTGGCCTTCCGTATTGCGATTCAGACGCCCTAAAATAGACCAGAAGTGGACTAATATACTTTGCACTGCAGAAGACTAATCAACAATTTCTATTTATCCGACCCGGCGTACAAACGTTTACATAATGCTTAAACACAAATTAACGGCCCAACTGTCAGTATCTTTTACTCAACAAACTAAGAATCGAAAATATTTTCCTAATAACGAAACCAGTCGATGAATGTCGTGGAACCGATATATTTTGCCTAATTGGCAGCTATAGTTCCTTATTCAAATAGATTCTAATTATTCAAATAAACGCCGATTGTCGTTTACAATGCTGCGTGTTAATGGGTCCGATACTGTTCAGTTGAAACACTATCAGCATTTTTTTACTCACAACTACACCCTCATTTCACGCACATATATTAGCATAAATACAATTTCAATGACACCGATCTGTGTCCTTTCACACATGCCATAAAAGGTATCTTTGCCTGCCCACTGGGTTGAACAAACTGAACTGATAAGCACCTAAGCTAGCACAAGACGTTACCGAATTTGATCGCACTAATGTGGCCCACAGGACTTAAGGCTTCATCCTGACTGATAGGGAAACTTGAGATATTGACAAGAAGGTATATTACCACAGACAGGTGGTATGAAGTTGGAGAGATAATGATTTAAGCTATCTGTCAGCGTTTGGCGTGAGTATTTGGGTAACTTGTGTGATTTTAAATCATGTTGTAAAGATTATGCAGTGAAATTTTTACACCACCAACTGACCATTTACCACTTGTGTGGCTTTTGTGGGTGATCTTTTGCAAGATGCCGAAATAGCTGTCGCACATCGACAAACAATTGATAAACGTTTTGACTTTGGACTTGACATTTCGCTGCAAATCAATTTTGTAATTAGTTCTGCCTTAGTGGTTTAACCGTCGTTCCTTGCGTAACTGCATCTTGAAACGTAATGAGAATTGTCTTTTTTGAAAGCATATTATGCAATGATAGGCGATCCGCCGGAGGCCTGTGGTGTATAATTGACGCTAACGTAAATGGCTTGATGGAGAAAAATTCAGCGATCGACCCACTGGACCAACAACGATGGAATTTCCTAACTAAAGAGATGCATAAACAAAAACAGGGGACTTAAATCGATTTCTTTCGTGACGAAAAAATCAAAAAAAAACGCCCCAATCGTTGTGAATCAAAACAGATCGTTCCGCAAACACGTTTCGTGTGTTTTTAGCGCACGCGCACACTTTGTTCGGACCCCCATGATGTCATCAGTAATGTGCGTCATTGGTGTCCATCGCAAAACAAACACTGCTGGCGACAATATTAAACCAATCGAGTGTTCAATATCCGCTTGAATGGCACTGATCGAAGTCTATGATGGAATGGGTTAGTAAACAAGAACTCAAAGACCAAACGAAATACTTAGGAATTGGACGAATTTAACAACGCAACAAAAACAAGTGCTTACATTTTGCGAAAGAGTTTAATGATAAAATTAAAAGCTCGTCAAAAAGTATTTTGTCAGTGTTGTTGGTAAATTTAGGCCTTTTGAAAACAAATACATTGAGTTATATGTATTCTAAACTATATGTCACCAAACATTTTGAATTTACGTATAGCCCTGATCAACTCGCATGTATGTTACTTCAACCGGACAGATCACAACTTTAAAAACATACAATTTTCCTAACATTGTTCGAAAAGCGTTTTAAGGTCCAAAGCGGGGGGGAATTTAAACTGACCCGGCCCGTTTTGCGCGTTTCAAAATCATTGCTTTTTGCAGAAACAAAACATTAAAAGCTAAACGCCGATACATTAGCATGTTTGTACATAAGAACGAGGGTCCACCGCCCTACATAAACTGTTATTGGCGATGAACAAGATTACTCTGTGACGCAGGAGTCGATAACACGACATAATCTGCTACTTTTACAAGAGTCGCGAATTTGCAAGATACGATCCCCAGACCAGCAGGGCGTAGTATCAGTTCGGGAAGGGCTTTTGAGCTTCGCCGTAAACAACTCTCCAACTTGAAACATTGCAACAGTCCACGTGGCGTGGTAGATAAGCGCAGGACTCTACCGCAGAACAAATACGAACCTGTTTGCTCAGCTTAAAGCACGAAACAGAGCGAGCACAAACTGAGAGTGTTCAAGCTGGCAGATTTAAGGCTTGACTTCAATGATGGATCGGGTTTGAATGGAAGCGGTCAGTGAGGAAAATTACCTGCAACCGGCTGATGTATCACAACTTGCCATACAAAGTTGTTCATTTAGGTCCCCTCACCACAATTGGTCGGTTGGTTTTATAGTAAAATCTGCTTTTGTTTGCGATAAAAATGATTAAATATTGTAACAAAAGTTTTTTTTTTTCATGAATAAAAAAGATCTCGTTAAAAAGACTTAGAATTCCAACTTTCTGATGTTGAATCTTACACAAGATAATACCACGCATTAGAAACCTTATTCAACACACAAAATGTTTTGAACATAAAATTGCGCAATCTGTTCTTTTTCTGCGGGCTAACTTAAAACGCAATACCTGCAAATCGTGAATCTAAAAAATAACATGCATGTATTTGTCGTCCATCAATTTATATTAAGATCTAAATTCCACTAACTGTCCAAAGGTCTGCATATGGCGTGTGTCCGTATGAGGAATACGAATGCTCTTAAATTAAGTCGAAGTAACAAGACAAGATCGAATTTTGAGATAATAACTCCACCACATTTAAGACCTTCACCTATACTAAGCCTTGTCCTGTTTATAAACTGTTTGCACATAAGCTAAGAGCAAAACAAGTACAGCTGTACACTACCTTTTCGAAAACAACCTTAACTCGGCACAACTTTTTACAGACGAGGTAACAAGGGGGTTAATTGTGGCGATTGTCAGTCACTTTGTGATTAGGTCATTACCCGATCAAAATAATCCACGAACGTCTGAGGTCTAATTCAACGACACTGGCGAAGCTCATTCCAGTGTTGTAAAATCAATAAAGCTGTTTAGCAAAGCCAGTTGGTTGCAAACTCGTATGACCTCAGTGATATCAGGGGGAGAAATAAACGGTCTCGCTCCGTTTTGCAACTTCTCTTTTATTGAAAACCTATATTTAATGCTAATTATTAACTAGAAACAAATGCAAGTGGATGTACATTTTTGCGTTTCAGTAAAAACAACAAATAGGCAAGTAATTGGATTGTTGTGTTCCTAGTAAGGTAGTATTGGTTTCTACGCCCTCATGTCTGGGAATTCCGAATCAGACGCCTTTATTAGCGCAACTTCCGACAAAACACCAAATTCCCACGAATGACATTGACACGGATGACGCGTGACCAGGGCTCAGGTTGTTCCAAATTGGTGGCGCTAATTAAATCGCCGCCATACCCCTGCAGAAACTTAACACAATAAAGAGAGTTTATGAAATTTCCGGTGCACGGATCTCCCCGTAGGGCAGCTGCCCTGTGGGCCACAAAAGAGATCGATAAACCAACGAGTGTGACATTTTTTTCACACAAGAGAGGACAAAGCATTGGATGTGGGCATCTGCCTACTAATATTGGAACGTTTATTTACCCTTTCATACACTGATTAACGATTTCATATTGTTTGCTGCGAACTAACATGCAAATGAATATATTTTTCTGCAAGTAAATAGCTTATTTAGGTTTAAAGTTTATTTCAGTGCCATATTGCTCTGTTTTTGTTGCTAATGCGCCCAGGAAAGCTGGTGTCCACTATGAGAATCGTTGGTTTAAAGATGGAAAGCAGAACATACCTTGTGTTTCTTCACTGTTACCCAACAATCAATCAATAGCAACGCGCCGCATAATTATGCTCAATTTGAGCACTTAAATGCAGTGCATTGTGTAAAGCGATTTGTTTCCAAACCCTCCCGTAACACCAGCCGATTTGTATGAATACTAACTTTGTATAAATATCTATGGTCTAATCTAAACAATATGTATATATGCAAGACGCGTCCTTGGTCGACGTTTCATTTTTAAAAAGGGTGGGGCAACGCCAATAGGAGTTAAGCTCATATTAAGAGCGTTTATTAAAGTTGATCAAGTTTAGTACCCATCTATATTTCGTCAAGCAATACTAAAATGGAAAACAAAACATCTGACGTAGGAATTTAAACCAACAACTTCGCAAATGTAACGTGGCTCTACAAACGACTGAACCATGTGATCATATAATCACAAGAAACTTGCCGTCTATTCCACCAAGCTTTGCAATCTAAGCTTCATTGTACACATGACAGGAAGGTGGAAGGGGAATTTGATGGCGTCAAGCCCTACTTGCCCTAAAGCTTCAAATGCAATTGCCTGACAAGCACTTGCCTTAAATTACTCTGTCCAATGCTTCACCAATGTCTGGCCTATAAGAACTTAACCCTAAAAAACCTTGGTAATTTTCTACCCAGTAATTCAGTACTGGTCCAAGTGACTGTGATTACAAGTTTAGCTCATGCCCTTGATGCCTTGGGTCAACATAACACAACAATTTGCTAACTTGTTACAGCAACTAAGTGCTGCCTTGTGCTCTTTGTGACAGAAAAACTTTGTCTGGATTTAGAAGCGGTGGAAAATTACTAAAGCAAACACTACAGAAAAGCTTCAATGAAAAGTCACATTGTAAGGTTGATTGACTGAGCAAATATAACTATGCTCGAAATGCCATCAGGACAGCCCGGCCATATATAAACTGGAAACTAATACTTTAGTTGGTTACGATCCAAACTTGCAAGTGTTGCAAATAAACATTGTTCAAACTTTAGTACTGCATACATGTAAGTTAAAAACTGCCCAAATATTAGACATTTGCATCAACCATTTTCCAAAGCCAATTTTAAAACTTGATGTGTCTCTCCCAAAGAATTGTCACATAAAAAGTAAAACCACAAAGTTAGATTTAACCAACAGAATAATATAGTTCTTGAAAGCCTTTAAAACAAACATTGACTTTTAACACGACAAGGCAATAATACTATTTTAACCGTAAACACCTAATGGTACAGTCTGTTCAAACTCCTAGTAGTTTAAAATAACTCTATTACACAACAACAACAAGCATTACCACATATAATGGACCCAGGAACAAGAATTATTTGACAAGTGTTTACATGCCAGCCTCAACAGGAAAAGCTTTTAACCTGACAGACATCATATATTCTGCTTCCTTATTGATTGTACAGTTATCCGAAAAACAGCACCAGACCGAAAAGTACACAAAGTAGTTAACGTTTAACATTGTACAAAAAAGGAAAGTTTAATTTGACTCTGCAATAAAGCAGGCACTGTTAAGTGTGGTAAGGGTGTAACACAAATGTTGTCAAACATCACATGGTAGCCACCGCATGAAACCACAGTCAACACTGCTAAAAGCAATAATAAACTTCGGACTGATATAATCCTACAATGCAGCAGCTTGATAAATTTTGAAGTACCTTTCAGACGGAACTGAAATCTTAAATCATAGAAAATCAATAAAGTAGAACAATGATAACAACATCCTTTAAGTCCTTGAACAATGGAAGAGTCTAAATATAGTCTTGAGGTTTGTTGTATTTGCACAGGGACAAAGTAAGCATCAACTACAAGTATGTTTAAATGAATCAACATCAAATAAAGTACCCTTTTGTTTTGTTTTTTCAACAAATAAACTGTACATTGAAAATGAAAAAATAACAAAATATTTACTAAATAAAGTGACTTTTTGCAATATAAAACACAATCACCACTTCAATGTGAAACAGATACAGTGTTAAAAATATACTAAAATAAAAACTTGTGGAATAGGTTTACACGCAAGTAATATAGTAATGATTTTTGAATTCCTTTTGGGGCAAAAAATGATATCTGTAGCCAGTGTTTGTTTGAAACAGTTTATAATATAGTTCATAGTTTTATAATATAGTTTATATACTGGACATCTTGTGTAGAATTATAGGTAAAATAGAATGTCACTTTACTGTATAAACAGATACACGACTCATTATTACGAAGCTTAAAATCACTACAGGTCTGTTTTAGGCATTGCAGAAAACAAATAAAACAAACCTACCTTTAGTATTCAATAAACAAAAGTAGGAAAACTTATGTAAAACTACCATAAGATTCAAATAACCATAAACCGAAACAAGTGAATGTCTAATACCAGATTCAAACCATTTCAAAGTGTAATTAAAACATACCACAAAACTGTTTGGGTAGTTCACTTGCTACATTTTAAGCACCATAAGTTTACACTATTCTTGTTAAATGACAGTTGTTCGAAACAAAACCATATGTAAGGCGTGGTGCAAACGTTTTTAAAACGTACACGTGTGCAATTTGCAAAACCGGTCACTACTTCTTAAACAACATTGTACTAAGATTAAGCCATTCAGCACTGACCTGAAATTGAATGCTACCAACATTGTTGCAAGTCCTCAAATTGCAGAAGCGAAATTGTAGTAATACTGTAATTGTACACTGAGTGACTGAAAAATGTACAACAACAACAGTCAACACTGCATTGAAACCATATCTGAATTGCGAGGCGCGAAGATTAGCGTTACCGTTGTCATAGAAATCCTATGAGGAATTAGGGGAAAACTGTTTCCGTTAAATCGTGTACGAGGTAATGGAATACAGCCTCGTCTTTGACTAACTGGTAGGACAAATTGCGTAACAGTACCTTTTGCCGCAGGTACATAGACACAGTTGCATTTGGAAGATATTCGTTTATGTGGTAAACCATATCGTTGGAAACGTTCTTCCCAAGATTTTTACCCTGTTACATAACCTACAAAAACAACTTACATTGAAGGCATTTTAACGAGTAATCATAAAAACAAGACGTTGCGCAACCTTGTGCAATTGTGTCGCAATGTTTTCTTTCGCCAAGCGAACCTAACCTCACCCCACTCACAAGTTCAAGTTACCCAAACTGAAAAATAGGATAGCTATTGAATTGTTTTCCTAATTATTCAATGTTTCTTTTTTTCAAAACTAACACCAACCAGCTTTTCGAAACCACACCTTCCTAACCTCAGATGCTGGTCAGAATGAAGCAACGCAATCGGTTCTGAATAAAAGGTTCTTTGTATTGTTTAAGAACAGTAAAGCGTCGCGGGGCAACCGGCATAGAAGGGCAATCAGTATTGCACAAGTGCATGTGAATGGCATATTGCTACAACCGTAACTGCGTACACAATGGGGAAACGCTTCGGAGGCCCTTTTTACAGGCACTGGCAACTCTAATCGCCAAAAGGAATTCGGTGAACGGCGTTCGGGCATCAATAAGCAACGTGTTGGCGGGTAATAACATAAAACATTGGGGCGGGAAAAGAGGGTGTGCAGGGGGCGTGGTTATTTTTTGTTTAGCAAACAACAAGTTTTGGGATGAATTCACCACAGACACAAGATGTATGGAGTTAACTTAAAGGACGCGCTTAAGACTTTTGTGGAATTGTCACAATATGACGTCATGAGGTAAGTAACACGTCACATCGACATGAAATACTTTTAAAAGTAAACATCAACATTCGCATCACTGATTTTACCAATTTTTGTACTGAGCGTCCAAACAAAAAACTCAGTAATAATAAACAACCAAATTAGTCATACACATTCCTTATGATAAGTGCAAAAAGGCCATACACGAGCCATTTAATTTAATTAACTTGCTGTATTGCATGGAACTCAATGGAAAAGCTGGTACGTTGTGTTGTAGAAGCATTAAAACAAGCGCTTTTTGTAGTAAGCGAACACTTAGACAGAACAAAACAACACGGCACATAAGCTAAAAGATGTTGTAAACCAGTTTGATACAAAGAAAAGAACAGCACCATAGTGATATATTTCTGATATAATAACTTAGAAACGAATGACACCCCTTCTGAAATACATTTATCCTTGGGAATTAGACACCCACTTCGGCTATTCGTCTTTTTCACAACGATCTGGGCGTACCGCTACGTATTCATGTCAGCTTTAAGAAGTGCGTCAATCTGTGGAGAAAAGTTGAAGGTTAATAAAATTTAAAATCGATGTCTAAAAATATGTGTGGTAAAACAGATAAAAGGAGGCGATTAATTGTACCGAAGATCCTTAACGTAGTCCACTTAAAATTGTTCGTTGATCAACAAATTGATTCACAAGTAAAGCATCTAAGACTTGATGAAACAAGACAAAACTGTTTAAAAAAGGATATTATATTTAAAAACAGGCCACTGACCAGAAAACATGTTTAAAATAAATAAAGCGTAAGTAATCAGATGTAAGTTCAGAAAAACACTTTGTCGTTCAACCTATAGGGGGTGAAAGTGTTTTTCTGAACTTACACCTATTGCTATAAGCGATTTTAGTCTTCATCCACCAAGCAACGGACTGGGTGATTCCAGCTTTAAGTTTCAATTACGAGCATTGCGTATGTAATCACACATAATTTAAATTGTGCATTGTACAGGAGTGGGCAGTTCAGGATTTCAAACTATCTATTTCCATGCAAACAACATTAAGACCGCTGACGTAACAGACCAGACACACAAGAGTGTTTAACCCTTTGTTTAATCCAACATCTAGCATAATAACGGAGCTGTACACAAATATTATAGCTTATTTAGTCGCCCCATGACATGACAAAAACATGTTGCGTTACCCAACTATGTCGTAGATTATCAACATAAAAAGGGGCGTAGTCGTTGCCCCGAAGTCCACAGGGCAACATGATTGTTGACTTTCACTCCCACGTAAACATACGGTTTAAGAGTAGCAAATGTGACGTATGATAGTGACGCCATTAGTGCTTTTGCGTTCGTTATTAGTAATCTTGAGAAAATTAGTGTAAAAAACGTTGCACTTTTGTACGCACATATTATTCGCGCGTGGATTGAGTTAAGCACTGGGTTGCACAAACAGAGACCGCGGACACGGGTTTAGTGGCCGAAAACATAAATAATATAATAAAATGGGCTTGTGGCCATATATTAAATGGCCTCCGATACCGGTCTGAATGGAATTTTCGTTAAGAGGTGTACAGGACTTCCATGTCACTGGCCAAATAGACGCACAAGTCCAGTGGCTATAGTTCATATTTAGGGTCAGTGGACACTCCAACAGCCATTAGTGACATAGTTGTGCGTGTCCGCTTTAGGGATATATACGCCCAAAACAATCAGGAACACTTAAAAATGCCAAAAAATCCTGGCTTTTTTACTGCTCCAGCCAGTCGCCCGAGCCTATTCGTATTGACAGGAAAAGTACTAAACGGATGCCTAAGTACACACTCTTCATTTCAGTAATATTTTATAGTGAGGAATTAAAACCCGCATCGTCCTTGGGGGTAGGGTCGCTGACCGCTTTATGGCTGCGTCGAGTCTAACAACGCTCCCTGATTAGTTTGTTTTCCACCCAAGAACGCGATAAAAATAAAAGTTTTGGTCGGTCTGTAAACAGGAAATTCCCAATTTGCTTGTAAACGGTTTTCGGTCGACCCGCAACCTTTTAAACAGGGGTTGGATTTGAATTAAGCAATAGGTCATACGCGTGCATTGTAGGATATACTGGTTTTACAGTGTTGACCAAACGTTTATGTTTAAGTGACCTTTTCCCCACACTGACCACAGTTTCTAACCTTTACCACACTGACCAAAATATTTTTCTGGTTATTTTGCTACAGGATTTTTTTTTGTTATTTAGCGCATTTTAGCATAAACTTATCCGTTTGCTATCGCACAATCTTTTTGCACAAAAGTATGAGGTATAGCAACATATAACGTGTTTGTAAACAACAAAAAATTGTGTTAAAAATCCTTATAACTGAGAGGTCGGATTTGTTACAAATGAGCTTTGCAAACGGGAAACGGGAAAACGTAAATACGTTTTTTTTTCGTGATTTGCAGTCACTGAGATTTTAAGCAACGAACATTTTGTTCCTAAGTTAATGCTGGATACTTAGCAGCGATAGCTAAGGCCATCATAAAGTAACATGTACATGTGACGGAACATTGTTAAACTTGTACGTGCTGTATTATTACAAAAACAAATGTGACATAATAATGTCCAAATAGTTCTTTCTAAAAAATGACTACATTTCAATTTGTGATGTGTGGATGTGATACGTTTCTGTGGTAAGACTGGTCAGTTATTCAACACTCTGTGAGGTTCAAGTACTTATACTGTAACAAATACGGTAACGTTGTTTTAACATGATGGGAAACGTAGGACAAGCAAAATGAAGCAAAAAAACGACTAGTGACTTCGCAATTCAAAACCGGGATTGAATTTCTGTGAATTGAAATGATAGAAAATCCGTTTGCGCCACCAATAAAATAATTTTCAATACCTGTTGGCGATACATCGCTTTCACGTCCTCAAGATCCAGTTTTAATTCTTCAGCTTCCTCCGCCTTTTCACCGTACATCGTCAGCACAGCGTCATGGCGCGCTTTCATCTCCTGCGATTACGTCATAGTGATGATGTCATCATAAATATAAAAAAGTGCACTTCTTATCATTACCACAATTCAAAAAGAGCGATTGTAACTGCTCATGTTAAAAAATAAAGCGTTATGGAATCTCACAGCCCGATAAAAATGGACCGTGTACTTCAAACAAAACAAAACCAATAACATTTATATCATCATGACGTGTTTGGAACATAAATTCCTGAATAGTAGAGTAGGGAACATGAGTTCTTCATACCTCCCAGGCGTTTCACTCCATTCAAACTGATCGCTATATGTTAATGTACAACTTACACAGTACAGTTGGTTCGTGGGGGGTTGAATTCCAGCAACTAGTTGCCAAACAAACAACAAACACAGATGTGTGGTAACAGCACGTGTGCACTGCCACGAGTCGACTGTGACGTCATAGTACATGTGACGTAACTCACCTGTAATTTCACTTTGACGTCAGCGACCTGTTCGGCGGTTTCTTCTAAGTCCTCGTTTACATTGGTTAGTCGAACGATTTCTTCGGCCATAGAAGAACGAGTTCTTTCTAATGTGTTAATTTCGCCCTAAACCCAGAGTTTCAATTATTATGCACACTAAGCAGTGCTTGGGACCTAAGGCAGAATGTAATTGATCTGATTTAAAACCACATTCCGCATAATTTTGTTCATTTACGCCTTTTGAGTAGAAATAATAAACTTGTTTAACAAAAAGCAATTTCCACAATTAATTAATAGGTATACTTTGCAAGTTTTTCTATGTTTGCGGTTATTTAAAAGGGTCAATTTTGAAATAAATACGCTAATGGAAAGTTTTAAATTTTACGTTGCGCCGTACAATTAACCTCATTAAACAATCAAATATGAACATCTGATGCTCAGAGAAACATAGACAAACATGAAACCTGTAACTGGGCGATTTCGCCGTCCCGCTGTTTCAGCTGTGCTTGCAGGTTTTCGAGAAGTGAGGAACCGCTAGCGACCGACCTCAAACTTTCATACACGCCGCTAGGTGCCCCCGAAGCGCTCAACTGTCGATCAAAGGCATCGATCTAGGAGATTATATTTAAGGTTTAATGGCTTACGAATGTGAAAATAACTTCAATGATTACATAGTAATACACATTAGAACTTAACAATGAGGTATTGCATTAGTCTATCTAATATATTAAAGTACAAAGTATGACAGGCCAACGATGTTAAATCAAACCGGTTTACAAGCGCTCCGTCAAGGTGTAGGTTTAGAAAAGTCTTGCCTGTGTTGGGAATTAAACTCACAACAGTAACCTATTCAGGGATTGCTATCTCGGCAAAAGTGCATTTTAAAAGTGAACAGACATGTCGGGTTCCGCTTGTGTGAAAAATCGCAAATATATCGGTACGTCGTTTACTCACGTGATTAAAAGTGTCCGAACTGCCAATAGACTCTGCATCCGTGTTCAACATATTGGATGACGTCATACTTTCTGAACGGCTCATCCAAGACAGTTTTTCCTGTCAGAAAAGTTTTAATTTGTTTTCTAAACTTTACATGTAAATGTACAGCAATATTCAAGTCAGTTATGTATGTCATTTTGTAAGAAAAACCATTGTAGGAGTTATTTTAGCAGCATTACGAAACAACAGTTACCTTCTCCCGTTGTAAACTCTCGTATTGGGCTTGGAACTTTTTCTTTTCGACTTCTGCCCGAACTTTTTCCATGTCCAGCTGATTTTCGAGAGTCAGTCGATCCTTCCTGGCCTTGCTCATCACCTCAGCATGAGAATGTTCCTTCATCTCAAGATCCCGGTTTAATCTAAAAGTAACAGCAACACAACTTGTACGACAGTTTAAACCGCAAGAGTTTTGTTTTACGAATTTTAGGTGTTAGCGATAGTTTTACGTCACACATCTATGACGTCACTAACGATTAGCTACAGTTTTGTTAAGTCTTAAAATCTGTAATGCACCCACGTTTAGCGTTTTACGAATGTAAGCACATATACTGGGCAATAATGACATTCATGCCAATATTTCGTTGCCATCGTAAGGCGATAGCCAGAGTATCATCCAGGCTACATAAAATACATGTTAAATATATCCGCTCAGATAAATAGCTTACTTTTCCACTACAGTGTCGAACTCAGCAGTTTTCTTTCTCAGCATCTCAAGCTCCGAAAGGAGTCCGGCCTTGTTTTTACGCTCATCCGACAACTGTCGCTCCGACGTGAAGGCACGTGACTTTACATCGACTAACGTCATCTGTGCAGAGCGTTCGCGGTCTTGGGCGGCGGATAGCTGGGTTTGGGCGTCGACTTAAACAAGTTTAAATTCACAAGGTTTTATTAAAATCATAAAAATGTTATTGCTGCAAGGCATAATATCAAGTTTATAGAGCTCTTCTAGCAAATGTATTTTTATTCCGACGTTTTATGCGCGCAATCAGTGTTATTTACCCTGATGAAGGCGACCTGTATTGGACGTCGAAACGTCGGAATAAAAATATATTTGTCAGAAGAGCTCTAAAAACTTCATAAAAAATGTTGTCTTTCAATATTCCAAGTTCTCTTTGAAATGCAAATAAAAACATTTGTTAGTTTTTTTTACAGTCAGGGGAAATATACACAGTCTGTATTGATTTGTTTTCCACACGCTCTGTTTATTAGATTGGGTGTGTTGCGTAATGCTCGCAGGACATTAAGGTGACTGTTACGCAACTGAAACTGTTACGAAACGTAAACGGTGGCAATACTGTGAAATGTACAAAACGGCCGCGTTATGTTGCATAATCATCAAAGGGACCAAAGTAAAAATAGTGATAACTACTGCTGTAGTGGTATTCAACGACGTTATGAGTAGGTATCACAAAATATATTCTCACCTAATCTAGAGGTTAAACTCTTTTCCAAGGCGTCCCAGGTTTTTGCCTGTGCGGAATGCGTTGACTGTAAATTCTCCATTTGCCGAAGAAGTGGTCTGGTCGACTCCGTAATGCCTTCGCTGAGTTCGTGGTTACGAAGTTCAGAGTCTTGCAGCCTCTGTAGTGATATTTTAAAGTTACACTAAAGTTTATGCCCGAGCCGGGATTTGAACCCTGTACCTGTTGCAGATCTTGCACTTCTTTCCTCCATTGGTCTTCTTTTCTTGTTGCAATGGCCTCAGTTCGTTCAACGGCGTCGCGTAACTCAGCCATCTGATAAAAACGAAATGATTAAAATTATGACATTGCGTTTCATCAAATTCCAAATATTTGCTTGTTTCTTCGATTTTATACATGGATGAATTTGTTCAGTGCTGTATATGATATACCATTCAGTCGGCACAGGTCACGAATTATATTATGGCACAATTATTAGAGGCATTATATTTACCGCTTCAAGAGGGTCTCGCAAGCATTGCGATGAGAAAAAACTTAGGCTCGAGTCATGGATTCGAATCCCACCGCAGGCTACAGTTTTAGCCAATGCATTCCTGGGTAATTATTCGAATGCTGGCTTAAATCGATTCAAAGCTTTTTTTTATTAGTGTCTATGTTTCTTATATATTTGTCTCCAATCATTCAACTCTTTGATGTTGTGTATTTTTCCCAAACAATCAAATTCACAGTTAACTGACCTGTAGATGTAGCATGTGTATTTGATGTTCGTGTTCCTGTTCAACACGTTCCATGTCCTGCTGCATACGTCTCTCTACTGCCTCCTCATGGCGGCGAATTTCGTCCTCTTTTTCGCTCTCTATCGCCACCTGCTGCTTGTTTAATTCGGCAAGCTCTCTGCACAAAACTTAAATCAGCAACAATGTAACAATGCGACGATGCACCGTACTAACAATATGCCATAGGCTTAACGTTGTTAAGTCTTTTACGAAAATTAATAAATGTAACTGTTTTACTCGAAAGGTAGGATTTGTACTGCAAGCATATCCCTTGGTTAAACCACATTTAAAGTTAAACCACGATGGTACGTGATATAACAACAAAATATTCGTGGTTTTTCTTAATTATTCCAATCGAAACGCTCCAACTTTTGGCGTTTAAATACGGTAGGTCTTTAAGACGAAATTTGCCGTACATGAAAATATTTCTGGTATATTGTGTTCCAACCTTTTCCTTCTTTGAAATTTTAGGTACACTAGTGTTGGATCGACTCAGGTGTATTACCAGTACCAGCAAAAAAGAGCAAAGTAGGTGCTTAGTACATTCAAGGTAATAAACAATCAAACCTATTTAGAGTTCCGAGAGGAACGCGTTACCTACTCCTACGTATGAAAAAAACACCAAAGAGAAAAATGATTTACTTGTACGCTGCATCCAGAGTAGCCTGTGCAGCTCTTCGTTTTTCCTCTGAGTCTTCAAGTTGATTGACAAGCTCACTCATTCGGAACTCGCGCTCCTGATATGCTTCAGTGAGTCGCTCAGCGGTGCCACGGTCTTCCGTACTCCGTCCCTTCAGTTCTGATAATTTCTAAAACAAAAACTTGATAAACTAGAATAGTGGTTTTCCTATATATTGCCAGTTTATATATACTACATCATATTTAACGATGTATCACATATACCATTTACTATATTTATAATGGATATTTATATTTGGCACCTACTTTTCCTATCTTTTCCTGGCACTAACATAATTGTTTCTGCAAGCATAATCTAATGGGTCCCCACGAATGTGCACATGCGATTTGGTAACAGTAAAAATAGGGCACAGTCACTGTTAAACTGGAATAGTATTCCATGCTCGCAACAACTTTTCGTTATATTTTTTTGTTTCCCAGACTTGCAGAAGTAAATCAAAGTAAAACAAAGTAAAAAAAAACCAAAAAGTAAAATTAACAAACTTTTTATGTATTCATTGGTGCTTTATGTATGTTTAATATTTCAATTTTTTTACAAATAGGCTTGAAAAGAGGTCTTGCTCGATATCCTATCTTCTACACCCTGTATGTATCACAAGGGGGTGCAAGTACCCTCAGTTAAGAGCCCCTGCTTTAGCTAGCAGTGGATCAAAAAATATCAAAAATTGCTGGTTCAAATCCCAAGTCCCTGCTCGTTTTGTCTCAAGCAAAAAACTTGATTTTGCCCATCATAAATGTCTGTACGCCAGGCTCATTGAAGACGCCATGCCGAATCAGCCGGTCACCAAGCATTTACCACCATATGGCAAGGCGTAGGCTAGAAAATCTATCCTGCGGTGGGATTCGAACCCACGACAGGAGTCTTTCCGGGACTCGCGCTCTACCAACTGAGCTACGCAGGCTCAGTGGAGAATCTGCTGTAAGTCGAATCACAAGCACCGTTGCCTGTCTCGTATGCTGCACATGTCAGCTTCGTAGTAGGGGATCGCCAGATTGACCAGTATCAGTTAAGATGAACATACATTCATAACTGGGATCAGCCCTCAAGCGTCTATGCAGACCAGCGATCACGGCACACTCATATATAAATCACAGTACGCCAGGCCCATAGAAGGCGCCATACCGAATCAGCCGGTCACCAAGCATTCACCACCATATGGCAAGGCGTAGGCTAGAAAAATCTAGCCTGTGGTGGGATTCGAACCACGACAGGAGTCTTTCCGGGACTCGCGCTCTACCAACTGAGCTACGCAGGCTCAGTGGAGAATCCGCCGTAAGTCGAATCACAAGCACCGTTGCCTGCCTCGTATGCTGCACATGTCAGCTTCGTAGTAGGGGATCGCCAGATTGACCAGTATCAGTTAAGATGAACATACATACATAAATGTCTGATAACTATACCAAAATCCTTTGTAACCAATGCAACACTAACCTCTTTGAGCGATTTGTTTTCTTCTTCAAACTTGCTTAGTTTCTCTGTGAGGCTTGTTACTGCTTGTTCCCTTTCACTCGCTTTGCTGCGAAGTTTCTTGATCAAATTGTTTTGTTGCAAGTGCTTCTTTGATAGCGCCTCACCTAGACAAATAATATGTAGTTCTGTTGGTGAAACAAAGATCAACGTTCACCAATTAACAAATCTTTTTGATCTTTGAAAAAAAAGGGCTCTTAATCTCAACTTTTTACTGTACTTATCATGTGGTAAATTTCTTTGCTTTACAGGTATGCAGTTTTGATAAAGTAAGTTAGCTATTTGACACCTTTAACCATAAAATTAGAATGTACTTTACAACTTAACTATCAATTATCATAAACTAACACAATTGTACTATGCAGCGTTGTACATTTGTTTACTTAACTAGTATTCTGCAAAGTAAAAGCGAAATTAAAAGCATAAATGTTAACCAATTTAATGACAAGGGTAAGTATCAGGTGGTATCAAGTAAAACTACAAAACAATTTGCTTATATTTGTTATATAGCATTGATTACCTTCCTCTAATAATCCCTGTATCGATTCTTCCTTTTCAGATATAAGTTGTTGCACTTGTTCATTACTTAATCTTTGACTTAAATCAGTTTTGGCACTTTGCAAGTTTTCTGATAACTCCTCATTGTTGAACTGCAGTTCCTAGAAAGAGAAAAAAAATGTAGTTACAAAAAAAAAAAAAAAAAAATTTTGGCTTCAATTACAGCTTTTTTACATATTCTTTAATATGGCAATTAGGTATCACCTTCATCCAATCAATTTAAGGAAACTTTCTGTCGGTGCAAACACCACACCATACAGGTTACTTTTTTATGCAACAAAGCAATTTTAGTTTACCTGCAGTTGTACATTTAAAGAATCAATGGTGTTCAAAAACTCTTCTCTTTCTGTTTCGAAACTGTTTAGTGACATGAGTTTTGCATTGTTCACTTCCGATCTACAACATAATCGCAAAATGTTTATTTCTGGAAGTTTGTTTGTTGTTTTTTATCGAGTAAACCTTCAATTCTGGAAATAAAAACCTACCGTAAATTGTCATTTTCTTCAGATAACTTGGCATTGTTTAGACTCAGGGTAACAAGTTGCTGTTCGTAATGTTCAAACTTTTTCTGAGTTTCATTTACTTCATCAGAAGAGACTGTTACAGTTTCAATCTCAGCTGTATTCTAAAGAAACAAACAGATTTGAAGGTTAAAACTGCAAGTATAATATTTTGTAGGGATGGGCCGAGCCGAGCCAGAACCCGAGTACTCGGTACCGAGCATCGCTGTTTTTAATGCTCGGTGCTCGGCCGAGCAGTTGCACAAACTGACCCGAGCATTAAATTTGCATATTCATGCCATGCTAACATACGAAACTAGTGTTCTAAAGCAGGGGTGTCAAACTCGTGGGGTTCGCGGGCCACATTGCAGTTTGGGAATTATGCCGTGGGCCGCATGTGATTTTTGATCTAGTTGTATACACTTAAACAACCTTTTCGCTACGACGACCGCATTGCAGATCCTTATTTCACCAACGGCAGCCAATTATCTGCTGTTTTTGTTTAAAAATTACAAGAAAAAGGTTTATATCATATATATACCATCTATTGACGCCCAAAAAGCCCAGATTAATTTCCAACTTATTGTACAGATTAAGCTCCACAATGTGAAGACCCGCAGTTTTAACTCTATTATTACGTCATAATCTATATTGTGACGCTTTTTGTACCTGTTTTTTGCATTGTTTGCACACAATACGCCTACAAAAAGTCTGTCGCATATGGCTACTAGGCTGGTAATACTCTTTTCAGTAACACAAAATCTGTTTAGGGCGGTTTGAAAATCAAAAGTTTTGGCAAAGAAGTTTTAATTACATCACGCCTGCCAGTACATATATTTCAATGCGGCCGTACGGCCGCGGGTTGTACACCCTTGACTGAAACTTTAAGGAACGGTTCAATTACTATCGTTTCTATTCATAACATATGAATTTGTATGTATAAATTAAGTTTCGGTAAACGTCAGTTTAAATAATAGCTTTCAACTTGAAAAGTAAGACAAATTTAGTGTAATTAGATAAAAGTCTGACAAAATACTACAATTGTTGTTGACTGTTCGTGGGCCGCGAGTTTGACAGGCCTGTTCTAAAGGGTATCTATGAACAAAAACAAATGATTTTTTAAATGTATTAGATGGTGGAAAAACGCGTACTTTATGGGCATGTACAGCTTAATAAAACACCGCCGGTGACATAAGAGGCCTTGTTGAGCAACGTTCAAAGGGGATTTTTGTGACGTCATAATGCACCGAGTGTGCTCGGCCGAGCACCGAGCATTAAGGTGAGATGCTCGGTGTTCGACCAAACAGAACATTTGCAGTTTTGGCCCATCCCTAATATTTTGTAAAACCATTAATCAAAATGTTGCAGGACACTAGCTTGTCTTGGCTCCTTTATTTAGGAATTATATGATATGATTTATAGTTAAAATTCACTTTAAACCAATCACTGTTTATTTGCAGCAAACTCGAACTGACAAATTAAATCTACACAAAAATTTTGCTAATCCGGGTGAAGAAATTGAGTGTGACCTGCATTAAGTAAAAATCTTAGTTATCTCGAAGACTACCAATTGGTTTGAATGTTGGTTGAACTGTTTTATACAATGTCAAATACAATCAAAATCAATTTAAAACTGACTATCAGCTTTTCAAATAAAATAAAAACAACATATGAAATAGATATATTATTAGGTGTCATACTTACTTGTTGGGCTGTTGCAGTACTATCAACTTCAACTTCAACGACTTTATTTGGTGATTCAGTTGCTTTAAAACAGAAAACAGAAACATAATTAGGAAAACTTTTAGATGTCCGAAACAAAGTACATATTTAGAAAAGTATAACCTATTCACACCATCATTGAAAATCAAAAGTTTGTTGCAGCCTAGCTACAGGCAACAAGCATTTGTATATCACCCAACACCTCCATACTCTATGCCAGTGCTACCACACACCTACATGTTATTGCAACAATGAAAAACCACTGTCACATACCTTCATGTTGACTTTCATCAACAGACAATGCGGCTTGCGTGATTTCATCTTCAAGCTGTACATTAACATTGCTTGGCACTTCCAATACAGGTCCATCATTGTCCATAGCTTTATTCACATCTTCACATACACTTTCTGTGGCAGATTGCTCTTTTGTAATATCTGTTTCAGATATTACTTCAGTGGCTGCATTCATTGAGTCTGTGGTGGGATTGTCTATGTGCACTGTGGAGGACTGGCTGTCGTTCATATTGTCATCACAAGTGTCTTTTTGTGTTTCATCTTCAGAGGACATCGACAAGGAATCTCGGATGTTGTCGTCTGTGGAGCTGTCTTGTCGTATTGGCGGAAATAAAACGCTTGACTCATCTTCTATGCCACTAGATGCTGGAGTGTCTGGAAACAAAATTAACAAAACTGAGTCTGGAAACAAAAAGTTAGCTTTCCTTTCGAACCCGACAAAAAAGGCATTAAAAAAAGTCTTATTTAATCTTGCCATTATTTTGTGACGACGTTTGCTGCATGATCCTGTTCTTTTTTTGTTTTTGGTTTTTAGAAAATAAAACAGATTAACATAAACCAGTGGTTACCAACCGGGGAGGAATTCCTCCCTAGCGAGGAATTTTATGAGTTCAGGGGAGGAATTTCATAAAAACTGTAAAAAAATACATTGGAAATGTTACAGAACATTTTTGAAAATACATTAGGAATGTCCATTATAATTTGGATCCGGCTGTAAAGGATTCTAAAATGGACATACCTAATTATAAGGTCTATTTCAAATAGGTATAATTTTTTATGTTATATTTGTTTTTCGTCTTATGGGGAGGAATGAATAGTTCGAAAATGTGCAAAGGGAGGAATGTAACAAAAAAGGTTGAGAACGACTGACAAAAACGAACACCAATCAAAAAACATACCATATCCATGTAAAGATTTTGTAGCAACAACAGTTTGGATTAATGAAATAAACAATTTTGGATTAAATATATGATTTAAGATTAAATCAACATATCGGGGACCAAAGTGTACTAATAAATCATATACTACCAAGTGTACAGTTTTTTACCCATTGTCTACTTGCATACAAAAGTAGCAAATCTTGATAGCAGCTGAACGTAGTTGAATATCACAGATAAATAGATACAAATACTTTAAAAAAGTCTCGCAACTAGCAATTAACCTTATGTTATCTGACTTGGCACGTTATCTGATGCATCAGTATATAGGCATTAGACAAGCTGATGAGCATAAAGATAAGCAATGAACAGTGAAATTTTAACCTGAGGAAGGTTTTTAATAACTAATGGTATATTTTGTTGCAATGTAATGTAGAGTAACAAACATAAGACCTGTGCAGATGTTTTGAAGTACAACAAATTTATTGTATCCCTTACCTTCATGACAAACTCTTTCAGTTTTTTCTGATGGTTTGAAGACAATGTTGTTCTCATAACCATCCATCTTTAAAATAAAACAATTCATTCGGGCATATAAGACTTTTAATTTAACAATTACAACATAAATAAATTGAATGCTAAACACAAGTCAAGGTTTAAGTATTGATTTTCAAGTTTTTCTAGAATAACAAGTTTTAAGGTTTGACCAAAAAAAGGTGTGTCGTACTTACAGATAATGGTGATGAACAGTAACCACTAATGCGAACAATGTCCGATGCTTCACTGTCAAAGTTATCATGTGACAATCTTATGTGATTGGGGTCAGCACCTATCATATGTAGGTGGTTATCGAATTCAGTCATCTTGGATGCTAAAAATTGAAAATAAAGCAATTAGGTATAATCATAACAGTAGACCAGTTATGCAACAAAATAAAAACATCTTATTTGTATATTTAGTTATTTACCAAAGAAAATCTTGTTGTTACCAACCATAGATTATTTGCTATGATCAGATAAGTTTAGATATGCAAATGATTAAATTACACATATATTTTTCACGCTTGTTTATAGGACAAGTTCTAACTTGTCAATGCTCACAAAAATTTAACCCATGTTGTAATATTATGAACTTTGATTGACAACATGCAAAAATCAAACTATTGGTGATAAAAGTTTATGACTCACCTGTCAATGTATTATTTTTTCAAAAACATTTTTTTGTGAGTTGGATGACTATTGTAATTGCAAATTATATATACCTGATGATGTTTCACTGAATGTACTTTCATGGTCAAGAATATCAATGTCACTGGATGCTGTTGTTGAACCACAAGGTGAATGGGTTTGGTCAACAACCTGTGGAAGTTTAACAGAAAAGATTAGTTTTCCTTTTTAACAGTATTTTTGAACGGTAGGCTTTTTTGCCATACTGCATACTGGTTAATCCAATATTCTATTGAATTGCCTATGGATGGTTAAACATAACCACAGCCATTTCTCAAGAAAACGTTTTGGTAGTTGCATAAAAAAAGCTCGGCAAATAAGTAATGATTTGCTTGGACTACATGAAACAAAATTACCCGATTTTATTTTCCCACATAAAAACAAATCACAACACTTTGTGTATTTTAATTTGTTTTGTTTTTCTTTCATAAAACTTTCAATGCCCTGAAAGATAGCAGAAAAAAGACAATGACATTTAAAGTACAACATACGTACTTGTGGACATTGTGTCTTTGGAGATCCAGCTGAGGAAGGTATTGTTGCTCCATCCTCACCAGCTAAAGTTGTGTTCAAAGGTTCAGTATTTAGCACAGCAGCAGCATCTGTAAACAAATTTGTTATGGTCAGTGCATATTGGTGTAGGTGTATGTTAGTACAATACTCTGGGATTTTATGTATAACTTAACGAAATATTGTGTTAAGTAATGAATAATGATATACTACAGTTTGAGCATCATGCAATAAAACAGAACATGTGATTACCTAGAATCATGTGTCTGTATTTTTTGTTTAGTTTATTCTAAAAACATTACTAATTTACTACTTGCAACTAACTTTATTTAGAGTTTTTACAATTTATTTGTAACAAGAAATTATAAACAGACACATATCCAAGGCTCTTATTTAAAAATTCCTAAAACATGGCTGGCAAAAAGCAGATTCATCTTGTTAAATACACTTTTCACACTTTAACTATCAAAGTTAATTACACAAGATCTCACCACTATCAGAGTTTGTTGGAGTTACAGTTTGCTTCAAGTTAGAAACAATTTCCTTGCAAGACTCATCTGCAACAAGGGACCCTGTGATACTGCTTTTAATTGGTTCAGTTTCATCTACATTGAGTAAAGATTGCTCAAGCTTCATGGGCACTGTTGAATTAATTTCATCACTTTGCTTCAAAGTATCTTCAGGTTCTAATGAGATCTCAGAAAAGTTGTCAGGTGAAAGCCTGGCTGATAAACTTCCATTCAGACTGGTGGAGGAACTGCAAAATAAAATAAATACAAAAAGATTCACAGTTGTTAAATAATTACACAAAACTTTAGCTCTAATTCTTAGAACATAATTCACATATTGATATGACAAAAACTTGATTATATATTACCTTGATTTACGAGGTTTGTTTTCAGTATTTCTAGTTAGGGAGCTGCCAAGTTTCATTGGTTTTCCTTTTTTTCTTTGAGCTTGTGTTGACTTTTTAGCCGATGATGTTAGACGTCGAGCATCTTTAACTGCTGATGCACTTACTTTGGAAACAGAGGAATCTAAATCAGTGGCAACTATGATAAGAAAAACATATTACAAAAGTGTACTTCAAGCAACGGTTTAATGTCGATACTACAGTCTTATAACGTAAAGATGGGCAACCTTTTTGCATGTACAGGCCAAAAAAGTGGTTATATTATGGAGGGGGCCACAACGATGCTAATGTAACAACATAAGATGAAAGTATTCAAACTCAAACATTTAAATTATAATCTCTTTGGTACATATTAGGGTTAAAAGCATCCGGCCAACTTAAAAATACAAATTTTTTGTCATGTGCCAATCAAAAGCTGCATGCGGGCCATAGGCTGCCCACCCTTTCATAAAGATTCAGGTTGATTTCATAAAGACATAAAGATTCAGGTTGATTATTTGGACTAAATTCATATTCAGTGGGTTCACTCCAGTCAGTGATGTTAAACCATCACACCTTAATTAAGTACTGGCAGTCTTTGAAAACTTAAATATGTTAGAGCAGGGGTGGGCAAACTTTTCAGTGCAAGGGCCGCATTCAAAAGTTCTAAATTTCAGGGGGCCACATAGTAACCCAAAATATTAACATAGTATGTTTCCAGCAAAATACAAATACGTTTGTTGCCACTCCATTGATCGTGCAAACATTGAAACACATCAATTGTATTTTTTTTAAAACGAACAGGCATTTATTGCAACATAGGCTGCACTACGTGTTTTTGTTAATAAAGTTCCTTTTGTATCCATCTTTAGGTGTTGTGCGGGTAACGATTTTATAGCCGTGTTTAATGTCCGTTTGCAAAGTACTGCAACGGCCTAAACTTGATCCAAGGTGAACAAAGTTTTGGTGTCAACAGTGTAAAGTAGGCTGCATTTGAAACCGTAAATTGTTTTTACTTTTATTCCACGCCGTAACAAATTACCCACAAACTAAATCGTTGTTAAAATTGCTCATTCTGCAAATCGTCTATTCAGCACGTAGATGAGTAATAAAGACCTTAACCAAACATCCAAAACTGAACTAGGAAATTGTGACTATTTGCAAAATAACGTGGCAGAAACAACAGGCTGCAGCACGTTACAAATATATATCTGTTTAGTCCCAAAGTATGGAACGGGAACAGATACTGCATCTGGTATAGGTATCAGCAAGTCGCACTCGGGTATCTTTTAAAACTTTACGCCTATGCTCATGATACTATTTAGAAGTGCTCAGTAAGCTTTTTTTCAAATTTACTAACATTTGGCGGGCCGCATGAGATCCTTTGCCGGGCCGCATGTGGCCTGCGGGCCGTAGTTTGCCCATCCCTGTGTTAGAGTGATATGTTATGCTTTAATTACAAATGTTAAACTGCAATACTGCAAGATAATAAATAAGAAAAAACTATTAACTCTGTAAACATGTGTTTTGAGCTTATAGTCTCACCAAGTGACTTGTTCAAATTGGTCTTTGGGACGCCATCTTCATCTTCCTGTATGTCCAACACTTTGTCAATACGTTTCTGTGCTTCAGTTATTGCAGACTTGGCCAGATCAGAAAATGCAAACCAACTCATGATGCCGATGTCATAAGCTCGATTTAAACAAAAACTACACACTACAGCTCCAAAGGAGTTAAATAGACATATTCCTTGTCTAAACCTACCAACAACCTAAAGTGTTTTTGTGTATACAGCAAAATATCCCGTACTAAATTGAGTTTAGGCTGGATTTCGTTCTCTTTTTTTGTTACAACGTACATGACATTGTTTTTCGCCTTTTTGAAGACTAATTGTTCTACAAAGCGGCTTTTAGTAGGTAAGTTTCAGACAAAGTTTAAAGTTTATATTTTACAAAAACGAAGCCTAAAAAAGACTGATCACAAGTCACAACATCAAAACTAAAGTGACGTCGTACTGTAATCTGTAAAGGACACACGTAAATTCCTCCTGCTGTCATCCGATTTCGTTTGCAAAAAAAAAAGTATAGTAACTATTAATGCTTTCAAAAATCGGTAAAACACATAACACTTTCTAAATATGTCGGGACATTAAGCACTACATTTCATGGCAAATGTTCAATTCCACTTTTAAACGAAAAATATGACAAATGTCGAGTCATATTGAATTTATTGTACACATGTATCCAAAACCGCCACAAACATATTTTCTTACAAGCAGTTACTTCACAATATTTAGTATCTATGGTTCTTCCCCATCGTTAAAATTCGAGTCTAAATTGGACAGTTTCCATTTAGGTTTCGCCAAAGGACTGGCAGGCCATGGTGATTTTAAAGGCGTGTGTCTGCCTCGGAGAGGAGAATCCAAAGCCGTTGGAGCTCTTGAAGTGCGCGTTGGTGTTTTCCATCTGAAAACGCATATGTTAAGTTACGATACGCCAACAATAAACCTCACAGCAATTCAAAGTGTTTAGTTATGGTTAGAGTCAAGTTCCTGCTAAGAAAAACGACAACTGTCAACAGCCCAGTGTTCACAAAGTTGTCTGTCCTAATCCGGTCTAAAATTTAGCAGCAACACTGCAGTCCAGTATAACTAGATGGGTTGAACTAAGTTCCCAAGTCGGAAAAACCGAACAAACAAATATACAACGAGACTCTAAAGTCGAAACGAGACAGACACCTCGACGACAGACGCAGTGTTGGCCGTCCATCAAAATAAAAATTAAACAAACTTACAAAGTTGGGACTTTTTAATTTACTTTTTACTCAGACCATGCTTATCTAACTGGGTAAATGACAAATTGTTTAAAGACTATATGCAACAAATCTGTCCCGATTGTGTAACAACGCAGTAGGCTACCTTTGTCTATCTTCCTCGGAATAACTAAGTACCGATTTAATCCACCTCCAAACATGTGGATACGAATCTTCACTTATCTCTGTTGAACCGATGGCAAGAATAACGTCAGTGTCAAGTTTAGACGGGGTGTTTCTGTATAAAACGAAATACAAATATAAAAACGAAACATTTTTTATTTATTTATGAAGCACATTACCCGCATATAAAAGTGCTCGTTTTGCAAGGAGCAGAATGAATTTCTGATTCGTTTTCTTCGGGTCTTGGTAGACTAAAATAAACATATATATAAGGATTAAACTTAAGTATATTTACAATCATGTGCCAGTTTACTAATCATAATACGTTAATCCTGTTGAAGGCATAGACTAAAATAAATGGGATTCGAACACATGGCAGGAGCTTTTCCGGAGCCGATAATGGGTATGTCGTAGTGGCTGGTCTACTAAAACGCGTTAGAGATAACCGCAGAAAAAAATTATGTTAACTAAAAGTTTCGTCCTTGACCATTTTCTAAGGTGAAGCTGCAGCGCATTTTGTACTTTACGCGCCCCAACACGTTTCCAACGTTGCGCAGGTATTTCCGACTTGGTGATTATAGTTTAGTGCAAATGGTGTCGCTATAAATGTGCCTGTTTGACATGTGAATTATGAAGCAAAAATCAGGCAGGATTTAACATCACTTCCATGATTAAAGTAAAGTAAAATGTCCAAAGCATTGCAACAACTAAGATATGATTAGCAAAACAGATGATTTAAAATAGCACAGATTTCAACATTACAAACTAAGATTACCTTCTGTCGACTAGTCGTCTTTCTGGCGTGTTCACAGAGGAAAGTGAAGAGTTAAAACTTTCGTCCTGTAAGTTCACCAAGTTGAGGTTCATCTTGAATGAGCTGGACAGGGCAGTTACATCCGACATAACTCTTGACGGCCTTACTGAAGGACTTCCAAAATGCCGTTCGTTATTAGTTGGCGAAGAGACTTTTTGTAACTGTTGTTGTCTTGCTTTTAGTAGGTTTCCTCTCAATGATTCAAGTCTTTTGTCTTGGGGTGTTGCATGATTGGTGTCATCAAAATTTGGTGCTTTGTTTTTACCACTTGGTGTTGAGGAAATATTCCACCAAGTGTTAGGGTCCTGGCCTAGAGGAGGATCTTCAGACACTGATTTTTTTTCATCCTGTGAATCGGACATTTGCATATCACATAGGTTCGAGCAAAGGTCATTGAGAGAATCTTCATGACTGAGAAACACCGAGCTTTCGTCAAGCTGAGACTCTTTTTTCTGTTCTTCAAATCTGTTAAACATAAAATATAGACCAAAACACCAAATACAAGACCAAAACAAAACTTTGCAAAGTTTAAGCAAAAGGAAGGCTTCCACTATCTGCTTTAATTTTGTAACACATATGATTTACTATAGTTACTACCATTAAAACATTTGTTATCCACATTATTGTGCATTTTCCTGGTTAAGTACTTGTCCGGTTGGATCCAAATGTAAGTCAACATAAAACAAATGTTTTGGGTTGCAAGGCTGAAATAGCGATATCCAAATAAAAGTTACAAGATTTTTAAAGAACTGTGCCATAAAAGGCAACAATCAACATTGTATATCTCCTGGTCTGGGTCATGTACTTTCATATGTATCGCATGTTTTACATTTCCACAAAACACATGTGAGAAATCAAAATAAGTCATAATATGTCTGTGGTTGAATGATAGTGTTGGCAAAAAGGTTCATCACACTATTTTTGGAGCACGTTACTCTTACCCAATGTAACAAATTGTGAAATCCATCACTAAAACAAACCTATTTTCCATAAAGTTTTCCAACAAGGTAAGTCCTTCTGATGTTGAAAAATCTGCATAGTTATCTAAAAACTCCCAATATTCCATCCAGGGTATTCCACACTTTTTTGCCAGTTCCCTTCCAATCCTTTCATCTCCACGATCCAAGTCTGATCGACGAATATGAGACATACGCTTACCTGTCAAAAAGAAATGTATTTTTTGATAAGAGAAAATATAGCAACATAAGCTTATTCAGAAAGAAGCAGAAACTAAACAGTAAATCATTATTTATAAAATCTAAAATAAAGTAATGTATGATCAAGTAAGTACAACAACAATTTTTGTTTTTTTGTAAAATAAACATGAAATACGGTACAAATGACACAGGCATGAAAATGAGGTTAATTAAGAACAAAAGTTGCATAAAATGTCAACAAATCTATTTTAAGCAACATTAAAGGCAATGTTGTTTTCAACTGACAAAAAATAAGAACTTGATGTTATTAAAAAAAAATTCAATAACCTTCAAGAGCTCTTTTATCAGGGGTCATCCAGTTGGTTTGCATTTTCTTTGCATCAGCACTAGTCATTGGCCCGGCAACAGCACTGACCACATGTATTGGATCCAGAGGGTCTGGCTTAGCAAAAACCACTGAGAGATTTTTGTTGCTTGATGGGTTCCATGGAGGAGCAACAACTGGAGTTTGTGAATTGTCATGGCAACGAATCAGTGGAACATAAAACTGGTCTTTCAAAAGTTCTTTAATACGAAGCCTTCGAAGAGGAATAATTGTATTACATTTACCAACAAAACATGCTTTTGACATTGTTTGTAGGGTTTAGGCGAATATTTTTAAGATTTCGCAAATAATATGCTACAAGCCTCTGATCTCAAAGTAACATAAACAGGTATTTTGGCAAACAGGGGAAAAGAGGCCATTATTGGCAAACTAAAAGTTCACCACAACATTCAGTCCTAAAATTCAATAAATCTCATTGGAACAACTTAAAATAAGTATCCAGCAAATGGTACTTTCAACATCATTTTAAACTTTACTTGGCCTCATTTGACCCTTGTCTTGAACATGCAACATCTTCTGGTGTTTGTCCTGCTTTGTTTCTCACTGTTTTACAACAAAGGCGGTGCGACAGTAATTCGCTCACCACATCTAGAAACAAAATGAGTTAAGTTGAAAAAATGATACATTTAATCCTTAATAAATTGAGAAATCAAATCACATGTACAAAATTAGTCTGTCATTAAGCAACCATAAATACTTATTTTGAAGGCATATTGTATAAAGTTTTATCTTGATTTTTTTATGTAACTGAAAATAAATCAAATCGGCAATAGTTGAGACCAATACAACCTCCGTCTTTTGCTTGAGGATAGAGTCGAAGACACAGTAAAACAAACACTTATTTTTTTATTTTTTTATTTTTTTTATCTTACCAACAAAGCCAAGTTTGCATGCAAAATGTAGAGGAGTTTCACATAGTATTTTGTCAGGAGTATTGAAGTAAAGATCCACAATGTGTTCAACTCTGTTGAGATCCAAATCAACTGTTTGCTTTTCACTGCTTTGCTCTGAGTTATACATTAAACTCTGAAAAGCAGGATCTTGAAGGGTATTTAAAATAAGCTTCACTAAGACAGGTTGATTTGATCGAGCAGCAGTGTGAAGCGCATTATACCTGTAATAAAAATATATTTAGGTGGCATAGGTGTATTTTAAAACAAATAATTGTTTAAATCTTGTTCAAGACGTGATAACATTTGAATAAGGAATTGATGATGACATTTAGGCGAAATATATATTCCTTAACATATAAATGACTATTCTGTTTTAACCAAGATTTTTGTCATCTATTGGCTTAACTGTTTTATTGTTGTTTTATACTGAGATTTCACATGCTTAAACACAAAATTTTCAAGTCGTCAAATTAGTTAAAAACAAGCAAAAGAAAATACATGAACATGTTGCCTATAATCAAATCAGTTCAAAGTCTGATTTTGGTAGTTACCTTGTGCCAGGTTTTAAAATAACAGGTGCATCTGCAGAGTTGATAAGGTAGCGAGGATTTTCCCAAACCATTTCTTTGAACTTGGTTACATCTCCATTTTCTATAGCTTTGTTAAGCTCATTCAGTTCTCGTTGTTTGGGCATTTTAAATTGATTACTTTTTTCAGATACAGTACTTTGTTGCTCATCGGTTGAAGATTCATTACTTTTAAACAAAAATCTATTATTTCTTGCCTGATATATGTAAGTCGCAAGTTGTAACACTTACACATTGGATGATTTAACATATGTTTCAGCATCCTCCCTACTCTGAAATGACTGCAATCTCCCTTTCTTTTGCTTAATCAGCAGTTTTAAAGCACTGTGCTTCTCAGGGAAAACAGTGGGACCTAAATTAAAACATTTTTTACAATTGTTGTTATCATATCAGATTTTTCTTACCTTTGTAAACAAAAAGCTTTGGGAAAAAGCTTGGATGTATGTTTGGAATGAATTTTATTTCTAATACGATGAACATAAATTCTCAATTAGGATCAGCCCTGAACCGCCTATGCCAGGGGTTCCCATCCTTTTTACGATCCCGTACCACTTGGACGCTCTGCACTGCCACACGTACCACCATAGAGAAAATGTGTTCTATAGTGCTCTATGCCACTTCTTGCAGAACAACTAATTTGTTCGAATCATATTTCATTCAACACTAGCTTAAGCTACAAAACAGTAGATGATATCTATCAAGAGCAATCATTTGACGTAATTAATGCCCACTGTGCCACAGCGTTGTTCGGCTTTTCATAGCAACTATGCTTTTTGTTGAGAATTGACATGACCTGTATTTTGAAGATCATAATGATACGAAACAACAGGAATAGTTACGTAACAATGACAATAGGCCTGGGGAATGTTTTTTTTTGTAAACAAAACCAGATAAACAAGATATAAAGTTGCAAATCGAGGTTTTTGTGAACAGAACAGAAGCTACTCGCGTATCACCTGAAAACCCTTCGCGTACCACTAGTGGTACGCGTACCACAGGTTGGGAACCCCTGGCCTATGCAGACCACCTATCATATCACACTCATATACATATAACACCTGATTTAGTATAATGTCTTCAATAGGCCTGGTGTACTATGATTTATTTTTCACAAATTAGTACGTAATTGCACAAAAAATAGTTGTAGTAGAATGTCAAATAAAGCCATAATTTTAACATTAGAATTACAATACACTGAACCATGACCCCAGCAAAGAAAAAGTTAAACAAGAAACATATGAAAATTTGCAACCAGTACCTTCAGTGCCACTTCCAACAACGGCATAGTAAATACCAGATTCAGAAACTTCTGGTTGACTTGTTGTAGAAACAGTGGTAGATGTGGGGGTAGTTTTAACCTCGGACACAATCAATGATTTCCTATCTTTTTTTGTTTTTGAAATTTCTGAAATTTTGACATCTAAACCATTGGAAAATGTTTTTTTTTTATGAACATTACTTTCAAATAAACTCCGTAATTATAATTTTTTAATGTCATGTTATTGTTAAATAGAACCACGAGAATAAATCGTAAGGTGTGCAACACAGGTTGAAAGTCATGTTTTTCACTTTTGTTTTCACTTAAATGTACTTTTTAAATCTTATATAAATCCATCGTCAACTTCAAACACACTGTCCTAATTACCTCCACACTGGTCCGTATTTGCTATATCACTGGGTTTCAAATTTTCCTTAGCTTCATTATCCAATTCTTCACATATGTTTCGCGTTGGAAGAGAAATAGCCAATTTTTTTGCAAGTTTTCTTTGATATAGTCGCCTTGTTGTTGGTGTTAACGGGGCAGGAGGAATACCTGCTGCTATCAGTTGTTTCCGTAGCTCCTCGTTTGTCAAACCAGTTATGCTTGACGGTATTTCAGTCATATTAATCGAGTTAAAACAAAACTTTTCAGGCGCAAGGTGATTTTGTTTTTCACGAGGTTTAGCGCCTTGGCGGGAATTTCCCTTCGAAGTAGAAAAATGTCACTTTTCTAGATCAGTGAAAAATGTCCACAAAGTTGTCTATAGAAATTTTAATATTTATACAGTTTTGGGAAGCACTTTTTATTCCGGATAATCAAGTGTTTTGGATGTTTAAATACTTAATTTGAATATTCCGCTTAATCGAATATTCTGGTTGATTGAGTATTCACGGTAATCGTATGTTCCAGATAATAATAATCTAACATTCAACTGTCCTATTTTTTTAAACAACAACATTAAACAAAATCTTTGTATGTAAGGCTATATAATCTGCTTAAAGTGTGTAGTATAATGGAAATCGCCCGCATGCAACATGCTTATTTTAGACCAGGGGTTCTTAACCAGGGGTACGTGTAGCCTACCCCTTGGGGGTACGAAGCAGCAAAGCAGGGGGTACGACATGCAGGGTGAAATTAGGCATGTTCGTGAAAAATGCGTAACAAGTTACTTTGTTGTATGTCTAGAACGGTTTGGTTTTTACTTACAATAGTGTTTAATGCATGCATTCAACATGCAAGTTATAAATACACTGAGTTTAATTCCTATTATTACAATTTTATTTACTTCCGTCGGTCAAGGTAGACAGGGGGTACGAGAATTTCATCAAAGCTCAAAGGGTACGAGCGCTAAAAAGGTTAAGAAACACTGTTTTAGACAAAAGGAGCAGAAAATTCGCAATTGTGTTGTGGCTAACAGTTGGGTATGGCAATACGTTTAAACACAGAAAGAGAAACTTTGAGACGACGTCAAATAGAATAAACGTTAAAACGGTGTCTTGGGCCTTTCGTCTAACCAGGCCTGAATGTTTGGTCTTTCGGCAACCTTTTTCTGCAAAGCTTTCAAGGCAGGGTACTTTTCCATGGAATCGGGTCTGAATAACTCAATGCTGAACGCCATTTGCATGAAGGCAAGATCAGCAAATGTTAGGTTCTACAGAAAAAATGTGCACTGGTTTAGAAAACAATTTGTCAACAGGCTATAAAGTCGATACAGTGTGTAAATTTGCGATATGCAAGTACTGTGTAGCAACCTACATTTCCAAAGAGAAATTTTGCACCAAGTAACTTGTATTTGGCCTCAATCTTGTCCAATATCGGACAAACGGAATTCGTCCACACTTCTTCCATCTGTTTCTCCTAAATACAAAAAAACATTTGCTAAGACGTCTAAAACCAACATTCAAGAAAATAACTTCCAATATACGAAGGAGTTGTAGGATAAGTCGGACAGGGTTAGTATTTTAAGGTACGGGCCTTTATCTTAGACCAGCGGTTATTCTCAAACTTATATGGTACCACCTGAAAACTTTTTCCATCGCTGCGTACCACTATCAACCCTGTTTGAACGGATAGACCAAGAAATAGGCCCCCTTTCTCAACCTGGCTAGCATATTTAGCGATTTCAAAGAATGTCCAAAACAAGAGTTTCGCCCAAATCAGGGCTGATCAGTGGGTCAGTTGAGTTGCAATTTTAGATCGGACTTATAGCAGAAAACTACTCGCGTACCTAAAAAGTTCCAGCGTACCATTAGTGGTATGCGTACCACAGTTTGAGAATCACTGTCTTAGACCCTCAATAAACGAAGGTATTTCAAATGTAAAGTTTAACTCAAATGAACAGCGGATATAAACATTTTCAATTAAATACCTTGCACGACAGAGTTGTAAGTCGGGTTACTGCTTAGGTTTCATCGAAAAAACAGCAGGCCTGATTCAGGCCCCGTTTTAAATTCTGTGCCAGTGTTTTTTTGAATCAATTTATCTGGCTAAGTAGCCAGTTGCTGGACCTGACCTAATGTCAAACTACAGCCCCAAAACGCCTTGTTCGAGAATCTTTGTCGATTGTGTTTGTGGTCTTGGTCTTTCCCGAGGCTTCAATATATAGACCTGTCAAGCAAATTTTCGAGCCTAAACGGGCTTCTCAAAAACAATTCGGGTTCGGGTCGGGTTTCGGGCTTGTGCTTTCGGGTTCGGGCCGGGTTCGGGTTCGGGTTTCAATTTTAGGCCCGTTTACAACTCTGGTCTACGAGCTCCTTGGAGACTTTAAATTAAGTGAACTATACCTTTATTGTACTATCCGATTCATGTAAAGGGAGTTTGTCAAAAATTCCATTGATGGTTTCAGTAAACATATCTACGTATGCCTCCATAAGTGAGTCCCAACCATTCAACTTCAACGCTCGCCCCAAATAACGTACAATGGCTCCGGTTTGGGCAACTCGTTGGCTTCCATCGATAATGAGGACTGGCAGTTGGCCAAACGGCATGTCTAAATAAGCAAATAAAATTGCACCCAAAGGGCATTGAAGCAAAGGCATTTTAGGCCTGCATGCGCTGCTGTGGTTTGGCGCCCACACATGGAATGTAAATGTAAACCATCAACGCATGAATTTATACAATACCCTTTAAACATGCCAAAAAATGAACTTGAATTACACCTTCAAAGCAGAGTTGCAAGCGGGCCCAAAATCTGAGCCCGAACCCGGCCCGAACCCGAAAGTATAAGCCCGAAGCCCGGCCCGAACCCGAAACGTTTTTGAGAAGCCCGTTTAGGCCCGAAATTTTGATTAACAGGCCTATCCACGAAAGCCTCGCAACAAAGGATGAGAAAGAAAAAAGAGAAAGACAACAAACACAATGAACAATAGTAGACAATGGCGTAAACAATATTTTTTGGAGTAGGGTGGGCATTAGGTCAAATCCAGAGACTTGTTACTTAGCTGAGTGATTTTATTTAAAAAAATGGCGGACACGGAACGTAAAGTCAGGCCCGTTTTAAGCCCGTTTTCTCACAAATACCTAAGCCCGAACCCGGCCCGAACCCGGCCCGAACCCGAACCCGGCCCGAAAAGCCCGGCCCGACTTGCAACTCTGCTTTAAAGACACCGAGGTAATCAAAAAGCCTTAAAAAGTACAAACCTACAATGAGTCGTTTTTTATCATTCTTAAAGCTAGGCCACTCGTTAAATGGAATTCTGACGTCTTCATATTCAATATTTCTTTTAACAAACATTAATCGAATTAACTCTGCCCTTCCCATGACGGGGAAGTACATAAGCTTGTACTGAAGCATTTTAAAATCAGAAATTCCAAAGTAGCAGAAGGGGTGAACATTGCGAAATGAACCGTCGTGTTGGTTTTTTGCAACAAACATATATGAAACAAAAATCACAATGATTTTAAATAATAAAAAATCGCCGAATCATTCAATCAATCAATATTTTATTTGTCACGCTTGGCATTGAAACAATTGCATAAAGAAAATAGTAACGAAAGTAATAGCTGCGCGACCGGGTCAGTTGAGAGCCAAACATTGGCCATCGAGTCACTTGACCCGTTTCTGTTTATTTAGGAATTAAAAGGATAAAGGGACGAAAAGAAACAAATAGACTATGCATTGTTGATGTTGGCGAGGCAAAGAAATGAAAAAAAATACATGAAGTGATAAGGCAAAACACAAAATGCAATAACGAACATAGATAGTACCGAAAAAGAAACTTTTGTCACAGAAGGGAATTAATTACACGTATGACGCCCATCAAAAACTAAAAATATTTGTTTGGTATTGTTTGTGTTTTGCATGAAAGTTAGTTAACATTTTTGCTTTCGATGCCCTTAAGGTGATGGGTGTGGCGCATAAATGCTGGTATCAAAACAACACAGCATGTTCAATACGCGTCATTTGAGTGCACGATAAATAAACAATAGCAACAATTTTTCAATTAAAACAAAATCAGCTATAACATGTAATGCGCTATAGAATCAAAAAACAACATTCATTTGTAAAAAAAATGAATTCTTCTTGAACCAATCGGACCCCACTGTTTATTGACTCCAAGGTATAGTTTGATTCTTATAACCAGTCTCATCATGGTTGTTGCATAATCCAACATGGCGTGATGCGGCGCAATTCAACATGGTGTGATATTTCAAAATCGAACATATGTTTTGCCAACAGAAGGCAGGATGTCCTGTTTTTTTGCAAACGGCATGTTTTTTTCGGATTGTGACAAAAAAAACGTTTATGCTCGCCGTTGTTAAACAAACTAGAACCACTCATTTCAAAAATGGATGATTGATGTATATTTTCTCGTAACTTTCATTCGCTTTTTGAAGTCTAGAAAAGAAACCTACGACGCAAGCTGGCGAGAGGCATGTTAACGCCTCGCATTAGCTGGATCGGGGCGGATGCTTCATGTTCAGGGTTGGGATTGGTTGTATTAAGACTGAAGCATAGAATAACAGTTTGCTATGCCTTTGTTGTAGTCCTGTGTTTGTATAATCTTAGATGTGTAGTTAATATTAGGGATTGTTTTCATACTTTGTATGTCAGCGGTTCCCAACCTTTCTTGTGCCGTGACCCCTTGATAACATTTGCCAAGTTGCGGTGACCCGAAGAATAAAATTAGTAGGCTGTAAATTAACTTGACTGTATTTTTTCTCAACAATAAATTGGTCAATAAGTTTATTTTGTTGGGGATAGTGGCTCATGGCCTAAAACGAGTTGGGAACCATGCCTTAGGCGGCCCCAGTTGGGGTCGCGACCCACAGTTTTGGAAACGCTGATGTATGAAATCAGATAATCTGCCATTTTTGCCCTGTGTGTTATATCGTAACCTGTTTATTAAAATTAGATGGTGGTGTGTAAATGGTTGAATGCATTTGGAGGTATTGCCCTGCTCAAATTTAAACTGAAATTAGTACACAAAGATCCATAAGCGTAATTCACGCTTGACATAGTGCAAAATGAAAGTCTTAATCTCTGTTAATATAAGATTGTATTTTGGTTTGTGACGTCAGTTTCAACTTGAGATAGATATTGTAGTCTTAATAGGTTACGAGAAACGTTACAATGGTACTAAAAACAGTGTGGTAACAATCAAAACGTACATGGTGTTACTGTTGTGGCTTACTGTTTATTATGTAGAACAACCAATTCTATACTCGAGTCCATTCAAACATAGCGCTACCTGTAGCTTAAAAAGGTGCCCAAACGCGTAAAAAATAAAGACAGCCAAATTCCCATGTTTTCTCAGAACGTTGCGTGGAGAAACTGTATTACAAAAAGAGCCTTGTTGGAACAGGACACGATCAATGCTGCAGTTTCGTGCAGATTACGAACACGCTTCTTAACCAATCTTTCACGATGAGCGGAAGTGCCTACTAACGTTGGTCATACTTATGACAACGTATGCATATACGCCAACAAGCAAGGCTGTGCAACACTACAAAAACATACAGCATGCAGTACGGTGTAACCAGTGGTCGGCTTCGCCCGGTTCGCACTGGTTCTACAGAACCATCTCATAAAATTTTATGAGATCAGCGATCCGGTTTGCATTACTGGTTAATGTCAAAGGAATTTTGTAACAGAAGCGACTGAAAAATATGACTTTTGTAAAAGAAACGGCTGACAAAAATTTTAATCCTACCACTGGTTGTAACAATTGCTTACCGAGCTTTAGACAATGTGAAGCAGTTAGGCAAACTGCAAAAATATGATCACCAGTTTTAGTGATACATGTAGTAAGCCCAGATAATTTATATCTCAAGTCTTAGCGTCTAGTTTTTCAATTGTCGTTATTTCAGTTGCCACTTGTATAAGTTTACATGGAAGAAAGATTCAATGGTTTTATTTTGTCCCTGTTTGATAATAAACCGCCAGGTTCCAAGGTTCTTGTGGACAATGAACAAAAAGTAAAAACAGTCGTTTCCTAAAAGTCCTATGACAAAGAAGGCGGTGGAAATGTTTTTAATGCCGCTCGTTAAGTCAAATAATTATTACTAAACGTGCCAACTTGTTTGTGTCTAACAGTGATTGCGTGAGCTGTTTTGAACTATATGATCAAAAAACAGACAGACTGGCACGTGTAGACTGTTAGGATTAGTACATAGGGAAAAAAACGCAATAGAAGCACGATTTATCACAAAAAAATAAATTTCTTAATCAAGTGTCTTGTGGTACCGGCCTTGCATCCCAGTGTTGTAATTTTCGAAAACAGTACGTAGACTGATGATGTAATTTCCGAAAAATTAGTTGTTTCCTGCAGTGGTTAAAACTACATTACTTTGTTTGATGTCAGGCCTAAACAATCAAGCTTTGTGACAAAAAATGCAGCAACATGATTTTTTTGGCTTAAACTTAAACAGATAGTGGATGGCGCACGTATGCTGCGGCCTAATAACCTCACATTTGTAAACAAGGCGCGTAACAGAGCACGACTGTGGCAGTTTAATGCAGTAGGATTAAAATATTATGAGTTAAAAGAAACTCAACAAGATCACAATGCACAATGCCTGCGTTGCCGGTTTCAGCAAGCAGTATGCACTATATTACCTCTGTGTTACCAGCTTTAATTAAGTTACTTTTCAAATGAGGAAAGGCTGATAAAACAAGCTACATCTTCGAAACAACAGACAACGATCGGTTCCCGGATGCTCATGCCGTGTTTCCTGTTTAGTTTTAATGCTGAATGGTACAAAACAGCACAAACTTTTTCTTTCTGATGCAAGCTAATATTTAACTATCAATAATTGCAGAACGACGTACTAAACGGTTGCTACAATGGGTATAATACAAATCAAAAAGAATAACTTTTTGGGGGCGTACAGTTGCAGGTAGAACACAGGATTTAAATTTGGTGAATATTTTTCGTTCTAAAGGTGAATAGTGTAGTCTAACTTTGACAATAGTCATCAGCAAAGGCAAAATTCCGTCGGACAGAAACCGAAGATCAACAGATTCGTAAAAATCAGCAACTAAGGGACTAGAACATATTGCACAAAACTGTACAAAACGACCTTGACTCATGGCGTGCCCTTACTTAGCAAACCAAAAGTAAGTTTTTATTTCTGATTCTATTTACGATTTTATAGATGCAATTAAATAGCACTAAGAGGTGCGAGCACATACTTGATGATTGTTAACAAACGACTTCACAATGTATGCAGTGTGTGTTCAAATTTGAGCGATACGAGCAAAAGCTTCCGTCTGCCATTTGTGGTTGTTTATCATGTAACACTTACATGCAGCCCTATGTGTATATATTTGTGGATTGTAGTTGGTAGTAAGCTTTCTAGCCTCTTTGTGACTGATGATCCTCCTTCATTATTCGCTGTACGACAATTTTACCTGAGACTTTTGGTTATCAGTTGATGATTTGGTGTTCATAAGTGATTTTTTTAACGTTGTAGTTTGCATACGGATGATTCAGGACAAGAGACAAAGGACGGCAAAGTTTCAGTGCGTTATGAAAACTATTTGTGTGTAAGTACATAAAGTGTTAGAACCTCCGTACACAATCCTTTAAAAAACTACTTTTAAACAGTAGCTCGACATGACATTATATATATAGTGTCATCCGCTTAGCGGTTGAAGGTTGTCGATAATGTGTCCATCTTTAATTGTTATTAGTTCTGAAATAGATGACCATTTCTCGCAGGACACACATTTACATGTACAAACTTAAACTTAAATGTTCGCATTTCTGACAATAAAATGTTAAAAGTCCTAAAGCTTTTTACAGTTTCTCTGAAATAGCTTCATGAGCCTCAGTTTGGAAAACGCGGGGTCTATATAAGTTGAACGTTTTGATAAAAATATACCAATAGTGTATATAATAGTCAGCAATAATAATAATGACATTTGTATGCTAAAAGATTTTCGAATTTTTTTAAAGCGAACAGATTTAGAATGGGGACAATGCGACTAGACATAACACAAACATATCATTATGACGTTTATTTCAGTTGTCGAAGATATTAACCGCTCAAAACATGATGACTACCGCGAAAGGAGAGACGTATGTTCATGATGAGCATCTATTCATCACAACGCATCAAAGTAATAGCCTATAATGTTGGCATTTCATAATCTTATGACCAAGAAGTTTCTTTTTGTAACTAGCAAAGTATTTACAGTATTTTGCATTGTGGATAACATGGGCAAGTCAGTATATAACAAAATTGACTACCGTTGGGATGTGGGGCCATAAACGACAGCTTTTTATTGCTTTTAAGAATGCAAAATATTTTGTGCCTTACTTGAATTTAGTTAAGCGGAGTTTATTTTCCTTGATAAAAGACAACACAGCAACATAATTGCGCATAAAAACAACATAAAAAACAAAGCTTTAATTAGTTGTGCAACGATAAAATGTTATGACAGTATACCATAGAGTCGCTAAATTAAGTAAATCACTAAGGCCGTGTCAATAGAAACTAAAGTCTTTATTTTAAAATACTTGCTACAATATAAGTGGTGTCAAGCACAAATAAGTTAATTCTAAAACCTACTCGCTTTTACGATCGTTCTTTCCCACCTTTTTCCACTACTAAAACAATATGGGTATCAGATTTGATGCACCCCCTTAAGGTATAAAATATTTTAAGGTTTTATTAGACATACTTATTGCTCGCAGCTTTCGAGTTGTGGTTCAAACAAATGCTGTTTGAAATCAACTCAGCCCGAACAATTTTCGACACCGATTACTTGGAAGAACGAAATATGCTGGTTGTCATTTCTCGAATGAATAGAGTCGTTGAAATCATCAAGGTACAATTCAAAACAGTTTATTTCCTTTAAGGCTTCTCACAATTTTTCAGACAATTTCAGCTTAAGTTAAAAAGAATATCTGGTAGATTAAACTCTTTTGTTCAATTAACACGAACATATGTTATCATTTCTGATTTGTGTTTAGCTTCTCAGCAGTCAGTTTTTGGTTTTGGAAACGATGACTTCACAAGACTTCTTTGATTTCCGGTGATGGATGTTGTTGTATTGGTATTTTACATTGCCTCGTAAAAACCACGCATATAGCAACTTTATCAATACAAACTTTGGACATTACTCAGTGTGTAATAAGGGTGCCAAAGGTTAAATCGTCAATATATTGCAGACATCTTTTGGGGAACAGTTCCGGTTTTCAGAGCGTGCAATTTCGAATGCTTGAAAATAGACTGGGGGTGAGATCAGTAAGTAAAGCGTTTCAAAGTGGGAAAAAAGTTTATACTTGACAAACTATAATGGTTAACCCAATTGACAGGAATCTCGAATTCGCCACAACGGAGAGGATTACATCATGTCGTTTCTTCCAGATGACCGAAAAGCGATCATCCAATCAGAAAAGGACAAATCACTGTTTGAGTTCGTCAACAGTTGGCTAGAGCGAACTCCAGGTCTTGAACCTGGTAGATTTGATTTCTTCACAAATTTTAGGGCTAGCGTTGAAGCAATGCTGAGTGAAGCTGAAGATATGGCACAGGTTTGTATAAAAAGTTTTGAAAAATAATTATCTGTTCTTAAGTGCCACACACAAATTGCATCAGCTCCAGACAGTGCACACTTTTTCGACCTAAGACCTCATGGGTGCTGCTTGTTGAATCTAAGTTATTTTAAAAGTGTATGTAACCAAGTTAGCACGAGCACACGCAATCGTATAAGTTCTGTATTTAGTATGAGTTCTGTATTTTATTTTAGTTGTATTTAAAATGTACCATCAAGTTTCTCTTGCTCGGGCACCCTAGTTTGATTCTGTGGCCTCTTGTCGGAAAATAAGTTCTTATTTAAACACTAAACCTTCGGTGAGAAGTCAAATTACTTTGCAGAGTGAACATATCTCTTTATTCTAAACTTGTATAGTTTCTTCTTTGTAGAATTTGATTAAACATTTGTGATAAATCAGCTGTCCCAGAACTGTAGTAGATTCAGTTTACATTAATAATTCGTGATAAAAACTTCCCGTTTGGCGAGCAAAACAAAAACATTTTTTGGCAGCGATTGTTTTTTCTCGTGCTTGGTTGATTACTGTGACAGAAACAAAGTTTTTCTTGCGCAGAACGTCCAAGACCCAAAAGCACGCGAGCATGAAAATCATGAGAACGAAAACAATCGATCAACTTTCAACACTCTGTTTGATGAGAAGGCTCACGATTTGCTCGTGAAAAGAGGCGACAGACGGTTTTCTCTAAAAGCAATCAGGGTTCGTAATGTATACATTTTTTCTTTTCTTCCAATGATTGAATTAAGTTCACAAAAACATTAGGTCATTTATCTTTAAGAATTTCACATATATATTTCGCTTTAACAGCACCACCAGTACAAGGGTCAATATCCACCAAGCAACAAGCTGTTTTTTCTGTTTGAAGTACAAGTATTAACATACTTAAATACGACACAATGTCCATGTTCATCGCTTTTGATATCGTTTAGCATCAGAATAACTGTCAATTGTCTTTAATACCCAAACCGAAAACCGAAAAAAATCGACAAAATTTATTTTTTAGGAAAATAATATTTGTATGGTTGCAATTCTAAAGTGGTAGACAATTCTGCTTTGTTTTTTCTTAAATACCACATCGTATCTTGTACACAGGGAGCACTGATGATATTTTTGTATCGCGACGAACCTCGATTTCATTTGCCATTTCAACTTCTGCAGTGTCTAACAGATATCGACGAACACCTTAACAAGTTCAGATGTAAGTTAAGCGTCAAACTGTGGAGGTAAAGTTCGAAGCATTAGATAAACAACTGCATTATCCCATTCTGTCGCCAGATAACCACGCCTGCTTGGCTCAACGTATGGTTGGAAACAAGCTTGGAACTGGAGAGTCATCCGGTTATCACTATCTGCGTTCAACTTGCAGGTTGGTCAAAAATTTTTCTCAAAACTTCCTTTTGACTTTTTAGTTCCAAAATATATGCCAATTTTACCGTTCAAATTATCTTTCAAATTGTCCTGATGGATAATAAAAGATTGGAGGATACTAAATACCTGTAACAAATGCCTTTTTAGCGATCGTTACAAAATTTTCCGTGACTTGACGTCTCTTTCTACTTTCCTGGTGCCACGTGACCGAATTCCGCCTCTCAACAATCTGATGAAACGGACACTTGCATAACATATACTGGAAGGATTGGGGGAATCTAGTCCCAAAACTTAAGACTTTTTGAGGAAGCTGTTGCAAATAGGCGTACCGTTTTTCAAGTATGTCTGTATTTAAACATTTGGACGTGAATACAATGTGTATTTTCGCAGGTTACGCTACATGTTGTTGACGCTTTCTTCTCAATAAAGTTGCAATGTATAGACGTCTATTTAATATGTGGTAAAAAACTGTTTACCAAAGAACTAATAAAAAAATTGACAAAACACAAAGACTTAAGTCTTAAGACTTAACTTGAGACCCGAACTATTATGATTTGACTTGTGATACGGACCGCACAGCGACTCATTCCTGAATCTACTTAAGATCCAATCGCAGCAATCGAGTCGCCCATTTCAAAAACTTTTATTGATTAGAGCTCAAAGTTTGAGATTAGGAGAGGATCAAGTTCTGTTGGGTTTAGTTCAGTTTTGCCTGAGCTCATCATAATTTATAACGTTTTGATGCCACAAATAGGAGTTTGTATAATTTTCAGATAAAATAATAATTTCCCTCTTCAAAGGATTTGTGTACAAAACACGTTCTGGCTATTGCTTGCGTAGATATATATAGCAACAACACAAACCATGACTCATTTGACATCATTTCAGCAAGCATCATCGCGTCACGCTTACGTCAAGTGCTTCAGTTTTGTTGTGATGGGTTTTTCTCTGAATATTATGAACGGTATTATGTCCACTTACTTTACTACTTTAAACATAAATTCGTTCCGAAAACGGGTGGTTTTGGGTTTAATCACAAGTTAATCGAGCTTTTACCTTACACATCAAACATCATTAGCAATCAGATATGTTATTTTATGATGACCAAAGCACACAATAAAAAGACTGCAAAACTTTTGTACCTCCAATATATTACCTAGGCCTAGGACAGGGGTGGGGAACCTGCGGCCTAAAGGCCGCATGCGGCCTTTTAGGGCACTAAGTGCGGCCTTCGATGTCAGAATACAATTTAGGATGTTGATAATACACCCTGCACCAGGCGCTAAAAACTAGACAGAAACGTTTTTTTACCTTTATTCCACATTACTATTTGATTGGTTCTAGGGCAGCGGTTTTGAAACTGGAGCCAAATGTTTGCGCTGGTACACAAAGCGATATCCGTAGAACTGCCAAGAGACCAAGGTTCTACAATCTTACTTGTGTTGCAAAAGAACAATTGATTGCGCATAATCGAATGTTTTAAACTCGTCTGTGATGCCACAAGCTGCTCTTAGATTGATATTGACAAACAAGCGAGTTTCTACATTAATAAAATCCTGCGTTGTAGTGAGGGTCGAAATGTAGTGACGAATTTTATTTAGCTTGGACCGTAAGTCCAATAGCACATCAACCATTCTGTAAGTCAAAAAGTTTGAATGCCACTGTCCTTGGCCTGAGAAATAGTCTATGCGGCCTGAACGAGTGTCGATAAACCGTTTGGCGGCCTTCACAAACAAAAAGGTTCCCCACCCCTGGCCTAGGATATCCTATAATATGCATTGTGCCACCCAAACAGGAATAAAATAGGGAATGTTTGAAAGAGTAAATGACAAAGGATTAAAATACAATGAAACCATTATTACGTGAACAACGGAAGTCGATTTGTTGTGCTGCGTCACTTAGACTCGACCCACAGTAAATGTATCATAACTCAGTATGATGCAAGATACGTATTAGGTTGTGGTGTGTATGAGTCAAATAATTACAAGCGTAGGTCGTTTGTAAAATTGCAGTTGAATAGGCAACACTGCTTCTGAACCATTCTTTAGGCAACGAATGTGGCGAAAGGTTATTGATTTTCGTGATTTCTTTTAGGTTTAGATAGCGCTTAAGTTATCAAACGAGGATGAGGGCTTATGAGCCAAATATTTTTACGCAGCTTTTTGAGGGTCTATTTTAAAGAAACATGTTTAAAGTCAAAATACTTGTTGCACAAGCGTACTTATACCCTTGTAAAATACGGTCTACGACAGTGTTTCCCAACCTATGGGTCGCGACCCAAAGTTGGGTCGCCTGAAAATTCTGTTGGGTCGCCTTTTTTTTAACAAAAAACATCTACTATTTGACTTTGTTTCGTAGTGTTATTATTTTATTTCCCAAGACTTTAAATTGTTGCCAAATAATAATTTTGTGACAATACAATACAATAATGGGTAATTTTGTTTGTGACGTCATAAAATATGTGTTACATCACTGTTGAGCGTTGTCTGGCTGATAACGCTTTGAACCAGTTCTCAAGTTCGGGCTAAATGGAAATGTTTGGTCAATAAAACGATTATTATTTGTTTGATAATTTTCATAGTAATTTTTTTTTTCATAGTAATTTTTAAAAAACTTTAAGAGGCAAAAATACAACCAAAATAGTAAGAAGGTATGTCCATTGGTCGCGAGAGACCACAAAACAAAACTTTGGGAAGTATTTGGGTCGCGTCAAAAAAAGTTTGGGAACCACTAGTCTACGATATCCTTTCAAATTGGCCTGGTCGTTCATGGCCTGAAAAGTTCAGAACCACTGATCTAAACACTCTATGGTGCCCCATACTAGAGTTGCAATGTACCCGAAATTGGAGTCCGAACCCGGAATCAAGCCTGTTTGTTAAAAAAAAAGCTAAGCCGAAACCCGCCCCGTCTTAAAACTCTGCTATACATACAGTTTAGGGCAGACAACTGAACAGTGTGATTTGTTGTATTGTTTTTTGTTGTATACATTCATAAATAGCGTTTGGCAGTGTATTTGAATACAGTAAATAAAATTTAATTAAAATAAAATTCGGCTATGAAAGTATTCTATAGAGTCCCTTGGCAGTGTATTTGAATACAGTAAATAAAATTTAATTAAAATAAAATTCGGCTATGAAAGTATTCTATAGAGTCCCTTGTCCATTGAACAGCTGATACACCCCATCCTTTGTGTACTTGTAGACAAATATTTTAGATCTGATAGTTTTCTTTTATTGCTATGCGATCTTGTCTTTGTCTTTGCGATCTTGTCATTTATTGCTATGCGATCTTGTCTTTGTCTTTGTTAAAACAATTGTAATGTGACCCACGCCAAAATGTACGTTTGGACAAAAGTCGAAACCTTTGCGTGAAGCTATTGATCAGAACCACATAGTTCCTGAAAACTTAGACAAATCGGCTAAATTTTCTAACAGGAATAAGCTTAAGTAGATCGTGATCGTAGAATGTACCAGAGATTTAAAAAAAGATTTACGTTATGGCAACAAAATGGTTTCTACGTGTACACTGGCAAGTTTTTGCAGGGAAATTCCCAAGAGCACAAATTGTTTACTTAGTCCAGTGGTTCTTAACCTTTTTGGTGTGGTTTCCCACTAAAGTCAATCACCAACTTCGAATTTCCCCCTCTGTTATTTTTATAAACATGTTTTGTGCTCTACGTTAACAAAAAAAATATTCTTTAAATGAAATAATTTTGTGGAGCGCTTTGGTCTGGATCCTAAAGGTATAATACAATCTTATTTAGTTTAAATAGTGCTTCTGTGAGAGATTAAACTTTTTGGAATACTGAAAAGTCGGCTATGCTTGCATTAGTCATTTATTGCATCACAATCAACAAAGGAAAGGCTTTTATTCTCGCACAACAGCAAAGTCATTGATTGTTTCAGTCTTGTCTGTGATGTAACAAACGGCCTTTGGATTTGTATGTGTCTTGTAAACCTTGGTTAAATCAATCTTACATGTTGTTGCAGAAAATTTTTAGTAATGTAGCTTTCAACGGTTAATTCAAAGCCGGTTTCGACCATCGAGCCCGAGTTTGCTCTTTTCAAGCTTACACAATTTCCCTCCGAAAACATTAAATTTCCCACCGGTTAAGAACCACTGACTTAGTCCATCTTTGTGATAGCTCAATTCTGTAATATTAATACAACTACATATAAATGAGCCAAGACCACTTTGGTTCCCAAGCAGTTGGCTGACCCTGTGAATCAAGTTCCTCTGTTATTTGTTCCCAGTTGAGGCTTTAAACAGACATGCGAACATGAAGTATCGTAATCTGGCTAAACTGGCCCATACAGCCCATCTTGTCGCCAGCTGCATTGATGAGACGTTTTACTTCGAGAGTAGAAATAGTGTGCACTGTCTCTAGTTCGATTACATATTGTTTACTGATATGCTCTATTGCCGAAATGCAGACAGAAAAGGTAACTGGCAAATTTGTTTAGGCAAAGCGCCGTGACCCATAAAGGCTACAATAATGAGTGCAGCGCAGTATTTCGTACTGTATGCATCATAAGGATCTCTTCAGCACTACTCTGTTGTTTTTGGTGCAATTGAGCAATCAGTGTGACATCCTCGTGTTGTAACTTGGTCCATAGTAATTTTTTCCAGTGACAAGCGTCAGTTTAGTTCACACAACGTGAGAGTCAAAGCAAGTTTTTTGTACGACATGCATTTAATTGCCTGCTCAGATTAGGTGTTGCAATAAATGTTTGATCGTTTTTCCGGGAAGATAGTGTTTTGATTTGTGTTAGTTAAAAAAAAGCGGCATGTTGCGTGTCATTTTGCTGATGTTGTCGCCTCGAGCATGATCCTATCAACATACTTTACGAAAAAGAAGGTTAAAATTCGAATAACTCATAAATCATTTTTCGTTAACAGGAACCCTTTGTGCGAAATTGTGTATTAACTCTGACCGCTGACAGTCTTAGCTCATGGCGTGCCCTTACTTCGCAAACAAAAAGTAAGTACATTTTTGTAAATTTGCACGGCTTTTGTGGGTATATGTCAGTGATTTTCAACCATTGTTCCCCGGAAAGTTAGTGTTCCGTAAAAGAATGTCTGGTATTCCGCAATAAATTTATCCATGGAACATCGGTCGAAAATCACTGGTTGAACGCAATGAACCATTAACAGTTTCAATCCATCGGTGTTTTGCTAGAATATTTTAATGCAAGTACTCTGTGGTTTAAAAAAGGTTGAAAAACATTGATATCAGCAGTGGTTCTCAACCTTTCATGCACCATGGCCCCTAAGAGTAACTTTCGGGCATCATATGTGACGTTTGTTTGCACAACGTGCTGGTTTTTTTAGGTTGTAAGAAATGAATTGCAAAAACACTTCTTTTTTGGGGTCACTGCACACATTTACGCTTGAATATTTTCACGAACACAGCAAAGAATAGCTTGCAATGATTTTGCGAATTGTCATGTTCTTCTGTCATATTGTCACGTATCATGACGACACAAAGCATCCACGTCAAAGGTTAAAAGGCAGCGCCCACATATAAGTCATATTATTCAAATACAATACACTTTTCTCTGTGTGGGCAAAGAATGAATCCGACAGGTTCAAAACATAACGGCAAGTCAATACATATTGTGCATTTAAAAAATGTTGCTTTAAAGTGATAACAGCGATTTCAAAGTAAACAATGTACATTGCAACATTATGTTGACTTTAAAGCAGTAAAACTTATTGGTTTTAAGAAAGTAAGCAAACTCGACGAAGAAATCGTGTGTTGTAAAACAACAAGCGACTACAGAAACCTTGTTTTTAAACTTTAATACAAGGTTAAATGAAGCATGATATGACCATACTATCATTACTGAGACTATACGTGAGATTAACGGGGGTCTGTGAAGCACATTACCTATTTTGCCATCACGCGCAGTGCTGGATTAACCATTAGGCAAAGTAGGCACGTGCCTACAGGCCAGTCAAAAATCCAGGCCACTTTAAATGATTTGGCAACACTGATAATTCTAATTTTTTAGTTGGCAACCCTGATTTTCGGGTCACTTATAAAATGTGCCTACAGTCCAGCAGACCCTTAACCCGCACTGATCACGCACGGCAATTTTACCCTTGAATAATTTGTGAAAATCGCTATTTTGCCAAGTTAAAGTTGTTGTTTTTCTGCCGCAGTGTTCGCATGGATGATTTGGGACAAGATTCGAATGACGGAAAAACTCCACTGCGCTACGAAAGTTATTTATCCGTGAGTAATTAACCTGAACTGAGTCCAAATACACGATATCCCTTTAAGATAGAAGAATAAAAAAATGATTCTAGACGTACAATTAGGCAAAGTCATGCAGGATCAACAGTTTATGTTTTGATGTAAGCTTTTCTTCAAACCAAAAAAATTAACAACTGGAAGTAGTACGATACCCTACAATCCACGTTCAACGCCAGAAAACGGTTTGATCACTTATTTATTATGCTGATTATGTTTTTAGTTGTCAAAAATATTGACCGCACAACACCTAAAGAGCGCCGAAGGGGGAGTAACACCGATTCACGATGAGCATCTTTTCATTATAACACATCAAGGTAAAACAAATATCATGACATTTATTTGAGCACGATATCACAAGAATCTATTGAGATGCACAATGCCGCTTTCTAGGGGAAATCTCGTGCAACCAGGCGTAAAATACTAAGTCTATCGCATATGAGGGACTATTGGCCAACCAGGCAAATCCAAAAAGTAATTTACGCTTGGATGACCATCTATGCAACTTTTTAGCATTGTTTCAAAACTGGCCAAAACACTTTTAAGATAAATAAATTGGGCCAAATTATCCCTCATTTTGTAAAATGCAGATTACTCATTTAAATTTCTTGCAGCCTTCGAGTTGTGGTTCAAACAGATGCTTTACGAAATCGACTCTGCCCGAACAATTTTCAACACCGATTATTTGGAGGAACGAAATATGTTGGTCGTCATTTCTCGAATGAACAGAGTCGTTGAAATCATCAAGGTAGAGTTACAACAAACAATTTTTACATGTTTTTTTGCGTTTGTGATGTTGATAAAAACATATTTTCATTTATTGTTCAGCTTCTAAACAGTCAGTTTTTGATTTTGGAAACCATGACCTCACAAGACTTCTTTGATTTTCGGTAAGATATATTTTGGAGTATTTAAATAATGTGCTTGCATTTGGTTTATTTTATTCCGTTCTGCTTCTTTCGTGTTCTAAAGATTTATAGTTACATCATTATAAGGTCGCGTATTTTATTTACAAAAACACAAGCGAAATAAAACACTAGCACGTTTCCATATTGTGAAAAAAGTTATAGAATGCAATGTATTTGTAATGATATACGGTCTTATATTTTTTGCTCAGAATATCTGGCATGGTGTCCTCAGTCGTAAATTGACTATGAGTATAATTTTGCAGGGATGTATTGGAAAGCGGTTCGGGATTTCAGAGCCTGCAGTTTCGATTGCTCGAGAACAGACTTGGATTGCGAGCCGTAAGTGAAGCGTTTTGTGGTTTACCGCTGTGGTTAAGCTCTCGGGACCTACTACCTTGTAGCGTGGAGCAATAAATGGCCATGGAAAGTATACAAATCCAACCTCAAGAAATTAGCTATAATTTTCACGTTCCAAAATCAAGTTATGTTGCTTCTTGGGGGGCATTGTAAACACAGTTGGGTAAAACCAACTTCAACAAGAAAACTTACCTAGTGTTCACCTGTAACATTCGCGTGATAACAACCGAAACAGAGTGGTCCAAATTTATTTGGTTCAAAGTGGTCCAAATTTATTACGGGCCAAAAAATCGTAAACTTACTCCGCGGGCTAGTGCCAATACTTTTCTGAAGGTAAAACTGTTTTCTGGCACAAACATCACTGTAACTATACACAGTTTTCAATCAATAGATAGTTTTCCCCATTTTCTTTTTATCTTTTATGGTTGTATACCAAGTAACAGCCGTCCAAAACTTTCAGTTTCTACCCTAAGGCTAAAAAATAATCGACTTGTTGACGCAGCACCCTTAATTACACAAAACAATGCCTTGTATACCTTACAATAGGAGATTTTGCTGTATTTTGTGTCAAAGCAAATTTTTTTGTGTTATTTTGTGTTAAAGCAAATTTTTTTGTGTTATTTTGTGTTAAAGCACACTTATTGTTGTCCGTAAAATGTTGGACTTTCGCGGGCTAAATTATCTCGCAGGCCTGCAGTTGGACTCCTCTGAACAAACACATAAAATTTACACAGCAAATTCCTAGCACATAATTAAATAGCCTGACAAATTTAGTGAGAAAAAAACAGCCATAAAAACGTGTCTTGATAGTCACTAAACAAAGTTAACATGTCATAGTGACAGACTTCATGACTGACTGAGGTCGTAATAAGCATGGTTGGCGCGGTCACGGGGAAGGGGCGTGTTTAAAATAGGCGGTTTTCATTGGCTAAATCTAGTTCATGAACTGTGTCGTTGCACCAACAAGACAAACAACAGTCTGCCTTTGTGATGATGTGAATGGTTGAATTGTTTCGAGTGGCAAAAGCTTTGAAGGGGAACTTTTTGTGATTGTGGCGGCTCCACGATATACTTCAGCAGCTATTCTTGTGCATTGGACCCTACAACGACAAACTGGGCAAATTTTACACAAAATTGAGTGTTCGCAGCAATGTAGGTGTACAATTAAAATAATCTTATTTTATCTCCGGCATAAGACATTTATACAGATTGGTTGCGCGATGCCGTTGCTCTCAAGAATATTGGTTGCAATTCTGCAGTGGTTCGTAAGATAAAAAATCTTGATAGAATTACTTGTTTTATCAAGCCACAGTGAATTCAAACTCACAAACCCTCTTGGATTAAATAGAAAAAAGCACTTACTTTCAAAGTCAAACACCAACCCCAAACTGCATGTCAAAAAGAATTAAGCATGTTTTACGCGTTAACTTTGTGTGTAATTCATTTGTATTAATTTATCAGCCTTATAGCGTTAATGTCTCCCGCGCCATGAACGTTTTTCCCGCCGAAGTTAAAACGTGAAGTTTGGTGTCAGACAGACACGTACCCATGCCATACGCCGTGCGGCCAAGCAAGAATATTAGGAAACAAACAAACCACACGCGGCTGTTTCAATTCACAGGAATCTCGAATTCGTCACAACGGAGAAAATTACATTGAGGCATTTACACTCGATGAACAGAATGTGCTCTACCAATCAGAAAAAGACAAATCACTGTTTGATTTGGTCAACAGTTGGCTAGAGCGAACTCCCGGTCTTGAACCTGGTGGATTTGATTTCTTCACAAAGTTCAAATTCAGTGTTGAAGCGATGCTGAATGAAGCCGAAGCATTTGCACAGGTTTGAAATAACATATCATGGTTTTCTATTAGGATACCGCGGATATATTTTCTGTTGTTGCCTATACAATAAACACCACGCAAAAATTGGCGCAAAAAGACACAAAGCAAATAATAAATGCCGACAAGCATTGACGGTTAGTTCTATAATAAAGGGTTGCTTGGAATGGTATCAGTAAATTCAAAGGTAACTTTTCTTCTTTTTATTATGGTTACAATTGTGGTTAGACAAACCAGCATTTGCTGGAAAATAGTATGGCTATATACCGTTTGATGAAGACGCATTTAATTTAGCCGTTAATTGTCGCATTTCTAAAAAATATTAAAAAACAATAACAAGCAAGCTAAAAAAGGTTGGGAACCACTTCTCTTGGTGTTCATAATGAATCAAAAACATGAAATTTCGTAATAATATTTGTACCAACACTTGGTCCTGACTCAAGTCAAGTCAAATCGTTTTTTCATTGTCACAGTTTTACTTTGCGTGAATGAAACCCGCCAAGACTATGGTATAGCTTTATATTCCACCCCATCCCTTACTTCATGTGAACAATAAACACATTGATGCGTGACCCATATTTGCCAGCCGTATTGAAGACGTATAGAAGGTATTACGTAATACCGAACTAATCGGTCTCCAAAACATTCCCATTGCTAGGTGGTAAGTTTAGCCAAAATGCCAATCTCGCGTTGCCTGCCCCGCACGCTGACCTTTATATCTTAATAAAATCACAATTAGGCAACAAGCCATACTTAAGTTGAGGCGGAATGTATATATTTTTCCCCAGGAGAAGGAAGACCCGCTGGTCCGAGAAAGAGAACTTCGTGAGAACGACAAAAGCAAGGCGACTTTCAACACCATATTTGATGAACACTCTCACGATCAGCTTGTAAAGAAAGGGGAAAGACGTTTCTCGTTGAAGGCCATCAGGGTACGTTTCAAAAAATATCTGTTTATAAGAATGTGTCCTCAATTTTGATGATGTGGGAGTCTAGGTATAAACAGCATGACTGAATCATTTTATATGCCGAATAGCATAGTGTTATGACATGAACGTAGAACATATCATGTTGTATAAACGATTGTTGTATCCGATTGTGAAGTTATACTCAGTTTTGAGCTTTTGACGATACGTATATGTGTTGGTATCAAAGGGAGCCTTGATGATATTTCTATACCGCGACGAACCTAGATTCCATTTGCCATTTCAACTTCTGCAGTGTCTTATGGACATCGATGAATGCTTGAACAAGCTGAGATGTAAGTTGATTGATAGATGTATATTTGCGTACATACTATAATATCGATGGTGGAAAAGCTGTGGGCCCAAATTTACACACACGCCCAAATTTACACACACGCCCAAGCATCAATGCCTCGAGCATCTACGATGTGATTTTTTCCATATTATTGATATTTGTCGATAGACGGCCACGCTTGCATGGTTCAACGGATGATTGGAAGCAAAATTGGAAGTGGAGAGTCGTCTGGTTTTCAATATCTGCGTTCAACTTGCAGGTTCGTGCTATGGATATGCCTCGTTTCGTTTCCTTCACCTAGGTACTTCACCGCCCAATTTAACATACTATTGTTACGATAAAGAAATCCTTCGCCAAAATGGATAGTGACGTTTTGTACGTTTAAAACACTAGGAGTTGCTACCTATCTTGCACACACCTTTTTTAAAATTTTGTTGTATGTCCAAAACATCGCCCAATGTCCGTGACATTCTAAACAACCTCCACCTTTCATGTTTCCTACGCCTAAAACAGACACTTGTCATATGGTTCCAGGTTCGGGTTCACTATTCATTGTTTTTAGAGAAAACGGGTTCGGTCCAGGTTCAAAATAATTAATACTTTCGGGTTCGGTTTGCGGTTTTCAAACCGGTTTAAATTCCTACTTGTTAAATATTTGTTCTAGCTGCCTTTTTTCCAAACGTCTGCATAGCTGAAAATAACTAAACAGATTGGTTTCTTAATTTCCTATTTTATTTCAGTGAGCGTTACAAAATCTTTCGTGACCTGATGTCACTCTCCTCCTTCCTGGTACCACGTGACAGAATTCCACCACTCAACAACCTAATGAAGAGGTCACTCTCGGTGAATGACTGGACGACAGAATTCGAAATGAAAGTGCCTGTACAACCAGATGCAGACTCTGGTGTGCTCAGCAGTGTATCCCGAATGCTCAGGCGAGTTTCAAGCAGTTCCCAGGGCACAAGTGAAGATTTTATTTCCTCTTACAGACGCGCTGGGAAACCAGAGAGTACTGTATAGGGTATGTTGGAAACGGTGGTAGCCAGTGGCGGTGGTTTAGTTTTGCTGGTGTTTATGGTATAAAATGTTATTTGATTTTTTTGTGGAGCTATCGGTCAAGCTCCAAGCGAAGCACCAAGCCGAATGCACACACTGTCAGCATAAGTGGATAGATAGGGCTTTGTGCCCGCTTTGGACATAGGCTGCACCACGCTTTTGCTTGCGGATAGATCATATTTTTGTCGGACAATGTATCGAAACACTTTTGTTAGAAAAGTTATACATACCTTTGTTTTACAGCTCGTTAATGCCCGGCGAACAGACCTGACAAAACCAACATAATACAAGGACTTGCTCTGCAAAACACTACAAACTCTTTGATGCAATGTTTAAGAGCTCAGTACTATGCAGACTGTTTATGTTTTATTTGTATTAAGCTTATCATAACGTTTAAATGGGGAGTTTCTTTTAGTAAAGTTTTGCTTAGATTTAGACAGCTAATGTGTACGATATATTAGTCCCAGCTTTAATGATAACGTATTTACATATTTTAGTGCCGGTGCACTTTTGCTATTGGTTGTTTTAGCTTTTTGGGGGTGGCAAAAGCTTTTACAGAGTGTTAGTATTATAATTCAATGCATTTTGACTTTAAATTTACAATTTTGATTAGTGAGTCATAACTTTGGGATATAACTCGACATTTCTCAGGGGTTAATTAAAATGTGTCTTCTATGGGGTTAATGATGGTAAAAAAAGTTAAAGAGCGGTGATTTATTTGGTGAAACCAGTGTTGTAAGTCGGGCCGGACTTTGGTTTTGGTAACAAACGGGCTTAATTCGGGCCTGACTTCATTTTTTTAATGTGTATTACTGAGCTAGTTGCTGGATGTAACACGAAGCCCAATAGCCCTAAAACGTCTTGTTAAGGTCATTTTCTACTCTTGTCCAGTGTATATGTCTTCTTTATTGTACGCCTGTCAATCAAACTTTGGGGCCTGAACGGGTTTCTTTAAAACGATTCGAGTTCCCCCCCGCTTACAACTCTGGGTGGAGCTAGTAGCAAGTAGTTCTTTTCCTGCAACAAATTATTGCAGCTATTTGAGTGGTCTTTGCGTGTTTGCTTTTGACGGAGTTTGGTTTGCTTGGTGAAAACGCAGCTTTCCAAAGGGACGGTTTCAAGTGTTTCCAACAGGTCACAAACGTGGACTTGCAAAACGTGTTTAATTTTTGGGTTCTAAGGCATGAAAGTAATGACTAAACAAAAACTACTGCGCTAAGTGGTGGTAAAATATTTGGCAGGGAAATGGGATACAGGAATAAATATGCAAAAGTAAACTGCGATTTTTGTTGCTTTTTGTGCTATGATCCCCCATTGCTTGTCAATGCGCTTCCTTTTTTATAATAAACCAACCACAAAAGAAAATATGCCAAGCTGTCACCTGGACAATTATACAGTTTAGTAGCAGCGTGGCAGGGCCAAGTTTGCCTGTGAAATGCGATTAACCGGAGTGTGTGTGTTATAAAAATGTCCAATGCTTTCTCATAATACTGAGGGCATAGACTGGGTGATAGACGTTCATAATACAGAGGTACAACCCTGCAAAGTGAAGGTTGTATACTTACTGCCTTTAGAAACGTACTGGGCTGTATCCAAAAGTTCTTGTATTGCTGCACTGGCAACCAAACACAAGAGGTGTACAAACAATCAAAACATAAATAGAAATGTTTACATCTAACAATTTTAGGCTAATGTGGTGGTTTCAACAAATCTTGAATAGTTGTGGCAACTTCTTCCGAGGACTTGTTTGCTACAGACACACTGCGCTCCACACCTTTAGCTAAAAAAAAAGATTAGTTGTATTTATTTCTATCTACTAGGGGCTCTATGCAAAAGTGTTACAGAGTTGAGTGGTTCAAAGCCCTACCATATCTTGCATATATTTTAGGTTCCACTTGGCTACATTCCCGTATCAATATTGGAAATTTTGGATTAGCCTGTTTCACTGTTACATAATTGTTTTCAATGAAGTTTCTGAAAAAAATATGAGTAAAATGAGTTTGGGCATTGTCAAAAAATGAGTAGTTTGCATTAGAACAAAACTATAAAATCAAGACAATATTAAACGTTTTCATAAAAAATGTACGTGCCATGTAGAAATCAAGTATAAACAACAAAATTTGATGACAGAAATAACAACATCAAAAAATGAAAAGAGAAAACGTGAATTTTTCACATCACTGTTGCACTAATTTTCTTGCAACCATTTTTATGATAAAACATATGTAAGATCAATATGCTTACCTGACCCCTTGACTGGATGCCGATGTTTGACAAAGGTGCAATCTGATTTCCCGAAGATGTTTTGACAAATTAACAAGTTGCTTTGCGGCCATATTTGATCAAAATCCACGACCACAAAGGCCCTAGCAAATTGACATAAAGGCAAACTATATGGGGGGCTGGAAAAAAAGTTGAGACATTTAATCATTGCAAGAAAGGTCACAAAACTAAGCGCTTACTTTTATAGTGATACCAACACAGTCAGAAGCACATGAAAACAATTTCAAGCAAATGAAAACTGAAGGTTGGTAATTAAACTATTGGATTTACATGTATTTTACCAAAAATTTACTGCTATTTATAAAAGACATTGGCAGTAAGCAATAAGCTATAAGCAAAATGAAAACGATTCATTATTCCAGCAAAGGTTTTTTAACAGGGGGAGAAGGACATCCTACATCAATTAACTGATCCGAAGCAGAGTCAGTTTTTTGTGCAGAATCTGCATCACTTTGTGTGTCTACTGGCCTCTTTCTTGCACTTGTTTGATCCATTTTCTCTAGGTGAAAGTTCAAGTCTTCCACTGGAGGCAGATGACCGGGAGCAATCGCATCCCATTTATACCTCAGAGTTTGTAGCTCCATCTCATAGCTTGCATAAGCCACTTTGAGGTCATACAGATACACCATGTCACTTCTTAAACGATTAAACAACTGTACAACATTTTCCGTAGGCATGGGATGCATGTCGATTTTTAGCTCAGTGAGTAACTGTTCAAGAGATTTGGTTTTCTTTTGGCCAACAGATATAGGTAGTTTCATCATTTGTGACCTTAACATAACACCAGAAGATTTTGTATCTGGGAACTTAATGCCATACGTGGTTTCAGAAATCTTTTCATCACCTGGTTGTCCATCTTTGCGAACACCAGAGATACGCTTTTTACTTGACTTTCGTTCAGCCCTTCCCTTAAACCCTTCATTTCCTGAATCAAAAGCAATAAGCTTTTGAAGGTCCTGCGACTTTTTGTCCCTCTCACGTTTTCTAACTTCGATTCTCTTTAGCTCCTCAATCAACATCGCCTCTTCTTCCACTTGCTTCTCAGTCCTAGCATAGAGTTTTCGTAGCTGCTGCCGTCTTCTTCTCTCATGATCTGCATCAAAGACTATCTCTTCCACCACTTCCCCGGGCTGCTTCCGTATCTTGTTAAGGCTGTTGCAGATACTGTAAAACCGCTCCTTGATGTCCTCTAAAGTTCTTTTCTTTTCCTGTGGAAAGCGAGAATGATCATACCGGTCATAAACAACATGCCATCTGAGATCAAAACGTCGACACAACTCAAAAACATGCGCTGTTTCATCTTGGGACCAATCTTCTCGTGAAAGATGTTGGTGATATTCTTGCTCAGAATAAACTGGTACTTGAACAGTTTTATCAAACTTTGCAAACTGGTAGTCTTTAGCTTGGTCTTCTTCTCTTCGCCAGTGGTGAAAAATAGCACCATCAGATCGAGCAGGATTTGTAAATGGCATCCATCTCCATGGTCGAACAACAGTGCAGCTTAATTTAGCTTTAGCTGTTTGATAAGTCTGCATTGTATCGGTTGGTAACAAAGGTGGTTTGTCCATATTGTCATGATAAAGTAAAGCATACAATTCCCGATGCATGCCTTCAGGTCTTTTGAATACATTTTCTTTCTGTTTTGGTTTCTTTTTTATTCCTGCATTAATGATACTAGCCTTTGTCATTGTTTTGCTCTCATCTCCTTTCAGTTCCAAGATATCACACACATCAGAACTTGCTGCCATTTTGGCGCTGTTCTACAACAATGTTTATGCTCACAATGTATATTTATTACCTGAGAATTTAAAAGGAAATAATTAAATACATTTGCTGACAGCAGCATTAACAGAAATGTTGACTGTAGTTATAGGGTTACATTTTTAATTGCATTAAAAAATTGCACGAAACATGTGAATAAACATGTTGCAAGTATACTTGTATATGTATATATACATAGATATAGAAACATACATGACCAGGGCAAACCGCGAAAAAAAGGCTCCAGCAAACACACAAAACATCGCATATCTTCAGTTCTAGAACAGGTAGAAAGGTGAAATTTCACACCGGTACTAAGTCGAGCACGCAGAATTCAAAAATGCAAAACAATTTTTTTTGCTACAAAACCCAAACAATTTTGGGCCGAAATATCCCGATTTTGGTAACTTAAAATAAAACGGGAAAAATAAAATGTTGCTCATTTTTTTGGAAAAGCTTTACGTTACTGAAAATCTAAATAGTATATATGCGCCAAAATTCGGGGCGGCTGGTTAAAAAAATGGAATTTTGTTGAAAAAGTTTATGACGTACGGTAAAAACGTGGCAGTTTAGGTTTGACGCTCAAATTTTGGGGTCAAATCCCAACGGATTTCAATGAAACTTGCAGGAAATGCAAATAAGGGTCATTACCTTGCACAGAAAAAATCAATACCAAAAATTTGGATTTTTGAACTCTGCATGCTCGACTTAGTACAGGTGTGAAATTTCACCTTCCTACCTGTTCTAGAACTGAAGATATGCGATGTTTTGTGTGTTTGCTGGAGCCTTTTTTTTCGCGGTTTGCCCTGGGCGCGTATAGGTGATATAGAAGGTATACAGACTGGGGTGCAGTCATGAGCTATTAGCATGCATTTGCAATACATACAGTACAAATAAGTCTCAAGCAGCAGTTCTTACTTCTTATGCAGTAAATATGCACTATCAAAAAGGTATGGAAACCTTTTTAGTTTGCAAGTTGACTTGCGTATAACAATATTTCCCTAAATATTTTTAGTCAGTCTGTGTACATACAATAATACAGGCAATGACAAATAACCAATTTGCAGGCAGTGACCACTGAATAAACAATTTGCATGAGAAACAAACAATTTGTTGCAAATTCCACGAACAACAATCGCAAAAATCGCAAATGGCAGGGATGTACTTTCAAACGTTCCGTTAAAGGTAACTATCGAATTAATATTGTATTACAGAGGCGGTGGGAGGTCCTCTTTTTTTCCTAAGCCATATCTTAAACATATGCACGTAATTTTTATAAAAGAGCAAAATTGTGAAAGAAAACTTTGTTATTGCAACATATCTGGCAAAAGCCAATGCGTTTCCATTTTCAGATAAGTTTTGACTTAACTAAATCACGTGCGGTACGTATATTACTCTTCCACTGCTTGGATTTACAAACGTATTTTTGCGCAGGGAAAACTGAAAGTAAAATAGTTTTGTTGGCAACGGACTTTACCAAAACAGTTTGTTGTGTGGTCCGGGTTCCGATAAAAGATGGTGATGGTCGACAACGAAACAACAGGTTATAGTACGATTCCACTTCTTTCCTCGGATTCACCAATAAAGGCTCCAATTGGCACTCCTAGCCACCACGAGCATGACGGTAAAGGCGACTGCTGCAAAAATCCCGGAACTGGGACGGTTGATCAAGCTAAATTACTGGAAGATATTTTTCACGTCGCCAAACAGGGGTAAGATTTGGTTTTGCGTTCGTTTTACTGGAAATATAGCGTGTATTACTAAATATGGTAATATATAGTGCAAAAAATAAGTAATATAATGCGCCAGAACTATGTGTTGTAGTTTATACTTTATGTATGAATCTAGAAACACAGCAGAAGTTTAAAATGATGACCTTTGCAAACTGCTTAAAATATGTTGAGGTTGAATATGTTATTTAAGTACATATGAAATGTTACAACCTGTTTTTGCTTTGCTGCTTTATATCTCACTGGTCTTGATTCTAAAATAACTTGACTTATGATATTGATACTTTTAAGTTGTCTAACTTAAACAAATGTATTTAAAGAAAAACAAAATTATTATGCTAAAATGTATCTTTCATGGTTAATTTAAAACGTTATTTATAACATTTTTAATTGTCTGTAGCCCTATTTTATTAAAAGTGTTTGGATTTATTACCAGCCATGTTGTATTCATCTATTACTTGTTTAGTAACAAAAAGGTTCTAATTGCATCATAAGTGGTAGTTTAAATGCTCGAGAAAAATCTACTACCCAGCCAAAAGTCATGAAGTGTCAAACAGCTATTCCAAACAAAATGCAAATTTTGTATCACTTGGTGACCTTTTTGCCTATTAAGTCGTTTTTGTTTAATAAATAAAATCAGAACAATATTCTTTGTCTTTTCAAAGGTTCCTGATTCCAGTTCAAGATATAATTGACAACCTGGGTATTTCAGTTTTAAGTCAGTTTGATAAAGATGGCAATACTCCAATCCACTGGGCAGCTCTTGGTGGACACACCCATGTGCTCAGATACTTTGTACAAATAAAGGTGTGTTATTGACAAATATACCCAGATACTGCTATACTGGCATGAGTAGATTAACATAATGGAAACAAACATGAACAATATATTTACATTGCAATTTCACAGGCTCCTCTTGAAATTCCAGCAAAAAATCAGCTTGGTGCTCAGCCAATACATTGGGCCTGTGTCAATGGGCATGTTTCTGCTGTTGACATACTGTTGCAGGCAAGTATTTTTTGAACAAATATGTTTTTCTGTGTAAACTCTGTTGAGACACACCATTGCCTTACACAAGTGGTTCCCAACTGAGAAGAAATTTTAAAATTAGAGTGGAAGAATTAACTTGAATTTTTGACATATGGTTTGTTAATTTTCGACAAATATTTTGCATACCATTTGTATTTTTTTTTGTATTTTGTTGGGTAGCTAAAATTACCCTGATGGAGATGCCCCATATAGGACGTTCAAATGTTGGATTTGTTTCATTTACCAGTTAAAATGTAATATGCCTGGTAACAAAATTATATTCCAACATTTTGTATTTTCTTGTGCAGGCTGGAGTATCAATTGACAGTGTTGACAATAAAGGCTGTACACCATTAATTATTGCTGCTCAATATGGGAAAACAATGCTTGCTGGTTTTCTGATGGGCAAAGGTGCCAGACTTCAAGTTGTGGACAAAGAAGGAGACAATGCATTACACTGGGCTGCTTTCAAAGGTCTGTAATAACAAAACCTATTGTAACCTAGTAGACTGAATCACCTCATTGTGCATTGGTAATTGTCAACCTACTGTAAACTTGCTTCCATAATAAAGTAGTTGATTTTCTTATGCTCGTGTCCACATTATAAGATTAATGTAGCGTATCAATAGAAAATTTGTCAAACATTAGGAAATTAGCATAAAATTAATTTTTGCCAAACGCAAGTGAAATCAATATCGATATCTGAAATAGTATATATGTTTTAACAAACAGAAAATGCTTTAAACCAGAAATCCAATATAAAAATGCTTAACATTTAGTAAATGTTAAAAAGTTTTACAATGTGATACATTCTACTGGTATATTTTTGCAAGAATTATTAATATCGTTTTAAATCTTTTTTTACCAGGCCACTGTGAACTGACAAGGCTTTTGATTTACTCTGGATTTAACCCAAAGCAAAAAGACAATTTTGGTCAATGCCCGCTGCACCTTGCTGCTTTAAGTGGTGATCTAATGACTGTCAAGCTTCTATGTGAACAGGTAAAAGGCCTCTAAACTTGACATGCATTGGTAGGAATTTCACCTACAAAAAGTTCTTTCAAGTTAATGTGAGAAATTCTGAAATAATGTCACACAATTTAATAGAACTTTAATGAAAGTTATGAGGCAAATGACTTTAATAGCTTTGCTGTGGTTCTGGTTCTATATTAATCTCCATTAATCTTTTCCAAGGAAAATATATCGCTTTATGATTTTTTATGGGCCCCCTTCCCTGAAGGGGACACATATTGTTTTTGTCTATATTTTTTTCTTTTTTCCCGTCTAACGCAGATTTGTACCCACGTTTTGGTCAAGAAAGAATGGTTCAAACTTTTTCAAATTTACACACATAATAGATATATATTGGTCTAAAGACGGTCCATGTGAAATTTGACCCCGTTTGATCCTTCAGTTCACCCACTGCCCCCCAAAACGTGAAATTTTTGAAACGGCTATACTTGCTAAAGCAGATGATTCTGGAGTTTCATACTTTTTTGATTGGTACATTGCAGCGTATTTCAAAGTATTTATGGGTCCCCTTCCCTGAAGGGGACACATATTGTTTTTGTCCGTATTTTTTTTTTCTTTTTTTCTTTTTTTCTTTTTTCTTTTTTCTGTCTAACGCTGGTTTGTAACGCTCGTTTGGTCAAGAAAGAGTGCTTCAAATTTATTCAAATTTGGACATATGTTAGATATTAATCCAAACTTGGTCCACGTGAAGTTTGACCCCAAATTACCCAGCGGTTCACCCACAGGCCCCCGAAACGTAAAATTTTTAACGCTGGTCTGTAACGCTCGTTTAGTGAAGAAAGCGTACTTCAAATTTATTGAAATTTGGACATATGTTAGATATTAATTCAAACTTGGTCAACCAGAAGTTTGACCCCAAATTACCCAGCGGTTCACCCACAGGCCCCCGAAACGTAAAATTTTTAACGCTGGTTTGTAACGGTCGTTTAGTAAAGAAAGAGTGCTTCAAATTTATTCAAATTTGGACATATGTTAGATATTAATCTGAACTTGATCCACCTGAAGTTTGACCCCGAATGACCCAGCGACACACCCACAGACCCCCGAAACGTAAATGTGTCTAACGCTCGTTTGGTCAAGAAAGACACTGTAGGCAGAAGTCCCAAGAGAGTACGTTTACGAATAATAGGGCAGAGCGGGAGGGCTCAGCTTGACGTCGGACAGACGTTTTACGAGACGTCGTTTCGGTGATTAGAAATCAGCTGTTTTGCACAGCAATGCATGTCGTTTTATTAAGTTATCACTCACATTTTCAGTTTTGGCAAAGGTTTCACACATATGACGCGATTTAAACCTAATAAGCGTGCTTCGGTTTCGTATAATGTCAAGCAAAACTTTGTTAAACAAACTAAATATGAAAAAATAAACTTGACTTTTTTGCAAGATAAAAGTTTTTTTTAAATGCTCGTTGTTAGGTTGGCCGCTGCATGACCACGGGTTACTTAAGGTCAATTAGTAGGTATTACTAACACAGTTCAGAACTTTCTTTCGCCATAACGTAGAGTTTTTTGTTTTTTTTTGAATCAAATACTCAAGGCATGTATAAATTAGGTCAAACGGTGTTGTTGAACACCAAGGACGGCGTGCTATTGAAAACGGTGTCAAAAGGTCAAACAGTCGTTTGGTGTGTGCACCCTAAAGGTTACTACAGGTCAATGGTACTCGTTTTGCGAAACAAAGTTAAATGAAAAACTCGTTTTGCGAAACAAAGTTAAATGAAAAGTTATGTATACACTTGCAGCAAATCGTATTTTAATTGTCTGTAACACAACTGTTACAGCTTTCTAGAAAAAAATTGTGTTTAAAACCCGACCTTGGACGACAATATCTGGGTCAAAGCAAGAGATTAAATTGAAAGTATTTGTTTCGTTCTTTTTTAATGCTTTTGTAATTATACGACAATAATAGTGCAAAAAAATACAACAAAATTTTTCATTGTTGGGTTAACGCTTTCTAAAAATTTGTTCTTAAGAATTTAAAAATCACCGCAACATTTGTTTACCGTAAATCCGCACAAACACGCGTGTGGGGACCCATTAGTTTTTGTTTACAAAAACAATCATATGTGTAGATCAAATGATGTGTATAGTAAATTGGTAAATATCGTATAGAATATATAAAATGGAAGTATATCAGAAAGCCACCATTCTAGTTTGTAACTTGAAGTTGTATATATCCATTTTCACCCCTTTACCCCCAAATATTTGTTTGTTTGTGGACATGTTAATGAGGTCAGAAATACAAGACTTAACCTGCTGAAATTTTAAACAGCTGTGGATAGGGTGCTTCTTGTTGGCTGTTAAAAATTTCAGTGCAGTCGGCTCTGTAATTACTCTTACAGCCCCAAATGTGCTTTTACATGCTGTCTTTTGTTAAATTTGTGCTCGCTCAGTGCGCAGCTGACGCAATGGGAGTGATTGATGATATTGGCGAATGGTAAAAATGCCTCTGCTTCATGCATGAATGCAGTCGTCACTTGACCATTTTCTCACTGGTTGAAATTTAGATGTTACGATGTTAGTTATATTGCGCTGTAAACGTTAATGTAGGTCAACTTATTCGTGTTTCGAAACCCAGAGCGACATCGCAGCACAATTTGTTACACCTGTGTAATGTGACTTCTCAAACTGAAAGCGTTAATAAAACTGTTTCAAAACAGGTTTTGGACATAAAAAGCCCAGCTAAGCAATCGTATTGTTGGTATGTAGAAACTTAACGGCGCCAGGGAACGCTATGTGCGGATTAAAAATCCTAATTCAACAAACAAAGGGCTATTAAGGAAAAAGAATGTTAAAACTTTGTTAAAAGTTTAAATAGTTGGACTCATCCATTTTCCACCTCATGAAAACAATGCGCAACTCCATGTCGAAAAAAAGCCCGATTGGGCGCGAAAAGCGCAAACCTGCTGGCCTCTGCCATAACTGGACGTGCTATCAGGCTGTCTTTTTGCACTGTGCAATTAAGATATGTTTGTAGATCATTTAAAAACGTTAGTTATGCAATTGTTTTATTACACAGTTTTGCGTCTTATGGCGGTTAACGACAGGCCCCTCCTTCCCCAATCGGCGCCATATCTTTATCTAACAACATTCGCATGCCGCGAGAAAACTTTGTGCCCTATTTTTACTGTTACCAAATCGCATATGCACATGTGTGGGGACCCATTAGATTATGCGTGCAGAAACAATTATGTTATAAAGTGCCAGGAAAAAGATAGGGTCCCAATACAATGTATGTGCCAAATATATATCCATTATAAATATAGTAAATGGTATATGTGATACATCATTAAATATGATGTAGTATATATAAACTGGCAAACCACTATTCTAGTTTCTTTTCAATTTCATCATCAAGTGTATAGATATCCCAATACCATGGTTACAGATGATGCTTTGTTAATCCAAATGATGCACATTTTGTTGTAGAACACAGTTTAAGCTATGCCATAAGATTTGTTGTGTGCTTTATGAATATTCTTGTGTACATTTTCCTGTCATAGGTTTATTAATATTTCATTGTGGTCTCAGTGTTTTTAAAATTTATTTCTTGCTATAGGATGGTGGTGACATTGACTTGGAAGACCACAACAATAACACACCAGTAAAACTTGCCAAGGGGCGAAAATATGCTGAAGTTACAGGCTACTTTGACAGCCTTAAAAACAAACGAACTAGTTACCTACCAGCCTTTGATTTTAAGTAAGTTCTGATTTAATTAAAAAATTTTTATTTGCCTATAATTATTTTCTTTAATGTAGAACAATATTTTTCGGCCCTCCTGGAAAAACCAAAGGAGCATTTATGTTTCTTATTCTTGCAACCTGTTGCTATGGTTACCCCGCCTACCTCTTTAAAGTTTTGCCTTACACTATGGACTTTCAATATCTACACATACTCTTTGTTCTTAACACGTAAGTTTTTACACACTTTAATATTTTAAGTTGCATGTACTGAACATTTTTTTTGATTTTTTAGAGCAATGATGTGGTATTGTCTGATCAAAGCTCATAACTTGGATCCAGGTTTTTTACCAAAAAATGTTGATGAGTATGACCAGGCATTAAGACAGGTATGCATATACTTTTTCACCTGAAGACTTTACCCTGAGTAAAACCCTTATAAATACCCATGTATTGCCCTAATATAGCACAATGTGTTGGTTTTGATTTCATGGTTGTGAAAGGTTCTTAAGTTATTGACTTTTCACTTTTTTTAATTACTATAAGGTTGTTTTGAAACAAAAGTCTTAAATAAACCCATTTTGCAGTTGTGGTAAAATAATAAACTAAAAAACTGGCTTCATTGTTTAGTAAACTATTACCTGTTGATTTACATTTTTGCAGGTTGCGTACTATGATGAATGGAAACAAGGCCAAAACCCACTAAGTCGCCTCTGTCACACCTGCAGGCTCGTACGGCCATTGAGGGCCAAGCACTGTCGGGTCACCAATCGTTGCGTGAAACACTTCGATCATTATTGCCCATACATATACAATGTGGTGGGGTACAAAAACAGGTCAGTTTGTTAAATACATGTTCCACCAAGTCTGTAACTGCTCTTCTACTGTAATATTTGTAAGATCAGCTACTAGTTTTCTGTAAAATTTTGTTCTAGTGCCATGACAAATTTCATAACATGTATGCTATCATAACACGTGTTACAGACACTACTTCCTCCTGTTTCTGTATGGAATGCTTGTTACCCTTCTTACTGGTGATTATTTTGTTTGGTACATGACCAAGCATTTCCCCCTTGACATCATTCTTGTGGTGGGAGGAGTAATTATGGGAATGTTCACTTTCGTCACATTTGGCCTTTCCTTTTTTACTGTAAGTAGTTCATTCCTTAGACTCTATTCGAACAGTTTGCATGTGCCAGGTTTCAATTTTTGTCAAACTACAAACTAAAATGACTTAAAATCAAGACAAAAATTTAGTTTTCAATTAAAGAAAGATTTAAAAAATCAAAAAAAGTGTACTTAAACTTAGGGTTGGATATTTGACCAAATAGGTCAAATACTATACAGTGTAAATCATAGTACGCCAGGCCTATTAAAACCGTTGTACCGAATCAGCTGGTCTCCCAAGCATTCCCATATGGCAAGGCACCATACTTGACCGGTCAATTGAAAGTCTTGCCAACCCTACTTACATTTTAAACTTTTTTTCAAGACCTATCAAGCTTTGAACAATGTCACCACCAACGAGAGGTTGAATGCGAATCGCTACGAATACCTGAAAGATGGAAACGGAAAATTCCACAATCCATTTGATCAAGGTGTTGTTAAAAACATGAAAGAATTTTTTCATTTGAAGCAACCAATGGAATTGTCAAGTGATGGGTCAATTTCAAGCACACAGCACAGTATTGTTTGACTTTAAATGACAGTACATTTGTTGGCTGCTAAAGTAATGTTTTTTATAGAAGTTTATTGTTTACTCAGTTTTGTTGATCTTAATACTCATTGCTCTATTGTGTACTAAAATTTTGACCCAATTCGTTTTTTTATCAGTTTATTGCAAATACACATAACCGTTTTTGTGTGAAACCAAACAGTGGTATAATAGTTGTAAAAGCTAGTTAATCAACCAATTCTGTCAAACTAATGTCACTGTGAAGCAAAGTTGATATAATTTAGGCAAAATGTTAGCTTTTTAATAGTTGTGTTTGTGTATGAAAATTGAAAACATAGCTTGTATTATTGCAGTTGCTTTCGTCATGTTTTAGTAAAAGCTTACACATACATTGTAAATGGAACTGTACTTGCACCAAGTGTGCAAACTGGCCAAATGTATCAACATAAAGGTGTCAATAAACCTATTTTTTTAGTTTACAAAAAATAATTTTTAACCATGGCCAACCATTTACAAACCCGTTATTTTTTTGAAGCGTCAATACAATCTATGCATGCACACTTTCAAGATCATATGGTCTAATTTTTTGCATGCTGTTTTGTTTGCCTAACAGGCCTATCTTATTTGGCTTAAAATACATTTGTACTCAATAAAAAGGACTGTGTTAATACAGAAATACTTCAGTGCGATTACCACTGTTGTTAAATTTGCTGGAGAGGCCAGAATTGTGACAAATCTAGTAACCAATTTGTTATGTGCTTAGGAGCAACATAAGAAACAATACAAATGCAAGTGGTTATAAATAAAGAGTTTTATTAACAATCCAAGGTCAAAACAATTTTATTTTGTAGAGCATTTAAACATCATTCTCATAATCCTTTGGGTTTTTGCGATCCAGTTTGTATTGTGCTTGGATTCCCCATCGATAGATGTTATAATAGATGAAAAAAGCTGTAAATAATTGTAGATTGTAACTAAGCTACTTAACAATAACAATACAAGTCTAAATGATTAGGTTATGTTCTCTACCAGTACAACAAACAAAACAGAATAGATGTTAAAAAGTACGCCCAATTACCAAATAAACGACTCATTAACAGGTTTTTTATCTGTAAATGTCACAGCGAATTAACGACTTTTTCCCGACCATTGTAATGCAAGATACATAAAGTGCCCCCATCTAAAGATATAACATAACATAGAGAAGAAGATAGAGATAACTGCGAAGTAGTGCTGGAGTGTTGTTTTTGTTGTGGTTGGACGTGAATAAATGTAAAAGAAGAGGTTTGCTGCCGATCAGAGTACACAAGCGTTAGCTGTTAAGGAACTTCCATAGTCAGTCCCAATCTTTTGCGTACCCATGAAAACGGGAACGTGACATGGTGTATGATGGATCCCTAAGACGCATATTTTAAAAAGCAATTTTTTAGTATTTTAAAATTATTGTCCATATTTTTACTACATAAACGGAAGTATCTAAAAAATGTTTGGAGCCGGAGGCAACCCTTGTACCCTGCAACATCGAATATGAAGCCCACTTGCTGTGGCAAAACAACAAAATTAACACCTGTATATTGTACAAATATTAAATGTTTGTGTGGCCTGTAAATTATCAGCCAGCAAGTTTGTTGTTCGCATTAAGGGTTGCTTCATGACAATAAAATAATTTGGAATTACGGTTCCTCTATTTCTCGACTTTTTCGTTTCTCGAGAAACAAGAAATTAAAAATCCGTTTCTCGAGAATCTTGAAATTTTTATTTGAGCCGATTTTCTGACAAAAACAAACAAACAAAATCCGATTGTACGTTTTTTCGCTTCTAGTAGCGATCGCAAGTAGTGGTTCGCTAGCAAACAAGCAAAAACCAAAGCGACTGTTATAGATCTTATGCAACCAGGCATGACTGCTGTTTGGGAAAGGTGAGAGTTTAGTGGCAACGCAAGTTAAAAATCGTTGTTTTGGGAGAAAAAGAAGAAAGTAATGTGCCCAGTGCGTTCCAGAGGCGAGTTGAAACGAAAAATACACGTAATAAGAGAGTCGCATTTACTTTTTGTTGATGAAATGTGGCTATTTTTCTCGAGAATCGAGACTTGATTTTTTCGAGATTTCTCGAGAAGAAACTCTGCTTGGAATCCAATATTTTGTGTACTTTGGAGTTGTGTAAATAGTTTGTTAATAGAAAACCTAGCAAAGAGGCATTGTCTACTTACGAATTGCCACAATGAGGAACTTTTCTTTTGTCCTTCTCATGACATTTGGTAATCCTTTTGTTAAGACTCCTTTTGTCGCCTTTTGCTCAAATGGGGACAGGGTGTAATGGATTTGATTAATGATTTTGACCCCCAAATGACCGAAGCCACCACTGTGTTTAACATTAGTCAACTTCATAGTTTTAAATAAGATTCTGGTTAAAACAAATCATATCAGTTTAAAACAAAATACTTTTCATAAGTTAATCTTTAGCAAATATGCACCACATCAACCTAATTTCAATTTACCACTTCTACTAATTTTTAGTTACACAAATTTACAAATTGGTTTAAAATATATTTTGGTCTTGTGGCATATTTTGTTTCCAATTCACCAATAATTTTCAAGAAAACTTTTAAAAGCAAATTGATAATTCTTTTTTTTCTGAATCCTTTATCTGTTTAAATTTTTGAATTCAGGAAGGAGTAGGTTATATTCGCTTTGCATCGTATTACCCATTACAATATGGCTATAACCAGTTTATCACTAAATGATGAACTGAAAGAGACACAACACACGACTCTAATCGATTTTTTTCTAAATTGCCTGTACAAGAAGCCACACTGGCACATTTGGCCGAGATCTCGGGTGTGCACGAAGAATTTGCAAGTGTTCAAGTGTGCAAGAAGAAATTTTAGGGTGTGCACAAACCAGTCAAGTGTGCACCTCATCAAGAAAAATTTACAAATATTTAACAAAATCTCAAAATAACTGTCAAATGCAATTGCGCCACTGGTTAACATAACTAATCTGGAAAACAGAAGTTATTTAGCGCCCCTAATGTTTTGTCAATTACGCAAGAAAACAATAGAAAATTTTCGCCGAAGGCTTTTTTCGAGGGGTTGTTCAAGTGTGCAATCAAACTTGAAAAAAATAGTCTCGGGTGTGCAGCTGCCATACTATCCATACTGGACAAGAAGTATAACAACCACAAAACTGTGGTAGCTAAAAGCGTGTATTGTTCGGCTTTTTGCTCGCTTCCTAACTATACAACTTAAACCTTTCACATACATCATACGTTCAACAATTTAAAGACGACAACAACACTAAACAATAAACATACGCTCACAGTTCACACTTCACAATCAGATTCAGAACACAGTGCAGTGAAGCCAGTGATCGAGAGATTTTTCAAGACTGACCTTAATGTAAAAGTACAACATTGAAGCCACCTTCATAAGAACGCATAGAAATCCCCAAAATTCTTGTTTTTACTTCTATGACACAAACATTAGGTACGTGCTAAAGTGCTTCCAAAATATGTTAAAACGCTTAATATATGTTTTCAATTTATTTCTGTAAATTTCTAAAACCTTTCAATTTTCCCTAATTTTAGTTGCATTTTTTGTTTACAACGACAATTTTATTACAGTTCTCGTGAACATCAGTAGGAGACTTCGGCCGAATTTTTGTCCCTTTCTTGCGCCACACATTCTTTTGCTGTGTGTTTTGCCTGGCAAATTGAACATCCATTCCATGTATCGTAAATAAACGTTGGATGACTTTAGCAAAGTTTTTGACCAGTAATAACGGTTTAGCATAAACTTGAACTTTGGTTCGCGGCCACAGAGGAAAAAAAAAGTTTATTAAATATAACGATGCTGTTTTAAAGTGCGTAAATCCACAAAAAATGTTTTCCAGTGCACAACTTATCTATTGTGTAGAAGTAAAGGACTCTGTTGTAAAATAACTTAAGTGTAAGCAGGTTACTTTTCGTGAAAAACTAACTTTTCTTTCCAACACCCATCGTTACGCATGCAACAAACAGAATCCTGGAATTAAAAGTCGTGCAAAAACAAAAAATAACATGAATGCAAACGGAAAATAAAGACTTTGGCTCTAAGACTAACAAGTACGTAGGCCAAAACTCCACAACGCACATTCAAACCGGCAGAGCAAAAATAAATATTTACACTTGACAAAATGACAACCAAAAACGCAGCTCTTTCATGTACCGCTTGGCAGCTTGGAGCCCTACATTGTGCTTTAAACTCAAGCACTGGTCCTTTTTTAATTCACTTTGTAATAACAACTCGTGGCCGCTGGATTTTCATGCGCAGCCAGTTATTAGGCGGGGTGCATTTGATTGGCATTTCCCTTGAAAAGGGTCCTTGGTTTGGGCCGAGGCCTTGTCGATCGAAGTTTTTATTTGAATACGGTGAAAGTTGCCATGATAGCTTGCGCTCGCTGCTTGGTTCATGGTGAACGTGTTGACGGGGTGATGAGTTGTCTATGCGCAGTTTAGCTGCTGGTGCATGGACTGGTAACCTATAAAAAGGTTAAAACATAAATAGAACCAAGTGATTTATTTTGTTTTGCGTGGGTTTTTGTTGCCGTCTAGTTGCTTAAATAACCGAAATTAATTTGTATTAAAGCAATGTTTTAACGCAAAATGTTAGAATAACATTTATTCAATGCTAAACTTCTTGTTTAGCACCGCGTTTATTCTATAATCCAGCAGTTATCAAACTGTGCGTCGCGACGCCCTGGTGCGTCGTTTCAATTTTCCGATTAGTTCTGTTTCGTGGCTTCCGTGGTTGTATCAATAAACACAACTTTAATAATAAGTTTCCTCATTAACTTTTATTTGCTGGTGCGTCGCATGTCCTGTAAACTTTTCCAGAGGCGTCGCAACAAAAAAAAGTTTGAGAACCACTGCTATAATCTATTACATCTAATTTTACTTTTTCATTTTAAGACTTACGTTGGAAGAAGATGATACTCGACTTCAGATTGAGGCGGAGTTTTGGGTTCGGTCGAGTGACTGTCGGTTAAAACGATTACTCCACCAGGTTTGCTGATGCGGGGAAGCAAACGATGCATTTTTGCACCACCTAACACAGGATGTGCATAGTAAACGCAAACAAAATTGAGGATGTCATTATTGTACAAAAGGTGACGAGCGCAATCTTTACTGTAAAGGAAATTCTACTAACGTTAAGTCCCCACAACTTTGCGAAATATTGATAGGTGGCGCAAAAAGCATTTCAAAATAGTTAAAAGCAAATTCTGTAAAAATAGTGACAGTTAGGCCTTTATGGTTCGGGTGAGAGTTAATAATAAAAATAACCACAAACTTAACTTATAAACTTAGTTTCTAACGTTACATTCGTTGCTTACCCTAACCAAGGTTCAGTGTTCATTTAAATGACTGTGCTCTTCACGTCACCTATCGGAATTTAGCGACCTTGTCTGTTGCAAAATTCTATCAGTCCCGCTACTATAAGTGACCCAATACAAACCAAAGGTCGACTAAATGAAAGTTTAATATCGAAAGAAAAAACGTAGCAAAAGTGTAAGGATTTTTAACAGACTCCTTGTTTTGGTCCGTTTAAATTTTGAACCTCACCCTGTGGCCATGTCTGGTAGAGAATGTGTGTCTGCATTCCCTGGGTGATGGGTCGACATTTCGTGCTGTTGGGCTTAATGCGAAGATCGGGACTCGTGCATTCCGGGACCGGTGTTGACGTCCTGTCATTTGAACATTGTATCATAAGAGTTAAACCCAGGACGTTTGTCAGATTAAGTTGTAATGCCTTAAGAGTTAGGATTTGACCTTAATCCTAATTAGGCAGTTTCTATGAAATCCTTTACTACGTTTTTTCATCTTTTTTGAAATTTATAACTTTAAGCAATAAAACTTATAGTTGGCACAAGTCTCCATATGCGCAAAATTCAACAATATAAACTAAAAAAGATCACGGCGTGACAAAAACGTGCGTGAAGTTGTTGCACCAAGGTTAACTTTCTGCAATATCATCAAGTTGAACAATGTTAATGCTGTGTATTATTTAAATTTTTGTTTTGCACGCAATGATAGCTGAATAAAAATGACTCCAAATAAAAAAAACTTGTAATGCTAAAAGATGAGACGAAAAGTGGCACTTACATCGGGTCTTTGCGTAGAAGAAAATGAGAAGCTGTCAGAGGTTGCTTATAAACATAATCTTTCGGCTTTGCATTGACAATGTCTCCGTCCAAAAGTCGCGGAAGACGATACGGGGTTGCTGCCGAAGCATGGATCGCATCAGGGTCGCTTAGAGTGTCTGGAGCCCATTCCTGATTGGCCCCGGAGCGGGTTTGAAGCAACGGCCGGCGTCTAGAGCCCCTAGACGCCGCAAAACTTGCTTTGGTCGGCGATCCCTGAGTCCGAGTAATGCGAGGGATTTGTTGCACCGAGCGAGACTGGTGCCATCTGAAAACGGTTTGAATTTGATTTCGTCCAAATGTTTCATAACACTCTATATTTTTGGCGTTTGAAAACGTAATCTTACAGGCCAGCGAAACAGGCGAAACTTACAATTGTACAGCACAACTTTTAAATACATTCTACCTTGCAGGTCTGTCGTAAGGGGTAGCACAAACAATCTCTTTACCGTAAGTGGGAAAATTGGCAACTTTATAGTAAAAATTCATTGTCTTCGCCCTGGCTCTTACGCATATCCAACTCCAACATTTCAAAACTATATTGTACTCTGAAAATACCTAACTACAAACTGTATTTTAATAAATTAAGAACTGCGTGGAACGTAATGGCAGGGTATATTTAGGCAGCTGTTTCCCTAAGACTCCTGCTGTATTCCGAGGCAACGATTTTGTACGGTATAAACTATGAATAAAAGCGTTAGCACTAATATTGAAATCGTCCTGATCCACGGATGCTCAACAGACGGTTCCAGTTACATATATTAACATTACTTGCCTGACAATTTCAACACACTCAAATCAGTCTGGGTAATTCAATAAGAAAGAATAAGAAATACACCAACTGATTTGAGTGTGCTGAAACCGTCAGCTAAGTAATGTCTAAAATGCGACCTGTTAAAACCGACAACAACCAAACTTTAATTCAAAGCCAGCTGTTCCTCTAAGACTCCTGCTGTATAGTCATGCAACAATTTTGTACGATAATTACATGAACTGTATTGATTAAAAGCGTTGACCATGTTGAGTGGAAGCGGTTCAGCGAATCGTTAAACACGTACCTTATTGCCGTAAACGGTCCACTCATTGTGCTAACATGTTTTCTTGCAAGTCAAAACGATGTTACGCCAGCGATACCACAATCAAATCGACAATGCGATCGCGCGGTTGACAGCCGTTTTCCACTGCTCGTACAATGTTAAAAGTGTTTTAGAAACACGACACTCCCGCGATGGCTAGGCTACATACTCTGGCATGGAACATTACACCGATGCGATGTAGCCCTACTGATATTAACAAGACTAAAGGGTCACCCAGAATGTCACTCATTACAATGGGAATGGCGCTCATTTTAAAATGACGCAAATAGGACTAAGATTTGCTTTTCTCATTAAAAACCACCCATGCAGTGTATCGTTTTAGCCAGATTTCGGTGGCGCGGCTGTTTGCGTTTTTATAAATATTTTAGGTGATAGAGCATGCTTATTACATTACCTGATTTTAAATAGGTCCTTTTCCAATTTCTTCCGGTATTTTCGCCACTCGATTGCGTTGTTGGTAATATTTATCACCATAATGCTCACAGATATACAGCCACAATCTCAGACTCACATTTTATTCAGTAGGCTTTCCATACTATACTGTGTCCAAGCATGAAACAAATTAACTTAACTGATTGTAAATTCTGTTTATTATACTGAATTAATTTGCGCAAATAATTAATTTTCTTTCATACTTCGGATTTATGTATGTGAAGTCCCACAGTAGAAATATTTATTCGTGGGCTAACGATTTAGCCTTCAAGAGGTCAATTCTAGTCCCTTTCCTAGCATGTGTTGTTCTGCTTGCAAAGTTGCCCGCCCATTTCTGATGAAGGTACATCGGAAAACAAACGCGCCCCGCCGGTCCCCTTTTGTGCCGAAATCAAGTTTGTGCGATAATTTCATTGTGCGCAAAACAAGCGTTGGTATTAGAAAACATGTAAGTTGATCTGGTGGAAAACTGCCTAACAAGCGCCGGAGAAGTGCAGAAAATTAAAGTAGGCGTGGCTGGGGGCGGGACATCAACAACTTTGGGTGCTTTGGAGTCGCTTGTGTTTTAAACTTAAAAGGAAACGTTAAAGCTCTAAAACAGTAACTTGGTTTTTAAACAGTAACTTACCACATAAGAGACATTTTAGGTTGCATCTACCGAATGATTGAAACTTTTTGTAATAAAATATTTGCCCATGTTGTAAAAAAGCGACGGGCATGCTTTTTTGCACATAACTTTTTTTTGCAACCATAAAACACGAAAAAGCTCGACTGTTTCTAATCATATTTATACTGGCAACAGTTGTGTATACATCAACATTGTTCTCCAAAGAAGTATTCTGTAGTTTTACTTAATTGTACAACATTTTTTTTTGCGTTAAATCAGTAGTGAGATTCCCAACTTAAGACCACACAAATTTCAATTGTCTTAATTAATACCTTCTGTTTTTTACGAATCTTCGTCTTAACGTCTCATCTTGTGTCAGCTCCCGTCTGTTCATCGTGTTGTACTAAGGTAAAAAGATGTTTTTGTGTACCATTTTATGATGATTGAGAAATAACACATTGCTTACCGTACACATCAGTTAACAGACTTTTCAAATGCCTTTATACTTAAGTTTTCGCCTCTGTTATAGAAGTAGGCTCTATGCACTTATTCAAACAATTAATTCATTGGTATTCACATATTAAAACTATTAAAGCCTACAGCTAAACCCCCCTCAACTAACTTATGCTGTATCAAAAGTTCAAACAATAGTTCCGCAAAGTCGCTCCTACTTAAACATTCAACAAAGAGTTTATGACACAGTTAAATTTACAGCCTGGTCAACACAACCTTGCAAGTCATTTTCATGTTTTCCAACTCTGCATTGCTCACGACGGCATTAGGCCAATACTGTTGCAGCGACCCCGTGAGTCGACTCGTGTTTTGAATTTGTTTGTGTTTTGCCCCAAACCAGTATTTCATTGATTGTTTGATTGCTTCGTGACAAGCTCGAGGGCTCTCTTGACAAAAAATCCCGCGTTTAAGAGACACTTGTAATTGGCCCCTGTTTCCAACTTGAATAACGGGTGAAGCATTGAGTGATACTTGTGTTGTTGTTGTAATTTACACGCATAAATTGAAATTTGAAAACGCTTGACGCCTACTGCACCGAGAAGCTCTAACCAACCTGGTTGTTTCAAGTACAACATATGAAATTGGTTTAAAAAAGCGTCCTAATTAAAACCAAAATTACATCAAAATCGAAGGTTTATTCCTGTCTAAATGACGTATATAACATAACAATTTAAACAATTTAATTTAAACTATAAAGCACCTAAAACCTTGTTGGTTTGGTTTGAAACTGGTCTCGTGTGGGCTTGTTGTATGTTATACAACTTAATTCTAGTTTAGTCTGATCGCATGTGAAATCATAGTTTACTCATGAGAATACTCTTGTTGGTTAGATTTCTATGACGATGGTGAACGATTACGTAGGAACACTTTTTATCATCGGAAAGATAAATACTTCTACTATTGTCGCCAATTATTTTTTTTCTGTAATTAGAACTACTCGTTTGCGACAACCCAAATATAAAAATCCACTTTTTAATTATCGGACATGCTATTACTTGTAGTGGCTACGTAAATGTTTAATACTTAAGTTTTCTGTTACTTTCTCTTTTTGTCGAAGTTTCAGTTGAAACATTTTGTCCTTGTTACTTCGGATGTATTGAACGTTCTGTTACAGTCACGATTCAAAGAGCGTCGTGGTTTATTTAACAAAACTTTTATTTTTCGCAAAACAGTTTTTTGGTCAGCAATTGAAGCTTGTTTGTTTGCATTACCAAAGGAACTAATTTTGTATTGCTTGTTCTTTTTCAAGAAAAGTTATGTTTTAATTAAGCCTAACTTTGTGTCGCTGTCATAAACTGTAGAATACTAAACTTATCGTTTTTGTTTAGTAGGATACTATTAGGGTCAAAATGTTCCTAAGGTTATCTCCTGAAAATCTACAGCATCTAGAATTTTTGCGTGATGCAGAAGACCACCTTGTCCAGGAGTTTGGTTCTATTTCCCTACAATTCCTTGCCAATGGAATTAATCGGAAGATATTTAAAGCAGCTGCCCAAAAGCTGGAAGTAGATGTGGGAATCATTGAAAGAGCTGTCATTGGGCTGATGAAATTGTTCTCTGAAGCATCTAAAAATGGGCTGGAAGGAACTGATTTTTATGATTCCCTCATTGCTTTAGAGTTCAGCAACACCAATGCTGAAACCTTAAACAAACTGTATTCTGACTGCAGCAAAGATACACGCCACATTCTTGCTCAATGTGCTCCATCATTACCAGTATATGAAGACCTAGAATGGCGTTTGGATGTAAGGCTTGCCACTCGCTCTTTACACCAGCAGTTAACCCCAAATGTGTTGCTCAAGTTTCACATCACAGATGGTGAAAAGAGTGAAATGAAAGTTATGCAAACTGATCCTATGAACTTAATACATACAACCAGGGTTCTTGAAGAGGCTTTGGAAGAACTAAAATCTAATCATGTGCGAAGAATTGTCAGAACAATACAGTAATAGGTTTCATTGATTTCAGTTTTTAGTAATGTTTGTTCATTTATAATATTCACATTTTAATATTATTATCCTTTACTTGATTTCCTGCATTTGAATTTGTTATGCATAACAATGTACCTTGCTTTGTTGCAAGGATCATATTTTTTCAATTATTGTCATTTTTTACTTGCAAACTATATGTAACTGTTGTGCTTTGGTGCAGTATGATTTCTCACCTAACAAATGCCCAATCAATCATTGGTTTTTGTCCATTTTAGTGACTTCTGTAACAATATTATATTTAAAAGTATCTCTGATTGAAAGCCTACCATTGTAAGCTGTGTGTTATACCTATTGGTAAAACCAATGGAAGAACAAGACAACTTCTATGAAATTGTCACAGAAGATGCGGGTGAGATTGAACAAACATATGAAGAGCCTTTGGTCCGTGTACCAGACCCAATCACTGTACAAGGCTCTGGGCACATAACAGTGTAAGTTTTTATGAGTAAAGTCACATTAATGGTTGGTTAGATAATATTTTAGGCAACCACGAGGTGTTATATATAATAAATAAAAAGGTTGCCTACTGTTGAACTTTCATGGAAGAAAGTTAAGACAATCTATTGTCACATGTATAACTGTTTTAATGATCAAGTCATATTTGAATGTAAAATTTTTGGATGAAAATGCAGAAAATCAAATAACTCTGTTTATATGTTTTTGATTGAAGTTTGATGCTGTTTTTATTGTCTAATTTATATTTTTGTATGGTGTTTTTTTTTTCTGTAACTGGTTAACAATGCAAGCATTTACAAATATTTATGTTTTGTCTGGTTTTGTTTTAAAGGTTTGGAATGTGCAACAAATTCAATGATGAGTTTCCTGCCCCTTTAATTGGAAAGGTAAAGTGTTTCCCTCTCTGCTGGTTTTTAATTCCCATTGGAAGTTTTACCATGGCAAAAAAAATCAATATGTTGCATAAAGTTCAATGTCATGTTTATTAAAGTTTGGTTGGCATTTATTCAAGCATTATAGCCAAGGATACATTAACATACTGAATAAAAACATTTTTTAAAGATCGCCCCAGAGGAATTTAATGCCACAATTTGTCGGATAAACAGAAGACTGGGAAAGATGGTTTCCATGAACCTAAATTGGCTGTTGTTCGGATGTTTGTGTTGTTGTTGTACAGTGGGCTGTTCAGCATGGCCTGTGGTATGCATGAACAAGCGAACAAAACGAACCTTAGCTAAAGCTTTAGATTGGGAAAACAGACAACTTTATCACAAGGTATGTGTAAATGCAATGGTGCAATGACAAAAAAAAACTCTTGGTAAAATAATTAAACCAAAGAATTTTGTTTAAGCTTGGTGTTAAAAAAAACTTTAAATACTTATCAAATGTAAGAGAAACTTTCATACTTTTTGCTAGACCAATATATGAAATCCTTTTTTTAGTCTTTTATGCCTGAACTTTAATCTTTTGTTATAACACACAGTTGGGATTACATTGGAAATTAGCCAAGCTAAAACCGACAAATAGCAACATGCAGGAATATGTAAGTACAGTACAACTTGCATAACAATTTGTTTTTTAAATTTAATGGGTCTACCTTTTCTACAGTATATATTCCAAAAACCATTCCAATACAAGCTCTTGGCCTTGTTCTTATGCTGTAATTGTATTTATGTCCCTTATTTAATACTTCATTAAATATAAAACAACTATGTTTATATGGTTAGTATTGTGTTGTTGTTTTTTGCTGTGTCAGCAAACTCAACAGATTTACACCCTAGTGGTTCTGTAGGTAAGCATTTTATGTTGGCATTGAAACCAATGTTGCATTGCCAGGTTCTTTTGATTGAGTTCATTCCCAAGTTGCCCGTATATCGACCGGACTGATACGTCTACGCTAATAGTCTCAAAAAGAAGGCTAATCGTGGACCTTTCCAGATGTCGTCTGGCGCAGTCGTGGCTTAACGATCTGCGATTCTAATCACAATTTGATGAACTATTTGTGGTTCAACGGGGAGCGATTGTTTTTGTTTTCAGTCCAGCTTCCAGAAATTCATATTACTTTTGCCAAAGTCCTATAACGCACAACGAGATGATACACGATAACACTGCCATTGGTGCGGGTGAACTGACTTGCAACGAATTTTGTGACCAAGCAGTATATAAGACCTTTCTTACAAGTAAACATAATTGCTTTTCACAGGATCTTTCCCTGTATTAGTAGGCATGTTAATGTCAACGATCACTCACACTGCTGTTTCAATAAATGATACTAAAGGGGCAAATGCTTCACTAACTCAAAATCACTTAACTCGAAGTTGTAAAAGCCGAAAGAGAGAGATATTTCGCCTAAACAGGCATCGTCAGTCTCTATAATCTGCAACCAACGAAGGTTAAGGATAGGAGAACCGGTGTAAAATCAAACAAGTGAAACAGTAAAAACAAGTGGGGGTTGAAACTGTTGTTTGCAGATTTTAGGGTTTGACGCTGCCTGTGTATACGAAATACTATACCTCCTGGTTTTTAGTACTTCGTGTTGACTGTTTTTAGAGTCCGAAACATTTGCTTTTTTATTATCATTTTCTTATAAGAGGGAATACCGGAATGGCGAAACTACCTAGAGCGATTTAGGAGCGGTAAAAAAATATAAGACGCAAATAAGAAAAAATGTTTTCCCACAATGCACCGCAACGATACTGTATCTTCGGTCAAAGCTTTAGTTGAAGTTAACGGTAAATTTTATACGCCGAATCCGGATTGTTTAATAAACTTTGCAAAAGTGAAGTTGGGTTCTCACTGTAATATTCAGTTGCCAACTGTAGTCCAGCAAAAGTTGATTTCAGCGATTTTCTATCATGTGCACTTTTGGGTCATCACGTTCACCTCGTTGGTCGCAAAAATATTTTTGTTCTTTGTGCTAAAAGAAACCCACGCAGCGGTTCAACTGTTCCTAATATTCCGTCGATTCTTCTTTCGCTTTTCACGCGACTACAGCGTCTCAACGAGCCTAAAATATCCTCAGCGGCTAAGTTTTCCACTTCGTCATGTTACCTTCTTCTTGTTTGTCTTTGGTCGTTATTTATTGCCGCTTTTTTGCTTGTAAACAGCACGCATTTTCTTTTACTTTTTAGGTTCGTTCAATGTTAGTTTCATGAAAAACACTCGGTTAACGAAACATGTGATTCCAACTACATGTTTTAAAAAGTCGCATTAAACCAAAAGGCGGACACTAGTTTAAACCAAATCGTCGGTAGTAGACCTTCCGTTTGCCAAAACAAACCAATAGCTATCTTTTGAGGGCAATGCAATTTTCCCGGGCACTTTTTGGATCAGCAGTTTTTTACACAGTAACTGTTGACATAGTTTAAACAAGTTAAGCAAAGTTTCATTTCATTTTTTCAGACAGAAATTGATACAGCCTTTCCAACGACTCTTTTGACTTGGCAATTGCGTTTCATGTGAAGTTTATCAACCCTTAATTGGACCTATTTGTTTTTCCATCCGTACTTTTTATCTTCCGTCCAATAATGCTTGTAATGTCAATATGTTTTTCTACCGAGTCCTTCGCGATTTACAATAAACAAAAAAGTTGTTATGTTGTCTTTTAGAGCATACTTACGGGTTGGAGTTGAGTAAAAGTAACGTATTATTGCTATGGAACACTTGTTTTGACGCCAAACAGGATTTTTTTAGTTTTCATCAAATCAAGCAAAACTAGATCGGCAAAAAAAGCGAAGCAAAAAAATCCAGGTCCTTCAGCATTTGACCCTTTGTAGCCACAACGGGGTAACTCTTGATTAAAAAGCAAACGTTAACCGCTGAAAAAAACTTCAACAGTGTGACCACCTGAGAGGTCAACGGACAGAAACTAGAGAGTATATTGATCTCAAAAATAGGGGTGAAAGACTTGTGTAATGTTTTGCAAATAGGCTAATGCAACTTGAAGGGAGGAATCGCTTTAATTTTTTCATGTGGTTTGGAAATAGACAACGCAACTCTGGCAATAAGATCTGTGAAGATGATGAAAGAAAAAAGACCCAATTTTAAATGATCTTTGCATAGTTTAGCATCTTACTATGTAGTCTGTTGGAGAGGATTAAAATATTGAAGTATTACGTAAGGAATTCGTCGATAAAAGTTGGGAACCACTTAGCCAAATTGTTATCATTAAAAGAAACCAATTGATGTAACAGATTCCGATTTGTGCTGATTTTGCTCTAATATGTGTACATGCCAAACCGAGGGAAATAAAAGTACCGAGCAAACGCCTATAAATCAGGTTTAAATGGGAAAACGTGGCACTTGGCTCGGGCCTGTCAGAAAAGGTAAAACTACTAACACAGGAACTCACTGCACACAGGTTTACTAAATTCCGGTAGGTAGCGCACTCAATTTTTTTAAATGCAGTTTGTTGAAAAAATGCTCGCGGTTAGGGCTATTAGGGTTAGTCCGAGGTTGTATAATAATAATAACAATAAAATTAACCTAAAAACCTAGTTGTTTATGTTAAATTTAGTCCCCAACCCTATCCCAGTTTCACTGTGTGTTTTTAAATAGCTGCGGTCTTTACGCCCTGCATCGGTATTCAGAAAATCGTGTGTGCTGTGAATTCCTGTGTTAGTAGCTCTACCATTTGACAAAAATAAGATATGAAGGAAGTCACGTGCTTACAAATTAGGTAAATCCCCTAGGCGAGAACTTGGCTTTCGCGTCTATAAGCGCTAGATGTGCCAACAACCAGTAATGTATGTTTGTCTGCTTTAAGTGTGAGCAAAAAATTAAAGAAATAAGAGCATTGATTTGAGGGAGACCACTTTGGTGAAGTGAAATACACGTATCAGGTGTAGATAAAAGTCTTTGTAGCTGAATTTGACAACGTTTATTATGCCGCGACCTTATATCCTGGAACTTGAGCCTTCCGCGATACGATTTAGCCAGGATTCAATCGGGAAGTATTTTAAAGATGGCGGCTTGGTTAACGACTTGATAGAAGACACCGACCGCGGAATCATCCAAGTTTCTAAAATTCCGCTAATACATGTCACGAAAAAAGACAACAAGTATTATAGCTCGGACAACCGTCGTCTCTACGTGTTCAAAGTATTACAAAAAAGAGGCAAAATAAAGAAAATTCGTGTTCGTTATGTTGATGATATATGGGACGAAAGAATGACGACTAACAACGATGGACGGGAGGTTAAAGTAAGATACGACAAGACTTTGCCACACACCTTCGAAAGCACCTATAACAGGTATTTTGTAACTTTGTTTACCGTTACTTTGATTTTGTGATTATTTGTTTTAATTGGAAATACGCCTTCGACAGTTCAAGACTGGAAACCGATTCCATTAGGCACAATCCCTATTGGCAGAATGCAAGCAATGTAAACAGAATGACGAGTTCCTATAGAAGTCATAGCAATAGGCATTATCATACAAACAGTCAACCACCTGCACGCAGACAAGATGATTCAATAGGAGTTTGTGGCGTACTGATTGTTGCGCTTTTTTGCGTTGGCTTGTTTATCGCATCTCTGTTCAAAACATAGGAAACGAACAGGTATAACATTTGTACATAAGTTCAAAGTGATAAAATATGCTGCTTAAATGGGGTGAAAGGGTTATGCTTACATACAGTAATTTTTCGTATAGATTCCTGTCTTAAAACACATTTTTACTCATTACTGTCATATTTTTTGATTCGTCTTTTGTGTGCAAATTTTTTGCAAATCAATCTCCCGCACTACTAACCGAAAAAGCAAATAATTCACAATTGTTCGTTGGCCAGAATTTTGAAACTACTTGTTAATAACTAAGCAAAAATTCTTAAAGCTTTCACACACAACTATTGCGAGAGCCATCGCTTTGTTAAGCCCAAGTAAAATTTCTATTCAGCAAGCTGCAACACGATACATGTATGAAACAAGAAAACTGAAATAAACTGAGCTGTGTATTTGGTAGGCTATTTGATTGATTTAAAGCCACGAATACGCTGCTTGCTAGAATATACTGCTTGTGTTAATTCAGGGGTTCTTAACCAGGGGTACACGCACCCCCGAGGGTTCCTGGGGTGCGGGGATGCTGAATCATTAAGGTTGGTTGGGTATATTCGATACAAATACAAAAACAGAAGGGGGGTCGAAAATTGGTTGGTGATTCGAAAGGGGTGCAGCAAGGAAAAAGGTTAAGAACCTACTGCTGTTAATTGGTGTGTGTGTTAAAGTAAGTACCACACATGCCGTTAAAAAAACACTTGATAAACAACCAGTCATTTCCCCCCTGTTTTGTAGTGCCACAGAACGCACATCTGGTTGTCATAAACCATTTTTTTACGAACACAAAATTCAAGCGTAAAACGTGCCTTTGCTGCTTAAAATCATGTCATATATTATCATATTTAAAACATTCTCGTTTTTTTCCCCCTCCAGGCAAGAAGTCAGTTATTCATAGGCGGGCTGGAAATCATAAAATGATAATGAAAAACAACTATTGTGCTGTGTAACACCTCTGTTTGCCTTGTAGACAAAATAATTTTTATATTCGATTTTATAGCCCGTTTGGCGCGTCTCTACTTTCAAAGAAATGTGTGCTTAAAACATAATTTAGCAATACTAGAATGGCATTTGAAGCGACGTCAAAACCATGTTCCTATAAAAACATACAATTTTAAATCTTTTGGCATTTTGACTCTTTGGCACAACGGGATACCCTTTTTTTACCGGGTTCAACCCAAGACACTCCCGGGGACGAATCCCCATCAAGGTTTTTTATGTCTGTATGTGGGTCAGGCGCGCCGGACCATTCGGTCAAGTTCTGATCAAAAAACAAACGTGACAAAAACTTTAACCGAACGACAAAAATAACCACTTGATGGCGACAATGGACTAAAACTAGTGGGCCTAAAAACCCCCAAAAATGTAGGTGAACGACTTTCCTGATGTTTTGCAAATAAGTTATTGCAGAGTTTCCCAAATGGGGAGGAATTACTTCCAAGAGAGGAAATTTAAAACTTGAGTGGAGGATTCACTTTAATTTGTACACGTGATTTGTAAATAGACAATTCAACTTGGGCAATAAAACCTGTGAAGTTGATTAAAGACTTTAGACAACTTAAAATAATCGTTGTATGGTTTAGCTTCTACTATGTAGTCTGTCTATTGGAAAGGATTAATCATGTTTTGAATTGCTAAGTAAGGAATTCGTCAATAAAGCTTTGGAACCACTGGGGCAATGATTATCATTGAAAGAAATTAATTGATATGACAGATTCCGATTTGTCTAAATTTTGCTCTAATGTTTGACTACATGCCGCGAAACGAAAAGTACCGAGCAGGCGTTCTGGTACCACCTGTAATTCAGGTTTAGAGTGGAACATGTGGCATCTTGGCTCGGGTCTATCAGAAAAAAATAAGATATAAAGCAGTGGTTCCAACCCGGTGGTACGCGACAGGCATTCCTGGCGGTACGTGAACACCTTCCGGTATTTTTTTATTCCGTTTTTTTTTGCAAACCAATCGCTTATCTGGCAAAAACGTTAGTTATTTAAAAACAGCGGGTTGCATATCGCCTGCTATGCTGTTGCAAAATCAAGACGCTAGTAACTTTTTGGAATCAAAATGTTTTTTCTTAAATTGTTTCGTCAAAACCTTATGCACTCAGAATTACACTAGCTTCCAGGAACTGAGGTGTACTACAAGTGCAAAAAGTGCATTGAATACATTAAATTTTAATTTTTTTTTCGTACAACGGTTAGGAATCACTTAATATGAAGGAAGTCACATGCTAAACTAGTGGTGCGTGACAAATTTGGTAAATTCCCTAGGTGAGAGTTCAGGTTTTGCGTCTAAAGCGCTGGGTCAATCAACAATCAGTAATGTATGTTTGTCTGCCTCAAGTGTGAGCAGAAACATGATACCTGGCTGACCTAAAAGGCACATCAGGTGTAGATACTAGGCTACGCAGCTAAACCTAACTTTATTATGCCGCAACCTTGTTTCTTGGAACTTGCGCCTTCCGCGATACGATTTAGCCAGGATTCAATCGGGAAGTATTTTAAAGATGGCGGCTTGGTTAACGACTTGATAGAAGACATCGACTGCGGAATCTTCTCAGTTTCCAAAATTCCGCCGATACATGTCACGAAAAAAGACAACAAGTATTATAGCTCGGACAACCGTCGTCTGTACGTGTTCAAAGTATTACAGAAAAGAGGCAAAATAAAGACAATTCTTGTTCGTTATGTTGATGGTATATGGGACGATCGAATGACAACCAACAACGATGGACGGGAGATTAGAGTAAGATACGACAAGACTTTGCCGCACACCTTCGAAAGCACCCATTACAGGTATATCGTAACTTTGTTTACACTACATAACCTTACCAGCACGTAGGTATAAACGTAGAAATGAAATTTTGGCGGAATTAATTTAACGTTTGTTAAAGAGAACTTACACACAAGATTTAAAATTTTTTTGTAACTAAAGTATTCTTAAAAAAAGAAAAAAAAAATGATTACAGATCAAGACTGGAAACAATTCGGCACAATCCCTACGTCTACAGGGAGAATGCAAGTAATGTATCTAGTGAGAGTTCCGACGAAAGTGATGACAATTTAAATTACCCCACAAACCGCCAACCTGCACCTGCACGAACGCCAGATGATTCGAAGAGTGTTTGTGATAAGCTGATTTTTATATTTGTTGGTATTTGCATGTTTGTCGCAGCATTTCTGTTCAAAAAATAAGGCACCAACAATCATATAACTGCCTTTTCTCGTTTAATGCTTGGTGTGTGTCATGAATAATTTACAATTCTAGAAGTCCTATTACGGTTAGGGAATGCAGTAACTTTGCCTTAATATTTTTGTCTTCAAAGACATTCATTTCCACTTTGCTGCTATATTTACAGCACGACTTTAATGTTGCATATATTGGATACCGAATGTATTTAATTTGTATTTTGTTGTAAGTTGAATTGAGTTTATTATACGCTTGGTGAATGAACACAAAGCGACACAATTGCACTGAACAATCACCAAGCAAATAGTTTTGCAATAATCTGTTTGCCAAAATTTTGTAACTATAAATGTTAATAGTTAACCAATAAGACAGTGAAAATACATACACATAATCAGAATTTGCGCCGTATGCATGGGCGCCGGCAGAAATTTTTCCAGGGGGGGTCAAATTTTGACAAATACACACTTGCAGGGATAGATTACTATGTCAAGTAATGAAGTAATTATTTACACATGGCATAAAATATATGCAGTTTTGTAAGTTTGCCGTACTTTGAAATTCCAAGAGGGGGCAAGTGCCCCCCCCCCCTCTTGCCCCCTGTACCGGCGCCCATGGCCGTATGGTCACTTTGTTTACGCCCACGTAACATTTCTGTTGACCAAGGTGTAACACGGTATATATATGAGAGACAATGTTCAATTTGAGTTCAATTGAGCAGTATATTTGGTGTTTAAATAAAAACCACGACGCTGCTTGATAGAATATTACCCGTGTTGATTAAAGTGAGTGTTAAGTAACACACTATACACACGCCTTTAATAAAGACCCTAGATTAGATAGCAGTCATTTTTTGCGATCTGGTTATTAGCTTCACACAGCGCACAGCTGATGTCTAAAACATTTTAGAAAATGCTTAGGTAGGATTAAAGGTTTAACTGAACAATTAACGAAGACAAATTAAATTGCAGAATTCCCTATCTAAAAGTACAGAATTAGCGTACTAAATACACAAACTAAAGTGGTTATATATTTTTTTCGCTGTGAAGTTTAAATATGACAGAAACCGTATAGTTTGATGCAAAAGCACGCTTACAAGCTATAAGCAGGTAGAAACAGTAAAAACACGATCTTCCAAAACCAGGTAATTTGCTTCGGTTGGACAGATTGGTTTGAAAAACATTTTAGGTAACAGAAACGATTCAACGACATCACCGTTCTTCAAATCAGGAACTGATTGCAATGATAGTTGCAACAAGCTTTTAAGAACGCAAGAAATACAAGAAACAACGGAATTTTTCTCTTTGCCTGTAGCATTATTTACGCCAACCATATACAACCAGAACTCACTCATGTGTGAAATTACTTGTCTACAAACACCTGAGTGATTGACAAAACTATATACGGGCGGGAATGGATGAGTATTTTATGACTCAGATTTAAGACAGATCAATTGCAAACTTCGTAATGCAAAAGAAAATCTCAGTCACAGAAAACACAGACATTCGATACCACAGGGAAATACCCTTCGGTGAAAAAAGCGATTTCATTGGACAATGTATTAGCACGTGACCAGTTTTTTTCCAAATGATTGTTTACAAAATGATTTGCAAAAGATGATGTGTAGTTGTTTTTGAGTTGCAATAAGATGTGATGTAGTCACACTTGTCATGCTGAATGTTATGGCTTGGTTGCAATGCACTATGATGTGTACATAGTGTTAGATTGCTTAAACTTGAATTAAGCACTACTGCACTCAGCCACTCATGCACTGTGCTTGACTGCTTTGCACGATCCAAAAATATTATGTTTCGGGGCATTGCTCCTAAAACACTAACACTTTGTTATAATTTTCAGGCCACATTTCTGGCATTTTTTAAACAATGTTGTTTCAACAAACTTCTTTCGTTTTGCAATGGCTTTTGTTAACGATTATAGTTGGTACATGTGCATCACTTTGGACAAAGGAAACCGACCTGAACGAACAAAGCATTAAAGTTTTTGAAAAAGTTTCTGTCAATCATTATGGCCCAAAAAGCAGTTCTCAGTCAAATATGTACCTAATCAGTGACAATGGTTTGGGTCACCGATTTGATGGCATTGGTGGTCTATCAGGTGGTGGAGCAACTAGCAGACTGCTTGTTAACTATGCTGAACCATATCGCTCACAAATTCTCGACCATTTGTTTAAACCAAACTTTGGTGCATCACTGCAAATCCTTAAAGTTGAGATAGGTGGAGATGGACAAAGCACTGAAGGAACAGAGGCAACGCACATGAGGAGTCCAAATGAAGAAAATTACACCCGAGGGTAGTGTTACAATATGACATATGTTTATTAAAAATGTTTTTAGATTATCTTTTTCGATGAAAGCCCTTTTTTCTCGTGTTTAAAAACAATCCAAGTTGGTACATCTAAAAATACTATTAAGCCCTAAGATCACTATAAATGGTTTGTTAATGTTGCCAAAACAACCAAAAAAGTACAGATTAATCCAGTTAATCGCTTACTGGTCTTAATACATTAAATTGTGTAGGGGATGTGAATTTCCACCATTTGTTGAGAAATTTAGGTCTGTAATCATGTAATTTCTGTGCATAATTTTTTTTGTGGCAAATTGGTCAGGCAATAACCAGATTTCATTGTTTGTAACATCAAATCTGACCACAACCCCTATTTGGTGTAATGACACTACAAGCATAAAATGCATCAAAGAAACAGTGCAGCTACAGGTGTCATATATATTGCATATTTTAGTAATCCAAGCAATCCTATAAAAAAACAAAAAATGACCAAAGTTTAATGCAGTAAACCATGTTAAACCTATCAAACTCCTTTTTTACCATAGATATGAATGGTGGATTATGAAGCAGGCAAAAATGAGGAACCCTGATATTAAACTTGTGGGTTTGCCATGGTGTTGGCCTGGTTGGATTGGGCAAGGAACTGTGTTACCTTATAAAAATAGGACTCTCACTGCCTTGTACATTGCTAAGTGGGTAAAGGGTGCAAAGGATTATCATGACTTGCAGATCGATTATGTTGGAATATGGAATGAACGACAATATGATGTCAAATACATTAAAACACTGAGAAGTGTTTTAAACAGCTTTGGTTTTCAGTAAGTAGTTAAAAAAATTATTTATGGTGTTAAATTAATACAATAAGTTTTTTATTATTATTTACATGCATTGACTAAATCTATTTTGTAATAAAGATCTTCCCTACTGGTTTAAATTATCACAAAGAAATATATGCAATTAAAAAAAGTTTATTTTTAAAATCAGTATTTCCCCACACCAAACCCAATAGTTATTTCTCTGCTACCACCAAGTGTCTGCAATAATAAAAATATGATTGCATTAACAAATCCAAAGTTTTGTTATCTTGTCAACAGAAATGTTGAAATTATAGCCGCTGACAACAAGTTCAATGCGATTTCCAAATCTATACTTCATGACAAGGATCTTGCAGATGCAGTGTCTATTATTGGTGCTCACTACCCTGGAACTGTTTCTGGCGATCTTGCACCAAAAACCAACAAAGTATTATGGTCAAGCGAAGATTATAGCACTTACAATGACATTGTTGGTGCTGGATGTTGGGGAAGAATTTTGAACCAGAATTATGTCAATGGCAACATAACTGCAACCATTGCATGGAATCTGGTTGCAAGTTACTATGATAAGTTGCCTTACAAACGGTAAGTAGCATTAAGGCAGTACCTAAGCAGGTACTTGGTATCCATCATTTATAATGTTTCAACTGGGGAATTATACAGCATTTATCCGTGTATATCTATTGTCATTAAATGCTTAGCAGCCAACGTAATACATATGATTGCAATCTACCCCGGGGAAAAAGACATCAATTCTTCTGTATAACTGTTGTCATCAAATGCTTCGTACAAAATGGAAAATGCAATACATATAGTACAATCTACCCTGGGGATTTATGTAACAATTCTCCGTAATAACTCTTGTCATTAAAGCCTGAGTATAAAATGCAATACAAATAATTCCAATTATGTTTTCAGATGTAGTTTAATGACAGCAAATGAGCCATGGAGCGGCCACTATGAGCCTGTTGGGCCAATTTGGGTGACTGCTCACACAACTCAGTTCACTAAGCCTGGCTGGCATTATCTCAAGACTGTTGGACACTTAAATGGTGGTGGAAGCTATGTTTCTCTTACTGATGGCCATAATAACGTGACAATAGTCATAGAAACACTTTCACATGACCAGTCAGTGTGTATCCGTCCTTTCTTACCAAGTTATGTAGTGAAGGAACAAAATGCTACATTTGCCATTCGCGGGTGGTTTGATATCAAGGAACTCCACATGTGGCAAAGTCAACTTGGAGCAGATTCAACAGATGATCAGCTATTTGTTTACAAAGGTAAGCGTTGTTGTAAAGTTTGTAGAGCAATATCTAGCGTAAATCAAAGGTTTTAAAATAAACCAATCACTTTTCCTAAATCATTGAATTACCCACAAAATGTGCCAAAATCAAGGTAGATTTGCCTTTTACCAAGAGCATTGACTTAAACATTGACATAATGAGGTTTGAAAAGCATGTGCTAGAACTGAAGGGAACTTATGGTTAACCAGTATCTGTGCATTCACCAAAACTGTAAGAGAAAAATGCAACATTTGACAGCATTATTGTTTTTAGGCATAATACCAGTTAATCCAAATGGAGAAATCACAGTGTTTCTTCCTGTTGATGTATTGATAACTTTGTCAACAATTAAAACTGCACAGAAGGGAACCTATCCAACCCCTCCACCATCCCATCCATTTCCACTCCCATACACTGACAACTTTAAAGCCAATGGATTTACTGAAGCCTTTAACTTTGCTGATCAAAGTGGAAAATTTGAGATTTACCACAATGCATCAGCAACTGATGAACATCAATGGACTTTACAACAGGTAATGTATGTCAATTTGCTATTGCTATGCTAATCCAGATTTAAATACCAGTTTCTTTTTTGCTCATGATCAAATGCTTTTAAATGTTAACTCACATAATATTTGGTTGTTTGATAATAATGTCTCCGGATGCAAATAGCGTTGGAAAAAACAAAATAAATGTATAAATTGTTTACTCACACCCAGAACATAAGTTTAGTTGCCTGCAGTCAACTTTCATGCTGCCAATTGGTCCTGATTAATGTAGACAAGGGTTTACAAACTTATTTATCACTTCGGACTGGTTTTAGCCATATGCTATTTGGCAAACATACCTGCAATAAAAGACAAGCATTAGGTGCTCGAAGGACCCTATTGATACCAGCCATGCATTCCATATGTGCAGCCTACATATTGGTCGGTTTCTGTGTGACCCAATATCAAAACCCTCAAATTCCAAACATCCAGTGTTTGCTGAGCTCAAATATCTTTCATATATGCAGGTTGTGACCATACGACCTGTAACGTTATGTGATGACCCCAATCTTGGAATTACGATGATTGGCGATTACAAATGGTCCAATGTAGCAGTGTCTGTTCAGATTAAGTTGCAGGATGCTAAAGGTGCTTTTGTTGCCTTGCGGTAAGTTGTAAATGACTTTTTGAACACAAATGCATGAAAGCTCGCGTCCACAACGAATACATGTTTTGCGTAATAAACTTGCCTATTTTGAACTCTGGTTGCTAATGTATTCCTGCCAGTTATGTTCACACTTAAAAAAAGGCCAAAAACATGATCGTCTATTCTGGAGTTTAACAAGTATGTGCTTTATTAATCAGTATCTCAATGTATATATTGTAGAGTCGACAAAGGGGGATGTGACGCCCGGGTGGCAAGAGGGGTGTTTTTGTGGATAATGAGTGACAGATCATGGATGCTTACTGCGGACTTAGCTCAAGACACTACGCTGATTTCTTGCTCAGCAGGCTCTCCCTGTTGGAAGAGTGAGGTAAGACAACTATTCAACACCACCGCAAACCTATTCATTTAAGTTGTTTGTCGTAACCAAAGTCTGTCTAAAACACAAGCAGTCCAACCGATTGTTATGCAATAGAGCCTTATGAATGTTAATTTGTGTCCAAAACAATACTGTCGGCATAGAAAACATGTACAAATTGTCGGATTTCTATTAACTTCAGAGCTTTAATGCAAACTGTTTTGGCCAAATTGAAAGAAACTTTTGGGTCCCATTATTTCGAGCATAATTAAAACAATAATACTAGCTGTTTGTTTACCCTTACTTGGCAGAAGTTTATTCGCATTCCGATACCTGATATTATTAGTAAGCAAAAAATATGAAAAATTATAAATTTTTATGTTATTTTTAGCTTCAAGAATGGAACGGTGTAACACTTTCAATATCCAAAGACACAAACGTTAAGGCACTTCTTAATGGCGTCGAAATATTGGAATACACCATAGCAAAGGAAGACTATGTACCAGAGAATGGCTTTGTTGCCCTTGGAACTGCAAACTTTGCCAAGAGCCAGTTTGATTCTTTTAGTGTAAAAGAAGCCTAATTTTATTACTTTTTACACAATTAAATGCACTTGTTCTTCAAATGTTACTTGTAGTCAATGATTTTTCATGTGAGCTAATAGCTGTATGTTTTTCACTTGACTGTGAAGATTTAGTGCTACACTCTATATGCAATACAATTTGTTTCACGTGAAGCTTCTCTCTTGCAAGTAAAGCATAGGCCACTTTTTTGGCTTAAACCACGCTGATGTTACTGAAAAGGCATTTCCTAAGCAATCCGCACACCACAGGCCATAGCATTTTTGTAGACTGGAGAGACAGGACATTGTGTCAAATTTTGATTTCAGTAAAATGACTGAAATCAGAGGTAAACAAACACATTGCCATTGCTTACAGAAACTTGGTTGGTTGTACTTAGATATATCCCAAACTCCATTGATCACGCTAAATAAAGTCAGGTTAGATAAGTGCCCAGAAGCTGTTTTAAATTCCTATCTCTGCCTCAGACAAATACCCAAATTAATCATCTATTCCAGAGATAGCATCATATCCTTGCCATAGCTACAGGCCCACACATGTAGCCTATCCTCAACATCCAACATGGCAGCCAACAGTTCCATCAAGGTGTAGAACAAGCTACCCAACTATATAAGCTAGTCAGTCTCCATGTTTCATTTGTTCCTGCTCAATTTTCCATTCTAGTGTGTCCAAAAACTTTGGAGGTATTCTTGCGTTGCGCTGAAGTCTTTCAGCGATCACTCTTGCATTGTCAGTGCTTCGAACCTGGGTGAATTCAGTAATATATATTTGAAAGAAACAGAGGTTTATTTCAATTAACAAAACTTACTACCACTGGATGAACTTGCCCTTGCCGATCTGTGTATTCCAGCTTAAACAACGGTTTTCCTAATGTAGGTTCTTCATCAGTTGATTTTCGGTGGTTAGGTGGAACATACAACTAAAGCAAGTAATTAAGTCTTTCGTAAAAAGTAATTTCACTGAGTAAAAGGTTTACATGTAAATTTAAAATATTTGATTTAAAGCTCATTAATTATTTATCTTTTATCATTTAGCTAAGAGAGCCAATAAACTCTTCTATTTTAGGACATATTTCTGTGAGCAGCATATTGTGTGCCTTTCATGTAATTTAGTACATGAAACAGTGGGACCCCACCTTACACCCAAAGACCGGTGTGATTGGCTCCAATAGAACACTTTCCAGTAAAAATGTAAACACAAAGGCAGTAAAGCGCGGGAAACATTTACAAAAAGATAGGAAGATTATTTCGAAAAAGCACAGGAAGATTATTTCAACACTTTTTCCTAGTATTAGTAGAATCACATATTCCTTATTGCATTACGAAATACAAATTTGTTCTAGAGCCAAACTCAGCCATCAAACGGCTCAAAAGCCCTAACCCCTGGTTTGTATTCTTGAGTTGCATTGCAATTTGTCTTGCCGCAATAACTTCGACTTGACTTTCATTGAGGCCTTATGAAGTATTTCAAACCTTGTGCTGTGGGCTCTTTGATGACTGTCCACTAGTCTTCGTTTTCCCTTTGGTTGATTTTAGTTTTTTATCATAATTGTCTCTAAAAATAAGAAAGAAATTCATAAGTTAGTGTGCAAGAGGAAATATACACACTGCAACAAATATATATATATACATGCTAGTACATTAAATTACTTTTTTGATGCACTTCTTAGGAAACGCATAACAATATAAATTCACCACCAAGATTTGCCCACCCACTGTGTTTCACAGCAAAATTTTAGTTGTTTGTTCATGTGGCAAAAGGAAGAAAAACATGAAATATATACACACTAACCTGTCTACTTGGTTTCTGCGAATATGATGGATAAAGCCATGACTCATATTTAATCGTGGTTTTGATGTTTCTGCTTCATCATACTCATCAGAATTATACTCCATGGTGCTCAAGACAGTCCACCACTATTTAATATGAACCTTTTGAGGCAATACAATCATTAGAGTTGTATGCATTTTGCATGTAACAGAAGTTTGAAATAGTCATACAACACACACCATATTTCTAGTACACACATGAACTTATTTAAAGACTGCATATTAGTCACTTTTATTTGTGCTGGGCAGTTCTTTATTGACCTTTGTACCAGTTAAAAGGTAACCACGTCCTGTACTCATCATCACATGTGGATGAGTTCTTTCTGACAATACTTGGTAGTTGCGCATAAAGGTTTCACAAAGCTGAAGGTTAATTGCTGAATTGCTGACTGATAGTTGAACAAATAGTTCCATTAATGGTTCCTGATATTCATGGTAAATAGCAAATGGTTTTGAAGGAGCCAGTGATCCCATCAGGGACATAAAAATTGGTGTAGGGTGAAATCGACATGCCATGATTATTGCATCCATTTGTCCCTTCTGTAGACAATTGTATGCAAATTCCTTTTGCTCATGCCGCTTTTTGCGCCTCTCAATTTTGACAGCCAGTTTTTCTGAATCTGTCAGATAATGGCGTTTTCGTTTGCCGTTTACAAAACTTGTAGTATCTTTATCAGGTTCATCATTTCCATCCTGACTCATTAAGTTGGCCTTTTCTTCAACAACAACAACAACGTCTTGCTCATGGGTTAAAGAGTAAATCATTTCTGGATCTTTAACCTCAACTTCAGCATTCAACAATGGGTCACTTGGTAATGGATGACCGGCTATTAGTGGTCCCAGTTGGCTAAGGGGGAAAGAGTTGATGAGCTTCCACTTGTCTTCTGACAAGTTTAAATGCGATAAAGCAAAAAGATTAGATGGAGTTTCACCCACATGAAGATTTACAACACAGCCTTCCAGCCCAAGTCTTTCCATAATTAAAGCCAAGAGCATCCCTGAACATGTTTCCAAAACAACAACTTTGCTTCCTTGTCGAATATTGGTAGCCGTAACAATTTGTGATATTGAGTCCAAATTCATATTTAAAATTTTGGCAGGTTCACGATTAATGTACAGTTTACAAATCAGTCTGGCAGTGGGTTTATGAATTTGAATGTATGATGAGTATTTTTTCTGCTTCTTTTTGACATACTTTGTTTGAGAGAATTTAGTTTTTCCAGTAAATGTTGAACTGTTGTTCACAAGGTTTCCAATGATTTGTTCGCCACTTTGTCCTTCCTCCTTCATTTGCAAAATACACTCCCGTTTTAGAGTTTGAGAATCACCATGAGTGTCAACTATTCCTCTGTTGTCTTGTCCACTTTGGGTAACAGCATTCTTTTCTTGATTTACTTCTTCCTGATTGACCAAAACCAAACCCCCTCTGTCAATTTTGAAGGTGCTGCCAAACAAAGCACCTTCTGCATTGTCAGGCACAAAGCGCATCCTTTCAAATACAATCAACTTTTTGGGCAACAGCTTCACAGCTTTCAGCACATCACCCTTCTTTAGGATGACTGATTCACCTAATGTTATGTAATCATTCATATTTGTTGCCGTTATTTTGTCTAGAAAGTATTGATGTAAACAAAAGAACATATATATATATATATATGTTCATAAATATTTCTTTAGGGTCATTCAAAAAAAGTCCGACAATAAGACTGCAATTGTTTGTAAAAAAAGCAACTATTAAGTATCAATCGAATCGAAAAAAACAAAAATACTACACATACAAGAGACAAATACAGATTGACCACGTCATGAATCTACCTTAATTCTCAACTTAAAACCTAATAAAGTTGTTTTATTATTCAAATTACTAATTTTAAAAGAATTACTGTAACCAAAGTGTACAAAATACACATGTCCGTATCAAAGCCTATAAAAGACTTTTAGAACATTTGCATTCATAAAAATATACAGATCTTAAATCGTATTTTACACAGACTTTTGTTTGCAACGTGCAGGCGAGGAGACTCGAGATAAGAAACATAGCTTTTGATACGTGGGGAAAACCCCCCAAAATACTGGACTCTTGCAAAATCTTGACCAAATAAAAAACGTTTTGTTTTTAGCATCGACAAAAATATGTTTGAAATTAATGTAGGCTTTCCGTTTGACTATGGTTTTGTTAGGTTGTTGCATATGTCTCATGAAACCTATGCAGCTTGGCGAGCAAATGCGGTAAATTAAACTGATTGTTAGATCTCCTTTTTCATCTTAGCATCAATATATGCGTAACAGAAAAGTCGAAAGCTGTTGTTTACAACAAAGGTCGGCAACATTTTGAACGTCAAGTTCCGATTTCTCGTTGTGTCCATAAACATTAATCAATAACAAGCAATGCGAAAGAAATATTTCAATCAAGAGGTGCTTGAATGTGAAAAATGGTGGACATGTCTAAAATACGGGAATACGGGACGACGGAAATGGAGGTCTAAAAGACGGGAGAGACGGGGTTACGGGAGAGACGGGAAAAGTGCCAAACTAAAAGACGGGAGAGGCGGGACTACGGAAAATCGCATATTCAAGTAGAATGAAAGACGGGACTGGGTGAAAGTTCACAGACCGTGCTTATAGCGTTAGACGGGACTACGGAAAAGCATTTGTTCGACATGACTAAAAGACGGGACTCGGTGAAAGTTCACATATAGTTCTTATAGCGCCAGACGGGACTACGGAAAAGCAATTGTTCGACATGACTAAAATACGGGACTGGGTGAAAGTTCACATATAGTTCCTACAGCGCCAGACGGGACTACGGAAAAGCAATTGTTCGACATGACTAAAATACGGGACTGGGTGAAAGTTCACATATAGTTCTTATAGCGCCAGACGGGCCTACGGAAAAGCTTTTGTTAGACATATGACTAAAAGACGGAACTGGGTGAAAGTTCACACGCAGTTCTTATAGCGTTAGACGGGACTCCGGAAAAGCGTTTGTTGGACATGACTAAAATACGGGACTGGGTGAAAGTTCACACGCAGTTCTTATAGCGTTAGACGGGACTCCGGAAAAGCGTTTGTTGGACATGACTAAAAGACGGGACTGGGTGAAAGTTCACACGCAGTTCTTATAGCGTTAGATGGGACTACGGAAAAGCGTTTGTTAGACATGACTAAACGACGGGACTGGGTGAAAGTTCACATATAGTTCCTACAGCGTTAGACGGGACTGGATGATTATGAGGATTGCTCTTAAATTCTTAGCAGCACATGTTCCTTATCTTTTCGTGGTTACTTTGACCGGTCCCTGAAAGAAGACTTGATAAAAACACAACTGCAGATTGATGGTCGGACAGCGACAACAAATGCCAGCGAAAGTTTAGGTCAGAAAATAAATTTGCCTCCCATATATACGCTTGAAAAATATGACTGACGAAACATCAAGTTCAACTAATGAATGAATCCAAAACTTTAACTAAAGTTTGCAGAGCTAGTGTAGCCTAAAAACGTGAGCAGTGCCGTCTTACGCAAACAGGAATAGCGCGACTGTATGTTAAGAGGGTTTCCTAAACTGTTTTTCCATAATAAACAACATTCCCCTCGCCAAAACTGTGACATAAAAGCTCGTAACTGGCTTAGGTTTATTGCCAGCGATGCGACTGTTAGAAACGTTATAATAAGAAGTCTAAAGATTAACGTTTATGACCAGCTGAAAATGTGGAAAAGTTGTAATTGCCCAATATTTCCGCTCTCGAATGAATGCTTTTCGGGCCTTTTTGAAACAAACTACCAACCCAACCTGTGGGCCAAATACGAGGAAGGGCATTGCCAAGAAGGTAAAACTCGAGAGAAACAGATATTTTGCAACACCTGCTTACCTGACCAAAAAAACGTGTTCTGGTACTTAACTTTTCATGCGTAGGCCTACACATCGGAAATAAAAATTGAATACTTTTTGGTTTTGTTTCGTGCTTCTTTCTCTTTTGCATTGTTTACAACTAGTGATGGACCGAACCCATCTAAAAAAGTTCGGGCCGAAACCTTTTGCGGCAGAACTGTTTCGGCCAACCGAAACTTCGGTGCATCACTATTTACAACCTTCGAAGATACAACCAGCATTAATAGCAGAGTGCAGCGCAAGACATTGAAATGCTGTAATAAGTCTAAACTACAAAAAACACCAACCGTTTTCAACAGGTGTTCAAACGCAAATACAGTGGTCGCGTATTGCAAGCATAAGAGTCTGTAGGCTAATTTGTTAATAGCACATTCCTCGGCCATTATTTGACAAGAAATTGGACTCCTACATTTGAGGCCACCCATTGATATAGGAAGCAACAAATTGTTTGATATGGACACGTCGATCAATCAAGTCAAACCAGTGGTGCCCTTTTCGCGCACTAACGCTAGAAGAACTATATGTTAATTTACATCCAGTCCCGTCTTTTAGTTATGTCTAACAAACGCTTTTCCGTAGTCCCGTCTAACGGTATAGGAACTATATGTGAACTTTCACCCAGTCCCGTATTTTAGTCATATCGAACAAATGCTTTTCTGTAGTCCCGTCTAGCGCTACAGGCACGGTCTGTGAACATTTACCCAGTCCCGTATTTAAGTCATGTCTAACAAACACTTTTCCGTAGTCCCGTCTAACGCTATAAGAACTGCGTGTGAACTTTCACCCAGTCCCGTCTTTTAGTCATGTCGAACAAATGCTTTTCCGTAGTCCCGACTAACGCTATGAGAACTGCGTGTGAACTTTCACCCAGACCCGTCTTTTAGTCATGTCCAACAAACGCTTTTCCGGAGTCCCGTCTAACGCTATAAGAACTGCGTGTGAACTTTCACCCAGTCCCGTCTTTTAGTCATGTCTAACAAACGCTTTTCCGTAGTCCCGCCTGGCGCCATAACAACCGCCTTTGAACTTTCACCCAGTCCCGTCTTTTAGTCATGTCTAACAAATGCTTTTCCGTAGTCCCGTCTGGCGCTATAAGAACTATATGTGAACTTTCACCCAGTCCCGTCTTTTAGTCATGTCTAACAAATGCTTTTCCGTAGTCCCGCCTCTCCCGTCTTTTAGTTCGGCACTTTTCCCGTCTTTTAGACCTCCATTTCCGTCGTCCCGTATTCCCGTCTTTTAGACATGTCCAAAAATGGTTAATATTACTGGAGTAAGGCAGGGCTGCCAAAGCTTGGGTTTTATTTTGAAAATTATAGCAATTCTTGGGTTTTGAGTCTTATTGATGAAATAGATATATGTAAGAACTATTTTAACGAGAAAAGTTTTTCGGGTAGCTGCACTGTTTGGGCCATTTTATCATCTCTTTTATTTTCTCTCTATTCTAGACCTTTATTCTTTCTAGATAAGTATAAAGTGAAAGCAATCGGTTACACTTAAAAATGCAAATAGATCAATGTTCGTTAAACATAAAAACTGCGAACCATCAAAGAAGTTTTAAAGCTTTTAAATATACTGTGTAGACATTACTAATTTTATGAAAAAGAAAACCGATGATGATCATCAAACAGCCAAGAGTGAACTGGCGATTGCTGCATATTTTATTGAACATAATATTCCCTTTGCTTGCATTGACCATTTTCTACCAAAAGTTTGTAAAGTTGCATTTCCGGACTGTAAATTGTCAAATATTTGTCAATGAAACGAGTAAATTTCCTAATTGCATTTCTAACCACATTTTGCATTCTTGGGTTTTCATTTAAATTCTTTGGTTATTTTGCTGTGAGTCTTGGGTTTTGTTGAAATTCTCATTGGCAGCCCTGGAGTAAGGTATCTTTTATGCTGCTGTTGGTAAATTCGTTGGGTTGCATTGAAAAAGGGAAGCACTAGTACGTCTAAACGTGCATGTTTACATTTTCCTCAAATGCTTCTTACGTTTCGTTTATGTCGTTAAAATGTTAACATTTTTAAGTGGCACCATAGTCTTCACATACTGTATACTTTTCATTTATGTAAAGACTGTGGTGGTGCAGGTATTTATGACTTCACGAATTTCGTCCGTGTTGACAATAATTGTTAGCACAGTTTTCGAAACTGGTTAATGGGTAACTGTTGAGGTAAACCGTGCATTCACCATTCACGTAAGTAAAAGGAAACAAAAGTAAACAAGATTTTCCTGTGGGCGAGGGCAAAGTCCAACATTGATTCCCTTTTTTGCATCTGCAGTGTCATGCTCCACCAAAACCAGTCACCTTTATTTGGTTTTATTAAGTGTGGTCACGTAGTAACAAACTTACTAAAGAGGGGCTACTTATTTTGCAGAGTATTTCACAAAAAACAATTAATTTACTTTTTATTGCATGTGATGCTTTACGTCTTTAAGTTAATTTGTGATTTCTTTTACAGGAAAAGGGTAAGGTAAAAGCCTGTCAGACATGGGGTCTGTTCATCTTGCACAAGACCCAAGCAAACCTGAAAACCGGACATTTTATTATGATGAGAAGTTGCCATCCTTGACCGTCCCCACTGTACGCCAGACAATGGAAAAGTACCTTGATTCTTGTAGAGCAATTTTATCTGATGATGATTATAAAAACACAGAGAAAATTTGTGACAATTTTGTGCAAAATGAAGCTCATAAGTTGCAAGAGAAACTGCTTGAGCGTGCAAAATCCAGGCGCAACTGGCTGGAAGATTGGTGGCAAGACAAAGTGTACATGGAAGGAAGAACACCGCTTCCTTTGGTAAATTTCTTCGGGCCCGGGACATATGTTGAACATTATTGGCCTTTTAAAGATGGTACCCAATTGGAAAGGGTTGCTGCTGGTAGTTTTCTTTTCATGCAAATGTGGGACATGGTCAGAAAAGAAATGATGGTCCCTCATAAAACATCCGATGGCAAGCCTTTGACCATGCATCAGTTTAGGTACCTGTTCAACACTTGTAGGGTTCCTTACAAGGGAAAAGATAAGCTGGTGCACTGCTTTAAAACTGAAGCAGAGGGAGATTCTCCTACTCATATCATCATTCTGTGCAAGGGTTACATTTTTAAAATCCCTGGAATCAATCCCAAAACAGGTGCAATGTGTACTCCTGGCGAGTTTTTGAAAATGTATCAATACATTGATAAAGAATGCAGCAAAAGGCCTGAAGGTCCAGGTGTACCAGCCCTCACAGCTTTGGAAAGGGATCAATGGGCAGCAGTGCGTGAGCATCTTGTTGAGCTGGATAAAAATAATTTGAACATTCTGAATGACATTGAAACATCACTCTTGTTGTCATCCCTTGATCAGATTTCCCCGCAAAACTACACAGAGCTGAATTATGAGGCAATGGCAGGTGATCCCAATCTCTTCTGGTATGACAAGTCTTATACCCAAGGAACTACCAAAAATGGGGCATCACTCTCCAACAGTGATCATTCTCCTTTTGATGCAATGGTCATGGTGGCACTGGTTGAGTTTATCACAGTTGTTATCAAACAATACAAGGGCCAATTTCATGTGCATGATCCTGAAGCAGACTTCTTTAAGCCAGAAGAACTTATTTTTACCCTTGATGCATCAGTGCACCAGTCAATTGCTACAGCAAGAAAAGAAATCTATGCAATACGAGCAAATCTTGACATGCGTCAGCTTGTTTTTGACAAGTTTGGAAAATCTGCACTGAAGAAATACAAAATCCATCCAGATTTTATGGTACAGCTAGGATTGCAGCTTGCATATATGGCAATACATGAAAAACCAGGACCAACATATGAAACCGCAATGACCAGGCAATTCTACCATGGCAGAACAGAAACCTGTCGCACCTGTACACCAGAGGTGGTTAAGTTTTGCAGGGCAATGCTTAAAAACCCAGAACCCCAGTCGAAGGAATATGCAGATTTGCATGTTTTGTTTAGAGCTGCCCATGACAAGTTTATACCTTTGATGGCAGACTGCATGTCAAATCAGGGCTGTGATCGCCATTTGCTTGGATTGCTACTAATCTGTGTTGAAAATGGCTACAGTATTCCAGAAATTTACACAGATAAGGCATTTACAATGACCGGAGGAAATGGCAATTTTGCTCTATCAACCAGTTGCGTTGGTTATTTCCATGCTCAAGGAGGTGTAGCACCTATGATTGAGGATGGCTATGGGTTCTTTTACAGAATTAATAATGACAAAATCACATACACCATTTCTGCATTTAACTCATGCAAGGAAACAAGTGCATCAAAAATGAGTGATTACCTTGAGTATTATCTGGTTGCTGTGTATCAACTGATTGCTAACTCTGCTTCATTGTCTAAAATGTAATTTATATGGTGTGCTGTTTTTGTTTGTGTGCTTTGGTGGCTAATTTTCTTTGTTCCGATTGCTAGTAGTTCATTTTTACAAGATTTTTAATTATACTCGATTGATGTGCAATGAGATTGTAGAACCATCAGCTTAGCTTTCAAGTTTTTACAGTTGTATATTTTTCAACAATGCAAGATTTTCTGAAAGGTGTGTGACCACAATAAACTCAATTTTGAAAGAAAATACTGATATCATGGATTTTTCTATAGTTGTAGAAAACAGTCAGATATAACAAAGTTTTTAAAATCAAAAGTAAAACATATTAGCATGAAACTTAGCAATTTCTGTAATTGGAATAATTAGAAGTAGAAAGTATTGAAAAGGAAAGTTTTCGATTGCTGAATTGTACGAACAATATGAAATGCAAACGTGTAAAAAGGAGGGCAATGAAAAGAAAGTTGCCACAAGCCGCAACAAAGCAAATATAAACCTTACAAATCATGTCACTGAGATATCAGAGCAAAAAAACAGTACTTGGTTGGTCTCAGCTTCCATAGGCAACGCTTTAAAGCCTACTATGACATTACATTCTATGCACTGAAAAAACATGTAAGCTTTTTTGTCTGCATCAGACCAGACACTATTTAACACAATACTGTCCAAAGTAAAATTAACAGTCTGGACTCCAGAAAGTTCCGTTTTTGATAAAGCTGCAGAAAAGACTTCCGTTGATCTTGGAAACTGGTTCAGGATATAATTACTTGCATTTGGTAACTTTTTTAAGTCTGTGCGAATAGTAGCAAGTTTTTCACAGCAAACAGCACATTTTACCAGTTTTTTGTTCTTTGTACCCTTTTTTGGATGCTGCTTGCGTCTGGTCTTCCTCTGGACAATTTCACAAGAATTTTCCTCTTCACAATTTTCAGATGCCTCTTGTTTAACATGATTTTTACCATTTTGAATCTCTGAAGCTTTATCAAAGTCAATTGACATCTTGCATTTTTTGGCCAGTTGATCAGCAATACTAGATTTGTTGGAAATTTTTGAAGATAAACTCTTTCTTTTGCCCGAAGTACCAGAAAAACAAGATTTAAAGTCATCATCCTCATCAATATCATCCATTATTTCCGGTGACTCCGGGATAATGATTACATCCTTGGTTTTCTCCGGGGTATTCAGAACAACAGTTTTGTTTTGTTTTTCAACAAAATAATTGTCCATAGTGTTCTCTACAGTTGAGAGATTGGCTTGCGCCTTTTTCTGTGTTGAAGGACGTTTAACTATCGTGGGTAAAAAATCTTCACTGCAACCTTGTTTCTTTTCAATGGCACTTTGTGTTGATGTGTTGCTGACTGACTGAAAAAATGATGAGTAGCTGAGATCAGTTTCCCCAGATTTACCATTTTCCCTATCTTGTTGCAGTTTGCAAAATGCTGTTAAAGACTCTGTAACCATAGAAAAAGCACTAAACTTTTTTACTTTTTGACGGACCCACTTAGAGAGACCTTGACAATACTTTCTAGGGTTGGAACAAAACCTATTGTCCACAATAATTAGGGCACCCCAGTCATTACGGTGCCTTATGCATCGTCCAAGAGCTTGATTTAATGCCCGGTATGCTTGAATTTCATACCAATCACTGCCAGTAAGTAGACCTTTGGTTTTGCTGTTCATGTCATTGTATTTGCGTTTCAATTCAACTTGCTTATCTTTAAAGTTGGGAAACGGAATTCCAACAGTTATTACAGCTCTGGCGTTGTTGTCAGAGAAATCCAAGCCCTCGCTAACTTTTCCTCTACATACTGCTAGCAGCAAAGCACCAGTCATTCCAGAGTCAGAATCCGGTGAAACATATTCATAAAAAGTTTCCAGAATCTCATCAAAATTACGCTTGTTTCTTCCATGTGGCTCTGCAAGTATGTGTTTTTTATTGCTGATAGCACCCCAAATGCCAGTGTTCTTCCACCTTTCTGTCAGTTTTTCAAGGATTTTGTAACTTGAAAAAAAGCACAAAACACCATTTGGAATGATCTCGCAAACATGGCCTACTAGCTTGCCTAGTTCATCTTGAAATTCATAACTATTTGTATTCTGGTAAGTTGCCTGTAGTTGGTGGCCACCAGGACCCGACCCAACAGAACCAACCCAAACTTGTGAGTCTGGGATAACATGAGGTGCCTCCAAACGAATTGGAAAATCAACCCCAAGCTCTGATGAAAAGGATGACATTGGAGACAGTGTGCCTGAAGTTAATACCACTGTCCTAGTGCATTCCATATGTCCAAAAGATACAGCTGGGTTAAGACACCAAAAATGTAACTTGATGTTGTAATGTTTTGTTGACCGTTTGTTGATGGAAACCCAGCCATCTCTTGTCCTTCTTGGGGGAGGAACCCCATACTCACTGCTTCTAATCAGGGTGATTCGGTAATCGGCCGCAAATTTTTTTCCACAAACGAACAAGTTTGCTAAAACTTGAAATAATCCACCAAGTAGACTCTGACTTGCTGTGTGCAAAAGTGGTGGGTTCTCTTCTTCACTCTCACTAGTGTCCATTGCATCATTAAAGCTTTTGCTAAGGATGGGTAAGGTGTCTGCAGTTATTCCCCACTCTTCAAAGTGTTCCAAAAATTCAGATCCAACCCAAACTCGCGACCAGACTTCAAAACCTGATTCAGACAGATCCGTCAGATGATTTTGCATCCATTCCCCTACTTTGGTGCATAAGAGATGCAGACCTTTGTGTGCATCCACTTTAATGCAGTCTGCTATTAGGTGATCAAGGTCTGCTAAAGTATTTACAAGTTCAGGTTCATTGACTGTAAAACTTGCAGCTTCTCGAGCACTGTCTTCAACATTATGTGCTTCATCCAGTATCACGATCTGATCTGTCAGGTTAATGCTCATTTGGCTGCGTATGGAAGGATCTATCAGGTAGTTGTATGGGCAAAATATGATTGATGCCATACTTATCAGTTCCCTTGTGCTGTAGTAGGGACAGGCTTTAATTCTGTTTCCCAGCTTTACTAGATCTTCAAGGTCCCAGGCTGATGTTAAACCACAACTTCTCAAATGGTCGTGGGTCTTCATGCGATGAACGTTTTGGTAATAAACACAGTGGGTGTCTGGAAGTTCTTCATGTCTACCCTTAAGAAGATCTCGACAGCCATCGTTTTTGTTCTTTGAAGTCATGTTAACTGGGTGAATGCAGGAGTGTTCTCTGCTTGATAGAATACTCATGTTTACAGACTTATAAGCAGTGCGAGCCAGTTCATGTGTAATTTGTGCAATCTGCTTGTGGGTTCGTGTCCCAAACCAGATTTTCGGAACAGATTCCTTATGAGATTCTTTCATTTCCTCCTGGTCAATACAGCCATTGCATGTCACTTCACATTGATTTTGGTCATCATAGTGAGTATGCTCAGCATTGAAACTTGCATCTATTTTGTTTTGCATGTCCTGTTGCCATGCCAATGCAGAACAAAGAAGGGCCAGACTCTTACCACTGCCAGTAGGGCTTTCCAGCAAACAGTGCTGTCGGTTTTGAAGACCATTAATGATCCTATTCATAAGTGAAAGTTGTGACGGATAAGGTTTAAAGGGAAATTTCACTGGTACTCCACTTATCATCAGCTTTGTTTGATCCGGCACATTTTCAGCCATGCTTATGAAACAATGTAGACTTCACTATAGCCGACGTAGTAACATGCTTTTGCTATTGTAGGTCAAGGTCAAGCCACCATGTGATTAATCCTATGATTAAGATGAGAAAAACTGATAGTTAACCAAATGCTACAGTTTCTGGTAATTTTTTACAATATATATTTTTAACACCTCTGGAACAGCATTAACTAGCAAACCAAAGCAGATCGAATTTTTTTCGTTTGTTACCCCATTTTCATCGTTTGTTAAAAAAACAAACAACAGATCTGTCGGAAAAACATTAGCGAGTGCAGGGTCACAGGTTGTCTTAATTAAACAGTTGACAATAATCTACAAGTATCAAGGTAACTTAAGCGTACATGCACAATTTGCGAAGTTAAGAAAGAAGCATGCCTCTGTATCTGTACATTTTGTTGCCATCACATTCACAAACAAAACAAAAACAGATTACGCGGGAAATTTTTTGTTTTGGTGTTGTTGTTTTTTATTTTGTTTACAATTAAATGACTTTAAAACTTTGATTTTGGGTTAAAAATAACGTATTTTTTGTATAGAAACATATGTACAGTACACGATGAAAAGTATTAAATTTTGTTACTTTTTTGTCCAAAATTTTACCAACACGATTTATTAAGGGAAACTACCCAAAGCATTAGTGTGCGAGACTGCGACTGAGATTTCCTGATTTGGTTTTTACATGTGTTGATTCTGTTGATTTCAAGAAGTTACAGATGGCACTGAAGCCATTACAAAGCTGAAAAGAAAAGTGCAAACTATCTTTTTAGTGACCACAGTACGTATTAGTGGCGTATTATTTGTGTTAATATTCTGTGACGTAGATGTTTTTTGTGTAATTAATTGGCAAATAGGACATGGGGCGGCTTGTCATACGCCTTCAGGTTTGAGTTCACTATTGATTGTTTTTGGTAGTTCTAGTTTAATTTAGGCTTTCCAAAAAAATGTATTTAGATTTATTTCTAGTACAGGTGTAGTGGTTGATATGCGAAAGCATTAGCCATAATTTATTATTGTAATGAGAGTCTTAGATTTGTTTACTGGTCGTGTTTGTGGGTTGGGGATTAAGCTGTCACAGTTTCCCTTTGTTTTAAAGTCAGGAAGCTTGTGTTCCAGCCTGCGCTGTGTCTGCAAATAAATCTTGTAGAATTTGCCATTTATATATAAGTGTTAATTGTTGTGTTTTCCCCTTTAGTCTCACTATTTACCCCTTCTTTTCTTTAAAATGAAACAAACTTCAAACAATGTATGGATTTCAAAATATTTAGATGGTTTGTAGTTGACATACCGATCACTTCGTTTTACCTAACAACACCAAACTTTCTTAAGGTTATCTTTTAAAATGCATTATTTACAACTTTGCATGTGTGAGGACCTATGAGTTTCTACCTTAAAAAAACACTAATATGGTAGCCAATATAAAATAAGTGTAGAAAATAATATGTGCAATGGTAAAATGTGCTAAACCACCCTTCTAGTTTTTATTGCAAACCCTCATCCTAGCCGTCTGCATTTATCATGTCAACAAACCTAAAACTTGAGCATTATATTTTGATTTTTAACTGCCTTAATATGTTATTAAGCTCTTGTAACACTATATGTGAAGTGACAGTATGGTAAAAGGAATACCGTCAAGCTTCAAGTATAAACATATCACGTATTGTGTTAATTACCTATTCATTTAGAGGAACTGTTCTATAGACCTTTTTTTTTCTGAAGAAGTTTAAATGATTGCTTTTATAGTTTTGCAGGTAGAGCAAATTTTTGGATTGGTAAATGATTTGTATGAAGTGTTTGAAAACAAATTTAAAAAAGACCTAAACTTGTAGGAATAGCCAGGTTTTTTTTAAGGTTTGGTTTGGGTGACCGCTAAGTAGTTTTAAGAGACCACAAGTGTTTCATTTAAATACCAAAAACTGTAGTTGTAGTTGCAAGTCCAAATTTTGGGAAACCGCTGGAGAAATTTGGGGGACCGTTTCGGTCCCCTAAAACACCTTAACAAAAACACTGGGCATAGCTTTTATGAGAAGTGGATTTGTTACAAAAACTGGCCAGCCTGCTGGATAGTTTTTGTCTTGAAACCACTTTGAAATGTTTATATGTTAAGAAATTATGTGTTATGTAGTTCATAAATCCCAGATGAAAGGTCAGTGTCAAGTTTTCGTCCAATAATTTTTAATCATATCTGGCTAAGATTTATCTGTTGTCATAAAATAATAAAGGGACATAAAATGTGCTTACTTTTTGTGCAGGATTTAAAGGTTCATTTCTCCTTTGCTTTCATTAGGTTTATTGTTAAAAACAAAAGATGTCTCAAAATGTTGTGGCAGAAATCAAGAGTCGAATTGGGTTGTTTCCAAATTTTCCAAAATCTGGTGTAGAGTTTAAAGATATATTTCCATTGTTTCAATCCCCAAGCTTGTTTCACAAAGTGGTGGAATTGTTTGAAGAAAATATAAAAGAAAACCACCAAGAAGTAAAAATTGATGCAGTCCTCGGATTGGATGCAAGAGGATTTTTGTTTGGGCCTCTGCTTGCTTCAAAGCTAAATACATCATTTGTGCCTGTCCGCAAGAAAGGCAAATTACCCGGTCATGTGGTTTCAACCTCGTATGCTTTGGAGTATGGGGAAGATTCAATCGAAATGCAAACAGGGTCTTTAAAAGAAGGTGACAATGTCGTTATTGTAGATGATCTACTTGCTACTGGAGGCACTATGGCTGCAGCATGTAAGCTTGTGAAACAATTAAAACTGAATGTTGTTAAGTGCCTGGTTGTCATAGAGCTTACTGGACTTAAGGGAAGGGAAAAGCTGGATGGTACCAGTGTCTATTCTGTCATACAGTATGAGTTTTAAAACCAATTTTCTGATTTTACCTGATCTGTATTTATCTCTTATTCTCAAAAACTTCCAGAAATGTATGTTACCTTACCTCTAAGTTCAGGTTTTAAACAATGAACCACAGTGTATTTATTTGCACCAAAATAGTCGTATTGCGAAAATATATAAAAGTATGTTGTAGAAAAATTAATTTAAGTTCAATTAAGTTGTTGTGAGTCGCCACTTGCTTCTTCAAATGCCAGTGTCATTTTATCCACCATGTCCATCAACAGATCATAAACCTATCAAAAAGTGAAATGTGTGTCGATTTAATTAATCATGGTGCCTTTTGGGTTGTATTCAAGTAATTGTTCTGTATCAGGAAATAATAAATTTTCAACAATGATAAAAAACTGTGTAGAGAGAGCTATATATCTTTTTTCTTTTTTAATGAGAACAGTATTTTGCCAGAAAATGTTTCCTTACCTGACTATACATTTTCTCTGTGTATTTTTTTCTGGTTACTGGATCAAGAGAGTCGGTTGGGGCAGTTCGCATGCTTGATGGGGTTTTTGAAGCTATATCCCTTTCGCTAGACAAAAGATCTTTGGTGGGACTTTGACCTGCCTGTTTCTTGCCTTTGGCATCTTTACTCTTTGGTCTCTGTAATAAAATAAAACAACTGTTACAGGTGTAGGAAGTAAAGTGTGTAATGCACGCTACATGACACACTTTATTTAAAAATGTTCTGTTGTGGAGCACCAAGTATCAAAAACAGCACAGGCAACAGTAAACCGCTTAAAGAAACGAAGCTTTCGGTTTTAAGGTTCGACATGATGAGATATTTGCCTTGCTTAAATCACCCCAGGAAGTCAAATAAATCACCCCCAGCCACTATTAGATTCTGGACTTGTGTGGCATGTCAATTAGTTTAAGCCTTTACTAACATTTCAAATCATTTGTATCCTAAGTTTTGTCTAAATTAGGCAAACATCCAGATTAACCAAATTTGGTTTACTATGTATATTTAATACCATGCCATGTTTTTTTACACATCCATAAAGGTTCACAAACCTCTTTTTCATTCTTTTTGCCACCTTTTTTACCCTTTGCATCATCCTTCGCATCTTTTCCACCCCCCTTCTTTCCTCCTTTTGCTGTTTTCCTTTCATCTGTGTTATTGTAAACATTTATAATCTTAGCTTTGGTAGGAACAGTGGGTTAGTGATACAAAGAAAAGTATCCACACAACAGCCGATGATGAAGATATTAATGCACACAATGTGAAACATGCACCATGATGAGTGCCAGAAACACAATAAAAACTCGTCTACAAAACAAACCTTGTCTAATTTAACAATACTCCATTTTTCTTTGAGTTATAATTTGTTCAAAGAAGTTTAAAATTAAATGCCTTCCATTTCTTTTGTCAAAATTCAATTGCCTAAACAATTGTTTTGCCTTTCTTACAGTAAAAAATAAAACTAATACTCATTTTGGCAAGCTGTAATTCTCAATCTTTTTTATTTAAATAATTCCAAAGTTATGTCAAAACTTTTCCTGATGTTCCATACTTAATCTTCTGGTCAGCTTTGGGCAACAAATTATACATAACCGAAAACTTGTTTTATAATACTTACTTGATTTTCCTGATGCTTGAGACACTTGAGACTTGGCTGACATCACTTGAAAACAATAAAACAAAATACCTCAACCCAAGGACAAACTGTACTAACACTTTGCCACTGTTTAGTAAAAACTTTCTTTCCTACAACTGACATTGATAATATTCCTAGCCTTTCCAAACCTTAGATACTGCTTTTGACATATATACTTATTTATCCCTCTGTTAGAATAAAAACGTGCAGTGAGTGAAGCAAGGCTTAGTGCAAACAGAAAGCAAAGCACCGCAAACTATGTGACAAGTGCATCTTGCCTTTAGGATCAGGTTTTGCTGGTGGAGCACCAGTAGTAGCTTCTGTAAAGAAGTTAAAGCATCGAAGCACAATTACAATTATTTGTTTAACTATATGAGAGACAGCTTTATATGCAGGGTTGCCATACCATCCTTATTTCTAAGATTTGTCCTTATTTTTAAGGGCATTGTCTTAGAAAAATTTATCATCCTTATTTCTAAGAAATGTCTTTCTTTTTGACTTGAGTCCTTATTTTGTCTTATTTTTGACAATTATAAGGCACAAACCTAATAAAATGACGTCAAATCCCTGCTACAAGTAAAAGGAAACCTAGACCTGAGCTGTCGTAAGATGCACGAAGTATTTTTAACGAACAAGGAGTTGCTGGAACGGACTGTTTTGGGGCAAAAATATCGCATGTGATATGTCATGGCTCGTATAAAAGCAAAGATTTGTTCAAAAACGTTTGTTTCGTTTGGAATGAAAATTTAAATTTTTAGTTGTCCTCATTTTTGTGTTCATGTCGATGGCAACCCTGTTTATATGGCTGACTAACAGCATAGATAAATGTGAGATGTTTAATATTTTAAGTAGTGGACAGAGAACACAATTTAATATATTTTTTAAGTAAAATATCAAAATAACACTTGGGGAAACACAAAAGTAACGTTTGGGAAAAAAAGTTTGGGAACAGTCTAAATTAGTTACAATTTTGGACTTCGGTTGAACACTTTCGAAACTAGCATACAAAACAAAAGAATTGAAGTGTATTGTTTTGCTAAGTCAAGCATTCTCGAAACAATGTCAATACATGGCCCTTTTGTATCCAGTAAAATACTAGTAGTTATCCCTATTTATACGTAGGGGTCTTAGAAACTTACGTGGTTCAGGCTCATGTACTGCTTCTGTCATGATAACTTCTGGTAATCCCATGATCCCTCGAACCATCATTGAACAACTTACCAAGTTGTCAATGGCCTCTTGCCACAATCGATACCTGGAAGAAAGTTTATACAGCTTCACAGAACAGTCAAAAAAGTAGTAACTTAACCACTAAGTGAAACAAGCCAGATGCTAAAATTGTTAAAATAAACAAGCCCGATGCTAATATTGTTGTTATTTAAAGGCAGTAAATTTGATATGCATTAAATACTTAAAAAATACAACATATGAGTGATGACATACAAATATAAATGAAAGATGTGTCGTAAAGCCAGTCTGGAAAAAAATTGGTACCTCTAGATTGGTAACTAGAGCGGTGGCTTTCCTTTATACTTCAATTTTAAATATTCTATGTCAGATTTACTATATACACCATTTAATCTGCGCATATGATCATTTGGGGTAAACTTTGGATAAATAAATAACATCTGTGTAAATGAAAGGGAACTATTTCATGCCATTTCAATCTAACCCATCAGCATGCATCTTTTTCTGTGCTGGTGTCATAGGTGGATAGGAAAGCCTCCTAATGACAGTGTTGAGTCCCACGAGCAATTCCTCCCTTGCATCTTCATCAGGAATCGCAGACACACACAACTGAAGCTCATCCAGAGACAAATTCCACTCCTTGTTCTCTCTATCTTCTTCGGCAAACAACTACAATCAAATACAACACTGTGTCTTAAACTCAGACTAATCTTTTGAACAATAAAAAGTAATCAGTTGTCCCACTTTGTAAAATCTCAGCGCTGCACATCTTTTTTTAATATAATGACTATTTTTCACAAAGTGATAAATTTTTCACAAAAATAAACTTTATTCCATACAAGGCATCACAGTGTTAGTAAAACAAGAATTATGGTTTAACATTAATGATAGCTGAATTAATCCAATAAAAACGATATGAAACGCTCCATTTAGGAGTAAAATTTATTCTCAGGTTAAAATAAATATTCATCCATTTAGAAATAAGTCAGTGACATTTTGCACATACAAGTTGACACAAAGTCGTAATGATTTGTTTGTTTGTTGCAAGATATTCTCACACTAGCCAGCAACCTCACCTGAAGATAAATGTTTTTTAGTTCCATCACAGTTTCGTGATGATAAAAGCGACCAGGGTTCTTGCGAACAAATATTTCTTCCTCTGTGATGTAAGCATCAACAGGTGAGGGAGACCTAGAAAGACATAAAAATTCAGACCTTTGCTAATTTTCCTGTTAATATAACACTGTTGCCCTGTTCAACTGACCTGTCAGGAGTTTGAATTCCCTTGATAATGTCGTCAATAATTTTCTTTACTGTGACATTGGCTTCTCTTTTCTCCAGCTCATGTTGTAATTTCATGCAATCTTTTACAGCTCTGTCATCTTGCATCGCAATGCCTTTCAAAATTATCTGTATGCATGTGTGTTAAAGTCAAAAATACAGCCAAATTAAATTTTCAAGTTTGGGGGATCTTATTGGCCTGCTGTGTCAACCAGGGCCAAAATTTCACCTACCTATTATTTTATTTTTCTAAAAATTTCAGGGACCTACCAATTATATGTGTAAATATAAAAGAATGTGTTATAGACAAAATGTGTTACAAACTCAGGTTAAACTAAAAACGAGAAGAAAATACGGACAGGAGTAAAAGGCTTAAATATTAGATAAAATCCTCCAAAACCAAAACTTTAAGGTAAGTATAATGCCAGTTGATTTTTAAAGATTATGAGATTTTTTACATTGAAAGTAAGAGTTTTACCATAATAAAAAAAACAAAAACAAAAAAAGTTTTTACAATAATATTTTACAGCCTCTTTTGGCCAAAAACATAATTACTGGGCAGAAAAGTACAAAGAAAACATAGTTCACCTGCAATGAAGAACCTCCGAGGAGAATGGGCCGAGTCAAAAACTGCCAAGTTTCAGAAAATATTCCAGCATTCGGTGATTTAAAGATGAAAGGAATTTTGGTTGTGTCACCCGGTAGAATAACCCCTACAAGAAGAAACAGTTAGTAGGTAAATAAATGTTTTTGACATAGTGCATGATATTTTAGCTTTTCAAAAACCCAAATGCAATATGTTACATGCATCACATGGGGAATATGTAGTAGAGATCATAACATTTACTTTTAAGGGACTTTTTTTAATTAATAAATGGACCCCAGTAAATATCCACGAATCCAAAAACATCTTTAAACTCACAATAAATTAAAGGTAATAGGCTAATATCGGGCGTTGTTTTTTGATCAGTTTTGGAACTCCAGTTGTTGTGAACAAATTAATTCAGACATAAAATCTTTACGACACAGTTAAAAAAAACAGTGCTCAAAAATATTTGACTAAAAAAAATTAAATTAAACAATGCTGTTAACTTATTTATGTCACGAACCTTCTCCAGTGTTAAAGTAAAATCTCTGAACCCTGTCCGGTACCAAGTCCTCAAAAGGTGAAATTTTATGCTTTTTTCTCCATTCATAATAGACAGCTGTTGTTCCGTCATTTTCAATGGTCAAATATGACATTGTCCGTTTGTTGATTTCAGCTTCAAACAACACTCGCTCCACTAAACCCACCTGATCCTGTTGTTTGAAAGAAATATTAGGTTTCATAATAAGAAAGGTAATGCAGATGATTCATTCTAATCGTAATTCTGTTAATTGCAAGTTCTATTTTCTTGCAAGCTAATTGTAGCCTATAATTAGTAAACAAAATGTATCTGATAAATGCAAGAAAAAAACTAAACTAGAGTAGAGTCTACTATTCACCAGAATCCTAATAGGAAATTTTTTTGATTATTAGAGGAATGTTTGATCACACACAAAACTGCCAGAGAGCATGTATATTGTATATTAGTACATTCTATTAACAGTTTTGTTGTCAGCAGCAGTCAAAAGAATGTGATTTATATATTTTGTTCTTTATAAAAAGCAGCTTAGAAATAATACTATTAACTGAAAAACACTGACAAAATACTGAAAAATAGTAACCTCGAAGCATTTCAGACTTTTAGAAGCATTTAAAAGTAAAACAACAACCTTTCTGTTATCACTGGAACCAGTCCACCGAGCTGGAGTTGATCCAAACACAATAGAAGGTCCAATGATGGGTTCAGCTAAAATGTCAGGATAGCCAGAGAGTGGATCTGTGCTAATCTAAATCAAAACATTAACTATTTTAGCCTGTATGTATTGACACAGAGTTTATATTATTATATTATGCCGGTACAGATTATTGTTTTTTAAGTGCATTTTGAGGTGTTATAAATTCAAATGTTGTTAAAAAAACATTTTCCTCAAACCAACCCAAAAAATGGTTGTCCTTGTTTCAATAGAAGTTATCGTAAACTGTGATAAATGTAAAAACATTCAACGGTTTCACAGTTTTTAACAAACTCCACTGATAGGATTCAATATTTTTGCTGTCAAATAAGACAAAATATAAGTTACCATTTGCGGCTTGTCTGTTTCATACAAAATATCAGACTCATAGTAATGGGGTCTTTGTCCAGTGGCTTGGGGGCCTTCACCAATCACCTCCAAATGTGCAATGTCCTGGCAAAATAACAAAAAACTCAAGAATCAACCTTCCAAACCCCAAAAGACAAATATTGTCATATATTTAAAAAATCAAAATAGCTGAAAACACAGCTGTTCAAATCAATTTATGTAATTACTTACACTCTGACATAAAAATATTAAAATAAACAGTAATTTTTAATTATCTTCAAAAATTTATTTTCATAAAAATCAAGTTTTAACAGTTTTTTTTTATTTAACAGTCTTACAATACACAAACTACAATTAAAGTAAATATAATTAAAATTTGTTATTACTGGATCATAGGGATCGAGTTCTTTCATGACACCAGCAAGTTGTTGAGAACGATTCTTCAAATACTGACTGGATTGCCAGGTTCTCTTTGGATCCACAGTCGGCCTTTCACCAGCACGTTTCGATCCCACCTCATATTTCACAGTAGTTGGTTTGCCAATATGCTCTGCAGAAAAGACATACATAGCTAAGTTAAATGTACTCAGTTGCACAGTCATGAGAAGCATCATATTTTATTATATTACATATCAGCAATTTCTCATGCTATTAGTTTTAAAAGCATGAGTTGTTATGTATCATAATAAGGTGCCTATGAAAAGAAAAAAATATTACAAAGCAACATAAATGTATAGAATCTTCCTGAAATAAACAACAGAAAGTTGCCCCAGTTATACACATAACAATTTTTAATCAACTTTTTTACAAATAGAATATTGTACCAAATTCCACCGGGCTTCCTCTCTCAGTTTTGGTGAGGGTCATTTTGATTCCGGTCAAATCATCTCCAAAACTTTCATGCTGTTTCCAAAACTCACTTCCAACGCGATCTAATTTGTAAATCAAGTTGCAAGCTAAAGCTATTGTTGTATCATACACATGTTCGTCGATTTCTTACATCCTTTTCCATAATCCATGGCAGGAATAGATCTGTCAATCAACTTTCTACCCTCTTGTATTGACCTAAATTTGTCATCTTGGTTCATCAAAAGCTGATCATTAGGTTTTTGCAACAGATCTGATACAAAAAATATTTGAACCAAATGAATGGAAAAAATCGCTAAACTGCTGCATAGATCAAAATGCAGGACACTCTTAAACAGCAGCTATGTTTACAAAAGAATTTAATCTTTTGTAATTGCATGAATTAAAACTTGATTTTGAAATTCGATTAATCAATGATTTGAAACAGAAAAAACAGTTATGTTAACATGGGTTTGAAGTACTAAGTTTTGAAATACAACTTTTGTAACCCTTATATTTTCTCACTTTCACTTGAACAATAAAGACCAAACATCTTTTTACTTGTTTAGGGAATAACTGCCAATTTAAGGGCTACAAGTCTAAACATGTAAGGTAGCTGTAAATCACAAAAATCATCTACTTGAAATATATCCCTGCTGTCGCTTTCTGTCGGCCATCTTCTTTTGCCAGTTTCTCAATGCATTTTCTTGATTAATGGCAGTAGGAATTTGTTCACGAAAGACAGTCGATGGTCTTTCATACTTCTTTACTTCAAGATGAAAGTCAGTTTTGGGTGCATTCATAACAGCAGCTGAATCAGGCTGTGAACAATAAATAACAACACATAATAACTTAACTAATTTAATCTCAACCATTACAATCACTATAAACAATGTAACTTGGGTCAGATATCTGTTTTAGGGATAGATATAACGGGTACACTGAGTGACATGCTCACAACATTTGTTATTTTAAAGGGTGGTCTGTTACTTAGCTTAAAAACAGTTAATAGTACAACTCCTGGTTATAGTCAAGAAACTACTTTACTGTTTAATGGCCAAAAATTGTTAGAATCATTGGTCATCATTTTTACCCGAATATCGTTTCTTTTCATAGCTTCATTAACGAAGTCATGCACAGGACCAAGCACACTGTATGGAATAATATCTCCTTCAGTTGTGTATCTGCAAAAATAAATATAACTTAAACTAAATCATGACAATCTAAGCCTTTTAGAAACCCTAAACATTCCATTAGTTAAGTAAATAATGTATTTAATGTAACGCCATCAACTAAAAGAGTGCTTATTTATCACGCAACAAGCCTGTCCCAGTTTAAATTTCTACTGGAATGTGATTTTTTTTTTTTTTTTTTTTATTCTTATTTTTTTCTATATTAAATGTTCTAAAACAACATGCAAAAAGTATTAGCTTAAACGTGAAATGTTTTACCCGACTGTCAATTTGTCCACCAATAATAAACCCACTAACTCTGATAACTACAAGTAACACATATTTGGCCACCTTGGTCCATGAGGTCCAGTATACTCAGTTGATTTGATGGGTGCATTTGGTGGGGCAGGTTTTGCTACAACAAGCTTTCTGGTTTGTCTTGTCTTTTGTTGTTCTTGTGGTCTTGCTTTTCTCACAGCATATGAACTCTTTTTCAGTTCTCCTCCTGATCCATCTTCTGATTTCCGAAAAGAATTATGCAGCTAAAGCAAAATCAAAGTTGTAATTTGTTGTTCATAATAAAATGGGCTTGGAGATTTATAAAGTTCTGGCATGAGTTTAATGACTTTGGATTTAAATCCTATAAGGTGGAAAATGTATGAAGGTGTTATGCTCACAATTAGACCACCCTTTAGGTTATGCTCACAATTTAAACACCCATTTGGGTCATTTTTCTTTTGATTTTTTAACTTGGGATGTTGGTGACTACTTTTTAGTCTTAACCATCAGGTTGCACCGAGTTGGAGCAATACCTTTCAAGTTTCTTACTAAGGGAAACATAAGTGTATGAGACGGGATCTGATCCCACAACCTTGTGAGCATAAAGGCAACAATTCGTTCATCTTCGCGAAAATTACATATTTGTGTGCCTTAGAATGTTTGTTGGCTTGCTACCCAATCTAACTACAGAACGTTTTAGTTTTTATGTTTAAAATCGAGAATACAACGACACAAATCATAATTGTTACAAAGCGTCACCATGTACGTCACGGCACGTCACATTGTAACAACGGGCTGCAGGTAAATGTACGTTGAGAAGCCCAAAATATTTTTTTTTGGTTAAGAACACTCAAGCAAACAAATGAAATGAATGCATTTATTTTAAGCGCGGAAAACACACACCTTTAAAAGTTCCTCGTCTTTGATCGCTAACTTCTGTATCTCTTCATTGTTTATGACCGGATTTTTAACGACCAAACCTGGGGAGTTAGGTTTGTCCGGCGTTCCAGGCGCACCCTTCTTTCTACCTTTGTCTGTAAAGATGTAAAGTCAGTTATTCAGAAACACCAATCACGAACCACAGGTCTTTTCACGAGTCCCGTTATTTTGGAGCAGATATTTTAACAAGATAAAGTTTATGCCCGCATACCAAAAAATGCTTTCGATCACAAAACTTGCCATAAATGAGTTTAATTACCCTCAATTAAGAACCTTAGTTTAGACTGTTGCTTCCTTAAACGTGGGACATACCTAGCAACCAGTGGCAAAGAAATATTTTAATCGGCCAATGTCATTTGCACAGATTGTACAATTTCCTAGTAAGGAAAGCTGGTTTTCATAGTGTGTAAAATCACACGTAAAAAACAGTTGCTATTTTTTTTATATTTCACAACAGGGTGGGGCTGGGCCGAAAACCAATTGTCAATAACTGTATGGCGCGTTTTATGACGTTCGTCCGCTGGTCGCTTAGCAACAGCAACTTTCTAAAGATGTTAATTATTACTGAACATATGTTGTTTACTATCGCCCAGTAAAAGATTTATTTACATTCGCGAATACCGTTTAGAATATAGATTTCTTCCCGCAAAAGTACAAGACAACTTACTTCTGAACTGCAGTACACGACCCGCCACTGACATTTTTGCTTAAATTCGCAAACAACAGTCTACTGTAATGGTCGTCGGTGACAAAAAAACACTTTAAACCACAAAACGTCCACTAACTCTTACACGAACTGGCCGCGCTTGACTCCTTGACAACAGATGATGCCGACTTGAGAGATTTTACCAAAGCCGGGAATGTTTACTCAAATCCTCGGTGTTTTTTTACCGAAGCAAAAACTGTTGTTCACCTATGTGGCTACACAATGGAATATTAGCGCCCGGCTAACGCTTTGCCATTGTTGCCCCGATTAGCGCAAATGGCTGATGGCTGTTCCGTTCTGTACATACATGCGAAATTCGTTGAAACCATTTTGACTTCTCGCTTAGTGGAACACAAGCGTTATGCTTGCTGCGTTATTTAACCGATTTTTTACTGATAACGCGGATTGTAAAACGCCTGTGAAATGCCTATCATTTAGGAAAGTAAAAAAGGAAATACAAAAGAGTAGTGATGACTGAATAATTATTATCGATAAGGAATGTTCTTGCACGACAGATCCTGTATTGATGACACGTTTAATGCAAACAAATGATTCAACAGTAGCTCTTCAAAACAATGCAAGGTAGAATTGTCTCAGGATAAAGCTATATAATTAAGAGGTGGTTTCACGAGACAGAATAAAACAGCCAAAAGAAACAATAGATCATAATGATAAACTTATCAATAGAGCGAAGATTAAAATGCAACTCAATGCACTGGTAAGTGTTGTTGTGTGCTGTAGTTAGAGCAATGGTGCACAACCTGTACCGCTACAGAGACGAATCTATGCTGTCGTAAACATGTATATTTAAATATATTGAACGGTCCGGGACGTAAATTAAAACTTTTGTTAAATAATTGTATTTCAAAACTGCATAGATATAAACCGTTGGTAAAATAAAGGTTGAATTAGAGTAAAGAACAATAGCGTCTGTACATTGAACCGGTCATGTGATGGACCAGTTTTAATCCAACTGTTGTACTTTTTTATGAACTATGTTTCAAAACCAATGTTTGATATGCCTTAATTAACAACTTGTCTCACAGCGACCAAAACGCAGCAAAAAAGCTTTGTCTGACCATTTTTAGTATCCGTTAAGTCGAAAAAACACATTGTACAATATAATCGAAAACAGCTTGAAAATTTATTGCTGAAAACCGGAAACCTACATTTGTAACCTAAAACTCTATTAAAGTATTCAGTATAAAACAGAACCTTCGTCGTGTCCTTCTCCATCAGTTGCAGTGGATGCAGTTTGTGGGTGGACTTCGCCACGTTTTTCGCGGGCTTTGGCGGAAAGAGTGGATGCCACTTTTACAGCGCTCCACATTTTCTGTTCTGTTTATCAGTTAACCTACAAAATGAACTGAAAAAACGTACCTGTTACAGCTTTTTTACTGACTGTAAGTAATGCTCACAAAACTGTGCTTAGGCGAAATGGTTTATTTGTAAGCGCAATCGCTTTACTATACTGCACGATATTTCACAACATTCCAGATGTACGGTTGTAAAAAAATTCGTTATCCATAGGCGTTCTTCCGTTGCTAGCCTCATATTGTATGACAGACCGGCGGATTGAGTTGCAACACAAAGGGCGTAAGACAATAGACAACACGAGCCCTTCATTTGAAGGCAGACACATTGCAAAGATTCAGGGAAGCACATACACAGAACAGGCTTCTGTTTACGGGATTTGACTCGTATGCCAGCGTTGTGTCGACAAAATGTATCTTTACTCATCTTTCTGCGAGCCTTAAAGAGTTATTGCAAATACGAATCTCATATCATAGACAAAAGCATTTTTGTCAGCATAGAAGTTATTATTTGTTGACTGTTTGGGATTCTAGATAACAAGAGGTTAGTTCTGTGATAACAAATTCGCCAGGCGAGCACAGGTAATATCGTTGTGTGGGTGATTTAGCTTCCGAAACAGCGAGACAAAGTGAAGGATTGGAATACCAATGCTTGGAAGTCAAACGAATTTCAAGGGTTTTGTCAACTGTAATTGACATCACAAAACCATGGTACTGAAATTCGGAAAATGTCATCCTTTCAACGGACCCGCTGCTGGTAATGGGTAACCTTCGCGGTGTTACTACTAATCTGTCTTTCTTGATGCGCAAACCTAAGTAGCCGTACACCACACTTTGTAGATAGCCACCAATGCCAGTAAGAAAGTTTGTTGCGCCTGAACCGTCAGCATCTTCAGACCATATTAGAAAAGGCTGCTGGACATTAGCCAGCTGGCGCAAATACATTTCCGAAGCTTCCTTGGTGTGATTGAGTTCTAGGTAGTTGATGCAAAACATACTCCACGTCATCGCTGGACCTTCGTCGGTCGTCGCATTCCTGTAAACGTCAAGATCATTGCCATGGACGTCGAGTGGCATTCTGTACTGCAAAGGGAAGCTAAGCATAATAGCATCAGCTTGCTTTACGCTGCCCGTCTCCGGGACAAAACCATCAAATTCCGGGTGATAACGCTTTGCTTCGTCGAACGGGATCACGATCCTTCTTCCTATATGCCTCCAGGACTTTGCCAACGACTGACAGATGCCGTATCCCTTAGCTACCTCGGCTGCGAAGAGCAAGTTGTCGCGGGCCACTGCGTTTGTAAACGCGGAGTTGTTGACCCCGGAATGCCACTCGTCAGGACCCATGATGTCATTGATGACGTACTGGCTGCCGTGTGACGTTGAAATGACGCGTGACTCCCAAAACAGCGCGACATCGCGAAGCATATCCCAAGCCGTGAGCAGTGGGCTATTCGTGGCTTTACATGAAAACAACACCTGCGCATTTTTGTAACCGAAATGTGTGTTGTATGTGGGTTTGAAAGGCTGAACTCTTTCCCCGAAGATTGCCCAGTGTTGAGTTATGTAGACATACTGCTTCAGTAGATGGATAATGTCACCAGTAATGTGAATCTCACGCTTAATATAGTCTTCTCCCGGACACACATCATTTCCAGTGCATGCAGACTCCCAAGGGAACATTGCACCCTGAAAGCCATATTTTTCAGCTTTTGCCCGAGCTTGTGGTAACCTTTGAACTCTGTACAGGATGACCTTCTTCACAAGATCTGCAAACATAAAATAATTTGTCACAAATCTGGACCTGTGTTGTAAGTGTTGTATGCATATCAATGGGGTAGCCACCGAAATACATTACCTGGATAAAAAGGCAAAAGAGCGGGCATCATCCAAAAATCTTGATCCCAGAAAACATGTCCCAGGTAATCCTGATCTTGACCTCCATTCGATAACCCTCCTGGACTTACACCATAAAATTCCGATTTATATTTTTCATTTCTAGCTTTTGAAGTAGAGAAAGAACTTAACAAGTAATACAGTGATGAAGTAAGAACTTGGTTAGAAAAAGAACTCCCACCAATGTCAATTTTACCACTCCCCCAAACTTCGTTCCAGTGTTTTGTATGCAAGGGAAAGAGTTCTTGGTTCCTCCTTAGCCCTTTTTTGTAATAATACTCTGCTTCTTCCTTGGTCTTTCCTACCACAGTTAGAAACAAAAACTCTGATGTTCCTAAAGAGCCTTGAAGAAATTCAGGATATTTGGAGTACATCACATGGACTTGTAATTTGGGTGAAAAATCTTCTTCTGGGATATTAGTCTTTCCATGAATATACTCTGCAGTCAGTAGATACTTGCATTGAGTACATGTTTCATCCTTATATGGCTGATGTTGGTTACTGCAAGGGCAGGTGGATTTATCAAATGTAACATCAGATGGCTGACTGAAGTCAATGTCATTTGACAAAGTACCGGTCATATTTACCAATAGCATTTTCCAGGATGTTGTATCCGCAGTTCTAACTGTTATTTCAGTTGCTAAAATATTTACATACTTTGCATGGGCATAAACAGTCTGTTGTACTGTTAAATTATCTTTGGTTTCTTTTAAAACCTGAAACAGCCCATCAGCCATGTTCTGGACAAACTTTACTGATGCTGAAGTGTTTTTTGTGGGGTTAAAGATATAAGGTATTTTACACGGCAAGCGAGCACGGTGACTATCACCATGGTAACCATTGTAAATGCCTGCGACATACATTGTGTCCCCAAATAACCTCAGACCTAGGTATCCATTGGCGACTGTTGGGTAGAACTTTGGATTTTTGGGTAGTGCAGAGGACTCAATTATATATTTTGATTGATTTTCATAGCTTTTCTGTCTGTCTTTTTCCATGTCCAGGTGACTTCTACTAGTATCATATTTTTTAAGACTTGCGGTTTGCATCAGCAAGTGCAAAATCACAAAACATGTGACAAAACTTTTTGTTGCCATTAAACCTTAGTTTGTGTAACTGAAACAAAAATATTCCAATCACTTTGATAGTTCAACTAAAATATTCATAAATATGCAGCAGTTTTACCGAAAAAAGTCAATAGCATCAATCCCACAAAAGATATACATTTGTGTGCAGAGGGTATGCATGAAATGAACCTAAAAAAATTTCTACAGCAAGCACACTTTACTAGATAATTATTTGCATTTTTTTCATTTGTGGCTTCAAAGGATATGTCATCATTTTACAATTCATAACAAACTATCGTTTTAATTTTTGAGAAATTACCAAAAATTGTTGTTTTTCAGCAGAAATGAATTTGCTCAAACAGTGTTATCAAAGTATGGTAAAATCCAATTACATTACCAAGAAAAGGCTTGTTATTTTAAGTTTTATCATCTGTATTGTCTGTTATCTGCACTGGGAATGCCAACTTGAAGACCAGTATCAAACAATTGAAAGTGCACAAAAAGAACTTCTCCATTTTATTCAACAAAATAAAGATGAGTGCCAAGACCATAAGGTTAAACAATATGCACCCATAATCCCGAACTCAAAATCAGAAAGTGATTTGAAAAAGCCAAATTGCTTTAACCTTCTGTCCAACATAACTGCAGGAAAGTGGATCTTAAAAGCTGAACAAGAAGATAAACTAAACATGGATTTAAGACTTTCACACATGAACTACAGACAAAAAGTTGGAATACCAAATAAACCATGGAGATATGACTTTCAATGTGGTTACAATGTTTTGCAGCCAAAAATCAGCAAGCAATGGCCACAGGTTGGCAGTTTTTGTAACCCAGACAGCCCAAAACCTTGCTGCAATAATGTCTATCGGGGCGAATGTGTGGCTGTTACACAACAAGAAAAGTGTGACTGTAGCTCTTGTGTAGACACAAGGAGGTACAAAGATGCAAGACAAGCAGATTGGATGGTTCAAGACAAAAGGTAAACAGTATTGTCTTGCCAAGTGTCATATATTTCTTTATTTCAATAAGCAAGATAAAAAAAACTTTGAATGCAATTAACCACAATATGTCATAAAATTGAGTTGAAATAAAAGGTTTTGATTCATGATAAAAAACAAATTGTGATTAGCATTTTAAATGGTTTTAACTTCATAATAATTACAGATGTGCCTGGATTAACTACAGTCCTATGGAGGCATGCACAGTTTTAAATCAAGTGTATAAGGATTCAACAGCCAAGTTTCACTTTGTGGGTGATTCTTTGATTCGAAACATGTTTATGGGGGTAGAAACTATTTTGACTCCAGCAGGCAATATTCAGAAAAGTTGCATTAGTAAAGAACTACAGGTTTGTGTTTAATGATTTTGTGACATATTCTTTTTCTGATTTTAAAGTTTTTTTTTACATTTCCATCAAGTATTGTCTATGTTGTGTATTGTAGAAAAATTGAGAATAAAATTCTGTTTAAATACTACAAAAATTTAAAAAAAATGGTAGGAATAAACATGGCTATAAGCAGTTGTCAAATAAACACTACAAATATGTTTAAACTGGTAGGAATCAAATTTGGTATGCAATAGTTGTTTAGAACAGGGATTCTCAAACTGTGGGTCACAGAATATAATTTTTGGGTTGAGTTGAGTTTCGCAAAACATCAGGTGTTATTATGTCATTGTCACAATAAATGGCATACATGCGTTAATTTATTGAATTTTCATTTTTAAATGGGGACACAAAGCAAAAAAGTTTGAGAAGCCCTGGTTTAGAACACAGTGTTGGCAACCCTAATGCATATAAATACAAGCATCTTTTCATATTCTCGAATCGCTATGAAAACTGTGCATAATTATGTCTAAAATACAGTACCAACACTTCATATTGTTTTACACAGAAACTCTGCCAAGGGGAAAACATGTTTGTATTAAGACCCTGCCATGATCTAGCAGCTGCCCATTCTTTGGATGAGCTTAACAGTTTCGATGGCTTGATTTGTGAAGGCAAGCGAAATTTTCAAATGCAGTATCATAATATAGCTGTTGAAAGTCAAGGAGAAGCCTTCATGCAACTGGTCAAGGGTTTATCTGGCAAACCAGGCAACTTTGTTATAGTAGGAGTTGGTAAGTATAACATGCAAAGGGTTGTCACTTCAACCATTTCCAAAATATAAAAAATCATCAAATTATGCCTAATCCTTGAAAATATATATCTACATAAATCAGCGTGTATAAAACTGTTTTTCTACCCATAACTTGACATTGTAAATTAATACCACAAGGTACCAGCCTTAAGTGTAATGAAGAAACAGTGTCATCAAAGCATTGATATGCAGCACAATGTCGGATAAGTGCTTATCTTGTTCTGGTGTATTAATAAATATTACAAATGTAAAACTGAACTTTTTCCCAAATAAATTCAAGTCCCTCACCCAGAGCTCTATATTTCTTCAAACATGACTGCAGCTTTTCAAAAATCCAATACAGATACATTTAAGAACAACAAAAGTATATCCTTATCTAACCCACAAACATTACTTTATTTTTGTGATACTTCTAACAAAACTTGGTTTATTTTCTCAGGACTTCACTTTGGACTAAACCATCAAACTGTAACAAACAAGTTTCTCAAACCAGCCCTGGATTTTTGCCTAGATTCCAAGTCCACATGGCCGAAGTTTTTGTGGGTTCACCCTCTAAGCATAGGCCTGTTAAAGCCACCAACATTTATCAGCACACAAGGCACCGAAGCCACTGAAGAATACATTACCAATATGAACAAGCTGCTTGGTCAATACCAAATTCCTTGGTTCGATTTTAGAAATATTACCAAGGAAGTACACAGTTATGATGGCACCCATTATGGTAGTGGGGTTAACGTAATGAAGGGACAGATATTTTTGAATTATATGTCCACTCTTTCTTACACCATGCATTCCTAAATATGTCCCTGAAGAAATATGTTACCTCTATCAAGTCTGCAGAACGTGGCAGGTGCATGCACGATTTATTTGATAACAAAATTTTTTGCACACCAATTTTTTGGGTTTGCACGTGAAAATTTTGCACCAAAGGCGTTTAATTGGCCTGGCTTGACCTCTTTTACTTGCTTTGCGCCTTCTGAAATTGGTCTTGCATGTGAACTTACAAGTCGTGCACATGCGCATGCGGGACATGTAGGTCTTGCACGTGCGAGATCTTGTCGGGAACTGCCATGTTCTGCAGACTGGACCTCTATTTTATAAATTATACATATTTTTAGTTTCTATCACTGTATTTTGTCTCAAAGGAAATTTATGTTTCTTTTTACTCGGCATAGAACAAATTTTACATTTATTGGTTTGGGGTATATAAACTTTGAGTTTTTTATGCCAAAACTTCATGCTGAATATGTTAACTAAACTATTTTTTATTCTTATACATATTAAAGAAATAGAAATCTCCCACATAGTGCCTTTCTTTTATACTATTAGGAATATTATGAAAATACAAATATGCAGATTAACATGACACTAACCTAGTGGATTTGAAAGTGGAGGACTTTTAGATCTTCCAAAACTTTTCTGTGATGCCTTTATGCCAACTTTATTGCCGCTCTCCCTTGGTGTTGTTATTCCAACCATTATTTTAAGATTTATCACACATCCATGCAGTAAATATTAGTCTGTGCAAAAGCAGTGCATGTTATGTTGTGTTTTAACCACCAATCGTACGCTTTACATATGTATAAAGACTATAATTTCATGCAATATGCAAATGCAATAAGTAAGTTTCAACTGTTTTTTTTTCGTTACAAAATATGATTTTGCCAACGTTGGTTATGAAAGAAGTAACAACTAAATTGTTTAAAGATTAAGTTGTCATGACATGAATGACCATGAATTTCTGTCATAAAATATTGCATCCGTTTTCTCGCGGGCGGCATTGTTTTTTTGCGGCTTCGGTCTTTTCCTTGGCAACAAAAGAGAAGAAAGGAACTTATCCGCGCCGGCCAAATTTTTGTGCTGTTTTTTGTATTTTTTTCATAAGATTTCTATACTGCTAACAATATGCATAAAATGCACGTCTTTGGCAAGTGTTTCTTGTTTTTACTACTCATAAAACAAGAATTAAAAGGTTAATGTACCTTTTAATGCAAAACACAATTACCAAATTAAAACTTAAAAATTTAGAAAAGTTGTGTATTTTTATCCCTACATGCTCCAAATTTTCAGTCCACAACTGATCTTATGACACTAGTGTAGTGTTTTTGTACTATTATGTACCGTTTTTATGTCCAGAATCGAATCTATACAATACAATACTGTGGGACTGGTCCAATCGCTGAAGGCCAGCACCGATTTGTCATTGCTCTATTGTAGGCAGGAATAATTAGCCAGTAGGCCAGTGGTTCTTAACCGGTGGGAAATTTCCCACTAGTGGGAAATTTAATGTTTTTAGAGGGAAATTATGTGAGTCAGAAGTCACCAAACTCGGGCCCGTGGGTTGAAATCAACCATTGAAAGTTAATTTAATACAATACTTTCCGCAACAACATGTAAGATTAACTTTACCTAGTTTTACAAGGCACATAAAAATCCAAAAATCGTTTGTTACGTCACAGACATTACTAAAAGTATCAATGACTTTGTTATTGTTCGCGAATAAATGCATTTGGTCTGTTGATTGTGATGCGATAAATGACTATTGCAAGCACATGAGATTTTTTAAAATTCCACACAATTTACTTACCCACGAAATCACTAAATAAGATTGCAGTATACCTTTAAGGTCCCGACCAAATCGTTTCACATATTTTTTTTTTGATTAAAGAATCATTTTTTGTTAATGTTGGGCACAAAACATCATTATAAAAATAACAGAGTGGGAAATTCGAACTTGGTGATTTACTTTAGTGGGAAACCAGACCAAAAAGGTTAAGAACCACTGCAGTAGGCAAAGAAGCATAATTTTCATGGGTTATGCTTCTTTGCTGTTTTTAAACGAGAGAACTTTTTGACACAGTATAGCCTTGGTAAGTTAAGTTACATATTTATTTCGTTACGAATCGTTGCCACATACATAAAACTCTAATTTACAGGGCTACAGAGCACATTTTGCGACCCACTAAAACGATCAAGTAAGGGACAGATATAGAGAAAATCCGTATAGGGCACAATAAACAACCGAGACAATAAAATAAATTTCACCCAAGGTCAAACGGTGATGATATAAATAAATTTAACGATGCTACCACAAGACATATTGCCGACAGAAACACGGTTAAACGTACCACAAGTTTTTCAAAAAAATCTGTCAAGAATAACACAATAAACATACCAAGTTTTTCAAAAAAATGTGTCAAGAATAACACAATATGTGTGTTACATTGCTATGTAAATGCATGGGTGGGCAGAAAATTTTGTAATGTGCAAATTGGATGACGAGCGCCATCTGGTGACGAACTTGATTGTGAATTTGCTGAAATTTTTGGAAATATGACACAAAGTTGCATTAAAAACTAAACTAAACGCTAAAAAACAGCTTCTGTCACATTTCAAAATATAAATTACATATATGTTACGCTGTTGAGAATCGAATAAGATTGCGGTGTTTAAAACCTGTTTAAGTTGCACATACAAAGAAGTAACAAGCTGTAAAAAGTGCAAATCACCACTGAACCAAACATTACCTAAAGCCGTTCATGAATCAGAATTAAAAAGTTAACAATGATAAATTTGCAATAATACAATGACGACCAATGAAGTCGTTCAACATTGGAATGTTAATTAGTAAAAATTTTATAAAACGCTTTACAAACTGGAATTTACGGTTTAGATTTAAGGTGTCAATTTTTCATTTTATAATTATTATCTTCAATACAACTATTGTCAAAGCATTTAAAGTTGTACTTAACGAGAGTTATGGCTGTAAATCAAATTTGCATTTACAACTGGATTGGAATAAACGTGAAAAATCACAATTACCAACGAGCGACTGTAATATGCGCCAACAGAAACGTCACAATCATTTAAAGGTCACGTGATCGAGCTTGATGGCAACAGTGACGAAATGAATTTAACCGTACTTGGCTGAAACCCGATACGGGAGAAGTACTACAGGAAATGAGTGGTTAAAAAAATGGGTTATAGACAAAGGATATTGCCTTTTTAGGAAAACTAACCGTTGAAAACCTTTTGTTCGTATTTGGTAGAGTATGTTTTTTAGTTGTTTGGCATGGTAAATTTTTTTCTGGTTTTGCCACAAGGTTTTTTTGCATATTGTAACAGCTCATAAGGGCGAAAGTTTTAATAAAACTTTGGTTTGTTTGGTCCGAGTGCCTTGGCACTACGCCTAGTTGTGTACGATAGAAGCAAATTTACTCACGCGCCGTGGCCGTTGACGTTTCAGCACTTTATGTTAAAAGCGAGTGTTATGAGTGGAACGAGAGACAAACGAGACTTTAACAATGCATACTGCTGGTGACTTCTGCTATACACAAGCGCACATAAAAAATACGGTAAGATACGCCAAAGCAAACGCCCCCTACCTTTCGTCTACCTAATCATCAATGTGTGACGTCACGTATTACGTCACCTCGCCCGATGACGTCATTCGCTACGGCGGCGTAAAAACTGACGAAATCATACGTTTGGACGTGAAAGATAAGTGGCGACTTTCTGACGTCATCGCACTTCATGACGTCATAGCTGCGTCACGGCGAGAATATCTACAGTCAGTTTGGCGGGGGTGGTCTTATGTTTGCGACTCCAGCCAGGATGGCTTGTCTTCGCTGGTGTGTTTCACGTTAAACTGTTTAAGCGTGGATTCGAGTTCTTGCTGATTCCCAGCGAAGTAGGCGGTCACTGCGTTGTGGAAAAGCTGCAGCTGCTTCTGCATTACCTTCATCTGAAAAGGATCAAAATATATTTGCTTATTTAACTCCTGTTTTTGACCGATTGACTGAACCCGGCTTAACCTAAACTTATTGTAAATGATTAAAAGTAAAAATGCAATTACAGTTCCTACCTTTAAACACGTGTAATTGTGATTGTGTGCTAAACACCAAATAAGACAAAGCTAACAGCTTTATAATGCGCCACTAAGTTTTATCCCAAAGAGAGTGGAGCAGCCCTTTGCCGATTAAAGGACAAAACACTTGGGCGAATGTATTGATTAGAAACAAGCCCCGTTCGAGAAAAGGGCGTCTGTGGTCGTTTGCTGCTAAAATATTCTAATTTCCAATGATCAGCTGCTAATCAATGGCCGAATTACTGGGGCACTAATTAATACTTGAATTCACCAATGCAACATGGCACAATTGTGGATTTTTTAAAGTGCAAGAACTTATAAGTTGTTTCTCCAAACCTGCTCTAGGCACGACATATAACGTCATCCACTCTTAAGTAGAGTGCTTGTGAAGTGTGACAATTGAAATTTTGTTTGAGTTGATGACGGTCATAAGTACTTCAAATCGAACCACACTTGTCAAACACTTAATAATATCAGGGACATTACATAATCTAATTTTGGCATACCTCATGAAGCAATATTATTCTTTGATGATGAGAAAAAATCAATTCATGATCACAAGTTTTATGTTTGTAACATAGACTAATCATATACTTGGTCTCACTAGGTTAAAAGATTATCAGTTTAAAGTAGATTACATATAATATTAGCCGTGTCTGGCCAAAACAGACCAATAGCACGAATAAGATGTTTAAATGTTTAAGGACTTGATTTAAATTTCAATCAATAAAGTAGATATAAAACACTAATATTATGTGCCAATAGCAACTACCTAATATGTTTTGCCAATTTTTAGTGTAAGTATGCCACTGGTACCCTCAGTCTGTTATAGGCAGCTAAACTTCAGGCAAAAACTAATTGAAAACTGTGTCTGATTTATTCAGATAAATCATCATGCAAAAAGTGTCAATCAATCAATTTTACTCATTGTATGATTACTAACATGAACACCCATATACAATTCAATAGCTATTAAAAAGTTCACAAGAAAATTTAAGACTTACCCGATTTTCGTCGAGAAATTGTATCTTGACACCGACATCTGCTCTCAGTTTATCATATACTGCTTTATTGTTGTTGTAATTGGCCTGGGCATTGGCTTGTTTCAGAATATTGGCCTCTGTACGTGGGGCAAGCTTCAAAACCTCCAGCTCACTGCGATATGCATCAAACTCAACTCTAGAAAGCAAAAAAAAATCTTGATTATGATGAAACAACTGCAAATAATATAGATCTCACAGCTTTCACAATGTCAAGTAAAGGACTGCAAATGCCAAAAAGATATAATTTTTTTACAGCTTTCACAATGCCAAGTAAAGGACTGCAAATGCCAAAAAGATATAAATATGGATACATTTTTTCTTGAAAGGTGCCAAAGAGGCAAATGCTCCAAAACAGGTTTTGGAAACCCCCTATCTAAATCTTGTTAAGGTTTTGCACAAAAACCTAACTTAAGAAAATTTGCACATTTACAAAATCAGCACATGTTAAAATTTGACATTATAGGTTTTTACAGCATGTGGATGAACTACTGGGCCATTAGGGGTCAAAATTTTTACTAGAAGATTAAACTTTAAATGACTAACAATTAAGTGTGTAAATTTAAAAAAGTTTGAAGCACTCTATCTTAACGAAAAGTGTAAAACAAACCGGGATTAGAAAAAAATAATAAAATGATCAAAACAATTATTACTCTTTAATGAGAAAAATAATGGTCCAAATAGACATAAAAAGCAACATGCTTCATTATTCAAATGTTTCTGTAAATGATCAGTGATATGAGGGGTCACATCAGTTAGTTTATATATTACATAACCACTGATGATATTATCAGTCAGTATCATATGGTATGGCAATAAGTCAATTTCATTTAGGTCAACCATAGTGATGGGACGAGTACCTGGTACACGGTATCTATGGTATCGAACGATTTCAGCGGTATCGATACTCGTACTCGGTATCGAAATATTTTGTCTCATTTTTCGATACCAACGTGCGAGTACCAAAGGACGGTTTACACCAGGGACGGGCAACTTCTCCAGTCGGCGGGCCTGATATGGGAAAATGAAGTACTTGGCGGGCCGGATTCCTGAATCAATACATTAATCGCGCATTTATCCAGTGATTTAAAACGCATTTTGGACCTAATAAACCAAATACAATCAAGAACGTCACAATTACAATACAGTCCAAACAATCTAACTGATATTATAAAATTATTAACCACAGCAAATTTAATGCATACACAACAGACTTAGATACTGCTGAAACACTAACTAGGCTACACGTGTGGAAACAAAGGAAACCGTGAAAGCAGGCCACACACAAGGTTGGCAGTTATGTCGTAACAATGGATTTATGGTGCAATGGTACGGCGGGAAAGTTTTTTGCTATTGGGGAGCGTTACTGTCCGTTACAACTATAATTTGACATAGTAAGCAAGTAGTGGGGATTGCGGCAGACTGTGGCTGCGGGCCACATTATCATGTAAGACCAGAAACTGTCTGTGGGCCGCTCAAAATCCCGTCGCGGGCCGGATCCGGCCCGCGGGCCGTATGTTGCCCGCCCCTGGTTTACACCATAAGAATAAGGGCAACTTTATGCCATTATTTGCTTCGGACAGCACAAAATTGGAAAAAAGTTCTGCCAGTTTACGTACGTCTTTTTTGCTATCACAATGGTGATTACATTTTTCGGCATGTGTGTGTGCACGCCTTTACCCCGACCATGTCAGATCAATTAGCCAGTGATATACAACTAAGTACAACACTACACTTAAGTACTCGGTAATCATACTCGGTATCGAAGGTATATACATGTGGTACTCGGTATCGGTACTCGCTTCAAAACCTGGTATCGTCCCATCACTAGTCAACCATGTGTCAGTACCTTGCAGCTTCATAGCGCTTTACAGTGAGAAGTGTGTCTTCCATGGTTTTGGAGCAGAGGGTGTTGATGCCAGATGAAAAGAAGTTGATTGCAGCTAACAGAGCTTCACCATTCTTTGCAAGGACATGTTGGGTTTCAGCATTGTATCGAAATTCATCCTGGATATAAAGAAAAAGGTTGAAAGCTGAAAATATAATGAGTAATTGTGGTGCTTAGTCATGCTAGGTCGCTTGTTCTCGATTTGTGGGTCAAATAAAAAAGGTTGCTTCTTTCAATCGTAAAAAAGTGCGATTTCTAACAAGATGCACACCACATCAAGCATTGATATTTTGGTTGCTTGACTAAGCATTACACATGATGGTTAACAAATTCTAACAGAAATGTAATAACAAAACCTCAGTTAAACCGTATTCAGTAAATCTTAGCCTAATTAAATCAAAACTTGAGGTACAAATGATTTGTAGTGTGGTAAGGCTTTAACTAATCCACATCGGTTAATCCAGATCTCCGCCTAATCCGGACATTTTTTTAGGTCAAATGGATCGTGATTAAGCAAGGTTTACTGTACAGTCGTTTAGCTATGTACAGCACAAACACTTTTACAAATGATCGGCAAGCTTCATCAAAAAAAGAGCCAGAAGTTTTATCCAATGTCTTAGGAAGTTTTTTGTAATTTAGGAGATACTAATCTATTGTCATGTGATGTGTGTATGTGCATGTGACATTATACAACCCAAAATTCATTATTTAGCCATCATACAAAAATATTGCAATTATGTGACAAATAACAAATAAAAGTCAAGTGTGGTGTTTAAAATACTTGCAAAAGTTAAAATGTTTTCTTGTTTTATACGGTATTACGAAATACTAGTGTAAAGCAACATACAAATATCACACATTATCAGGACAAACCACTTTGTGGCTAAAACAACAATCCTACAGCTAAGTCCATATGAATGCAAACATTCTGTTATGTTTTAACAATGGGCATTCTTAGAGCATATCCTGATTCTACTAGGAAAAAAGACACACGCCCTTTGTCATATAATGCATGACAACTATATAGGTTAGTAGGAGACCTTTAGTAAAATAACTGTATACCTTAAAATATATCCACTAGCTTTTCATTTTTTAGTATTAAGGGAACTAATATTTTTGTTTACACCCAATAACTTTACTTTTTTATGGCATAATAATTTTAATTACTTTTTGTTTTTTTTACAATTTTTAGATTATAAAAGATTGAAAAAAGGGTTTGAAAAGAAAAAAAGATTATAAAAAAGAGTTTCAAAGTATAGGTGTGTACAAAACTTATAAATCAAAGTCATGTATTTTCAGTGTCACGAAAGGAAACAATAAAATAGCCTCTACAAATGTCATCTTACCTGTAACTCTTGTGATTTTCCTGACAACTGGCTGAATGCTTCACCAAGGACTTTTTGGGTTTGAACAACTGAACTGAAATGGTTTGCCAGCGCTCGGGACAGGACCAAAAGATTTTCATACCTAAAATACACATTTAATAATCTCTTTAGTTGCATTTCTCACAACCTTTTAGGTATTACTATCACAACAAGCATAACTAGTCAATGTCTCTGAATCTTGAGAAATTTATGAACAAAGTAGTTCCACTTTTACTTTGTTGCCAAGTAAACAACTTTTACAATTTGCAACAAATCATATGTAAGAAGTATTACGACTTCTATAAATTTTACAGTTATGCATATAGTGTAGCAATTAAAGGTGAAGATATTATTTCGTTCGTGCCATAAAAATACAGTACAACGCGGATAAACCTATAGCACTAGGTACCCCTTTAGTTTACCACTTTTGGTTCAATGTTTAAAAAAATGTAGGACAAAAACATCCTTTGTATACAGCACTTAAATTTTTAAAATATAAGAACAATTATTGGGCTTTTGGGCTGGATATTGCACACATAAGAAAATATTCTTCGGCAAACATAAAATTCTACTTTATAGGAATATGAGTTTAAAATTATAGATTGTATGAACGAAGGCACATATCCAACATACTTTCTTTTGGTGTCCCTGAGAATTTCTATTTTTGCCTCCAATTCCAAATCTACAGTCTTAGTTCCACGTCCTAGTTTTTCTGACAGTAGTTGTTTCGTACACTGTAATCAAAACAGCTGTATTATAATTTATGCATAACCAAGGTCCAAAGTACGCCTTTGTGCAATTGGCCCATCATTATAGTAGTACTGCGTAATTTTCTTTCTGGATTAAGGTAATGTCAATACAGGACAATCAATCAAAAAAGTTTAAACCAGTGGTTCTTGAAGTGTGTGTCAGTTGGTGGGCATTTGCAATAATGATGAGGACGCTCAGAAATAAATAGGTAATTGTATAGGCTGGAATAAATTTGGGAAGTTATAAGAGAATACAGTGACAAGAAAAGACAGTCATATATAGAAACCTCAGTTAAAACGAATTTGGTTAATCTGACCTTTCACCTAATTTTAACAAAACTTTAGGTACGAATGATTTGTAATGTGGTAAGAATTGAAACAATTGACATCGGTTAATCCAGGTCTTCACCTAAACCTTACAAATGTGTGGCCCAAACAGGTCTGATTAACTGATGGTTTACAGCAGTGGTGTGCAACCTGCGGCCCGCGGGCCAAATGCGGCCCGTCGATTAAGGTTGTGCGGCCCGCGGAGACTCAGAAATATCTAATATACTGGCAAACAAGTCCAATTATTCTACATTTTTGAGTATATTAATCGGTGCTATTTTTCTGTGATCTTGCAATATGTGGTTGGAATCAAACGCTACTTATTCTTGTAGTTAAGCATTTGGGTACGCAACAATGTAAAATCACCTTGTGTTATGTAAAGGTGCGGCCCGTGATCTAATCTTGGCAATTGTATTTGGCCCCACAGTGACATTGGTTGCACACCCCTGGTTTACAGTATTTACTGTAACTTTGATCATCCAACATAAGCAATATGGTGTAATGTTTTTTCATAATATTGATTATTTACAACATGAAACCCGAAGTTAATTAACTGCTGTTTGCAGATGAGCGTAAACCGTCAAACCTTTTGCTTCAAAACACCAAAACCAACAAACATTTACAATCCATCCCGTGCAGATAGCACAATTACATGGAAATTAAAATCAAAACAAGTCTTTTCAGTGAAGCTTTTCAATGACCCATTCTCAATTACATATCCTCTTATTCAACAAACGAAGTTTATAGTGAAACCAATAGAGTAAATGGTTTTAGCACACATTTTCCGAAGACTGAACAAATATTAGCAGACATAGATCACATGATGAACATTTCAAAGTGGAACTTATCATGTTACCGAATTCAATATCCTTGCTTGCTTTGATTGACATTATCTTTGTGAACTGATAACATAGAAATAAACTAGAAAAGCGGCTTTTGTAAATTTTTATTTTCTTTTTAGAAAAGCGGCTTTTGTGAAAAAAAAAAATTTTTTTCCATTCTATTTAACAAGTTGCCACATGGACCATTCACCATACTTTAATACATTTATTTCTTACAGGCAAATACATATGCACTAAAGAAATAATAATTAAAGAATGTTTTACTAGTTAAGATATATTTAAGATATGTGTGAGAGATTGTAATGCTTGTTAAATATGAACCAGTCGGCCAATCTAACCTGGCATACATGACTTTTTCAGCCCATTGGCAATGATGTTCTGTTTATTTTCAATGCAACTTTTTTAAATATGCTTAAGAACAGATAATTATAATATGTAATCAATAATCACTAATACATTATGAACATATTTAACACATTATTACTCTGTTTACATTTGAAATCTTTCTTACCATCACTGTAATTATGCAGAATTTGTACCGGTATACATTCTCAAATAAAAAATGTCTTTAATAATTATTAATTATAATTTATAGTTTTAGACTCTTATGGTATGATCAATTCTATGAAGAATATCACCATACAATTGCGGTCAAGTTGCAATTGATTTTCATGCAAAGGCTTCACTCACCCTGTATGTTTTTACACTCCATGTTTTCAGATTCTCTGCTTTCACAGCAGCCACCTGTTGCACTTCTTGCAGAGTCAGGTTGGACATCTTGTTTGTGTTGTTAGTTGTGTCTAAGCTGTTGCCAAAACCTAAAAAAATCGCATGTTAAGACCACCCATAAAAACTAATACCGTCAAACAGGCAAAAAAATGACAAGAGGATTTTTTTGCAGCTTAAAGTACCACTGACATCACCCAAGCTAGCTGTCCAAATTAAGGTGAAAAACTAAACAAGCACTGATTTCAACTTGCAGCTTCAAGACAACAATATATCACACTCAATATATCATACAAACTTATCGTCAAAAACCTTGTACACATGCTAAGGTAAGATCAAATAGATTTTATACTACACTACAATAGCAACACAGTTTTTGGTTTCAATATCATTACCCATAGAGTTGGAATTTCCAATGGTTTGTCCTCCTTTAAAGACTGGTGACTGATGCGGGTCGTTCAGTGATTGAGTATGGGTTGTTACTCCAGCCGAAGCAAGTCGACTTCCCACCAAATCTTCACCTGCCAATCGACTTCCGACAGATGTCGATCCGTGGTAACTCTGTCCACCTGCAGCAAGGAAAAAAAGTTGCTAAAAAGTGACAAATGTAAGTATAAGACCATAAACACAAGTGCATAAGACCTGGTAAGTTTATTGGTCTAAACCAGTGGTTTTCAACCTTTTTATTGTCAGGGCCAATAGGTAGTTTGTAAGTAATTTTTGCAAAAAACAATTTAAAAAAATGCTGCTAACAACAAGAATCGCAATAGCTATGTTTTACTAAATCTGACTTATGAGATAAACATTTCAAAACATTGATTTTTTGCTATTATGGTTTTCATGGTAATAATATCTATAGCGATTTTCTGAGGTCTGTTGAGGGCCACAAAATAAGTAGTTCGGAGCCGCATGTGGCCCTGAGAGCCACGGTTTAGAATCACTGGTCTAAACCCAACAAAAATACATAAAGTTAACCAAAATATGTTTAAATATTTGCAGCATCTTCCATATTAATGTCTGGACACTTGAATAAGTGAAACCTAACAGCACAGAATAAACATTTGTTTATAGCAATAGGTCACTTACATATAATTTGCCCTTTATCGTTAAACACAACTGAAGGCATATTGAAAGATAACAAAATAAAGCAACTTTTTAAAGGATGCAGCTCCAATCTGCCAAAGTACAATATGACTTAAAGTAGTTTTAATCTGCAGAGTGAGCAGCATGTCTAATCTCCACATCACTGAATTGCAATTCTACCTGACTTCACAAACTAAACTATATTGAATAGCCGGCTCATGGCCAAATGTACCTTTGCCATTTCCTGTGTGGCCTTGTATTTAAGCTTGCACTTCCTGAGAAATGAACACCTGACTGTTTCTACACTATATATATAGCTCCATGGTGTTAACTGAAACAATCCTGTTATCTACAAGCTGGTACATTGCATGAGCTGATTCTGTTAGTCTTAGTCACGACAAAATGATGGATGAACATAGGAAGAAAGACAGGAAACAAACCGCTCCATAGCAGTCTACCTAAGCTGTTATCCAGAGGCACAGAACAATAGATACAACGTGTGCAACAGAATGGAAACGACAGAAAAATAATGTTTGCCTGCTCTAACAATGTGGCACAATATGAAAAAGATTAGGTATAAAATATAAAGGGTTTTGAAGTAAAGAAGTGGTGCTTATGCATGTATTAGCTGATTTGGTTACAGTGTATTGCATGTGCTGTACACTCCTGCATGCAGATTTATAAAATAGGACTTGTGCTACTTAATCTGTGTATATATATATATTTAATCACAAGGGCTTTTAACATGCTTTTACGTAGTTTGTTAAATATCCTAGCTTTTTTTACACAACATATACCTACCAAGAAAATACATGCTATTTTCCAATTTAAAAAACAAACAGAAACAATTTTCAATTTTTTTTTATGAAATTACTAAAGGTGCAATCAACATGAAACAGCTCTGTCTACCAAAATATGATTTTGTTCATATTTCAAAATGTTCAATTCTGATGGGTAACACCTACCGTTCCTCATCTCTCCAGCTTTTCTCCATGTGCGAGTTTGATAATCAGTCATACTGCAGATGGCAATATTCCCACCAATGTATTAACAGACAGCCCAGAGCCAACAAGAAAAGTTTACACACTAGAGTAGGTATACTTAGCTGACCTAGCAGTAAACAGAACACTTGCTATCAAATAACCAATTGGTAGATACAATAGCAAACATACACAAAAAAATTGAAATAAATTATGCATGAGAGAATTTTGTGATTCTGCCATTGTAAACCAAATACTATTTTATCTGCACTGCTTAAAAATCACAATTGTCTTCCATGCTTTAATCTAAAATCTTTACTAGAAATAGTTAATAAACTAATGTGTAAATAAAGTTTCATTCAGAATGGCTAGCAAATTTGCTGATTCTAAGATAGTAAAAGCTGACTGTATATGCCTGGGCATAGGAATGTAGCAAAGTGAAATCTTCTAAGCAAAACTATTGGCATAATTACATACCACCTGAACATTGGCTTACAAACCACGTCAACAGTCAGAGCTATTTGCTGGCCACATCACGTCATACTATGCCTCGGGCACTTTTCTTTTGAAACCAATTATGTGTGTGTAAAATGCCCCTTTTTCAGTCACCATAGCATATCAAAAGCCTGTCATCAGACGCGTAAAGCCACGTGGGAGACCACAAACAAAAAGGGTGGCGTAAGCCACTATTCAGTTTGGTGTAGATGTAGAGACACAGACAAACACTTGTGTTTATGGTTCAATGACTCTTCTGCCCAAGTACCTTCATGGCAACTTTAACAAATCACTTCTATCATGAGGAAAATCAATACACAGCTCACTTGTGTTTCACAATTTTCAAAACATATGTAACACTGCAGACAAATTTGCCTTCCGGCTAGATAGATTACAACACTGCCTGACACTGTAAAGCAATGTTATCTTAGGCTAAGACAGACCGTGTACATAGCACAGAGGAAGTAAATGACTCAGGAGAAAAATTTTTGACAGTGAATAGTCACCTAGAAGTAAAGTGACATTCTCCTGACCCTATACTAAATGACAAAGATCACGATATTTTCTATTGTGTACAGTTATGTGAACACAGAACAAGGTGAGTAGAAATTTACCTCCTCCTATTGGTGTGTTGGGAAGGGGATTGCTTCCTGGTGACATTGAAGCACTTTTGTCCTGTGAAACAAATTATGTTTCTTGTCATATATATGCAGTTAGCAAATGTCTTTCAATAACAAAAATGGTACTATAACGACACAAACAAACATTTTTTTTGTACACAAAATAACATTTTAATAGTTGTATGATAAATAGTTAAATGTTATATTAAGTAGACTAGAAATTTAAAACAGCATATGAGGCAAGTTAAAAGCACAAACATGCCCATGAAAGAAATTTCGACAACATGCTGTGCAATAAATTAGCCTAAAAATAAAACAGTAGGTATAAGCAAAAATATTTTCAAAAAGTTACAGAAAAAATCTGTTTACATATAACTTACCACATTTTCTGAACTTGGTTTCGAATCTCCATATTCACCATTAGGTGGAGCGGGACTGTCATTTCCATTTGTCAAAGAAATCTCAGTAGTTGCTGGCGGAATTTCCGTTGATTGTGAGATGTCAACCATATTGTTTGAAACACTTCAAAATCTTTAAAACTTTATTTATATTTTTTTAAATTTATTAAGAATTTTTTTTAAATCTGTTTGAAAAGAAAAATATTTTAATAAGTCTGCTTTTCGACATATATTCCCAGTGCACATAAATGTGATCAATTGTGTGCCTTTAAATCAATATGCAAACTTGGATTTCTAAACTTGGATAGATAAATAAAATATACCCACATATCTACAAGTGTTAATCGATAAAAATCCAATGGAACTTTCATCAGTTTTTTAATGCTTTACTTTTTTAACATTTCGAATTTGTAATTCTATAAAACACTTTATCACAGAGTAAAAACAATTTGTCAACAAACGTTTCCAAACAAATGACATATTAGGAACCTCATAAGTAACCAAATTGTGGATATATTTTAACTTTATTTCTGAAAACATTGTCAAGGAAAAACAATTTGTGAGTGTTGTCACTTTTGAGGTGGTCTTTACAAAGGGCGTATGCAAAAATTGTGGATCACTGTTGCCCCCTGTAAATTATGTGTGACCACTGTGGTCAACCTGTAAATACTTTATAACCATTGTAGCCAATCCGTAAATAACAACAACAACCTGTAAATCACTAGCTTTTAACCACCAGAGTGAAGCTAGATAGAAATCGCTATTGCGCTAAAACTAAAAAAGATACGGTACTGAAATTTTGACACAATATTCTACGCTTTTAAAGCGTTTCAGCGCACAAACTTTCGAAAAAAATATTTTTCAGTTATTAAACGCGTATGTTGAAATTAGTATTCATCGATATGAATGTCATAACGACAGGGGTACTCCACAAAATGTCTTCCAGAGTCTTCTCCTAAACACATGCTTCAAAATAAGACCAAACACAATGATCTAGCAACGGGGAGTCAAGTCGAAATATTATGTAGAGAACAACATTTGTAAATTTCATGGAGTAGAGATGAAGTTTAGGCCCTTTTAACCTTTGGTGTTTGCAGCCTACAATGAGTAGTACTGGGTAGGGCTATTCTTGTTAAGATAAGAATACTGACAGATAGGCAACAGCGATCAAGTGAAATTTACATACAGATATATCCGTTACAAACATACGGATGCCTAATCTTAGTCAATAACACAAGATAAAAAAACACTATTTACAGCAATTTACTTCGAAACTGCATACAACTATCAAAATAATCAAATAAATTTAATTTACACAGTTTACATTTTTCTGTCAACTGTGGCTTTTCTTATTTATTCAAAGTGTTTTTTTCACTTTGTTCTACCCAATTTTATTTTACAGCTAAATCAAACTTTTAACCGCCAAGGTGTAAACATTTGGCCTGACTTTTAAAGGCACGGAAGGAAACTCAACAGTAAACAAAGTTTGTAGATTTTTTCACAACTATATTCACACACAGCGGAATTGTGTAATCTTTTTTGTTGTCACACTTACGTTTACAAAGCATAACAAGCCACGATACCTTTACGTAAATCATTTATACCGGCAACTGAGTTTTGCAACGTTGCGGTTACCACGTCCGCTTCGACGCCTGTTGCCTCAAGTCGCCTGTGGAAACGCTTCAACGCTTCGGGCACTAGCACATGACAGATTACGAAACCACAAATCCACACGGGAATCTAACTACACCCTTAACAGCTAGTTTTGTAAAACAATATATCACAACTACTTTTTACCTAATTTTCGGACTACCATCTACAGTCCTATACCAATTCTGAACCCTTTTTTTTTTTTTTTGGTAGGTGATATTTTTTTCAAGAATCTGCAAATATTTGCTTTGGAACTGCAGTAACTCCTTCAAAGTTTATTTTACTTTGAACAAACTTATTAAGGAACACTGTTATTTTGATTTTTAAATAACATTTGAGCTTCACATCGTCTTTTCATCGTAACCTACAAGTTGCAACCTTTAGCATGTTAGTTTACTTTACTTCAAAAAATCATTTATTAACGACATTTTACTAAGCTGTACGCACATATAAAAAAGCACAGATGGTGTTTGTCATTGAAAAAATGGAACAGTCGGTACGTCAGTCAAGAATAAATTCGTCAGGGTCCATTTCGAAATCTTCTTGTGTCACGTATTTATTTTGCGACACGAATTCAACGGCATGTTCTTCAGGAGTAATATCTACAAATTGTTCAACGGCATCATCGCCGGCCTCGTTTTTTGCTCGATTCAAAGCCTCGGTAATCATTGTCTGTCTCTGTTTGTTAACATACGTCATGTAACAGATTATTCCTATAATGATCAAGGCCAAAATTACTTCAGCCGATATGTAGAGAACATTCCAAGTACAAAAGTCTCTCCATCTAAACTTCGGTTTTTGAAATTCTTGAACTCTCCCAGCTCTGACTAGCTTGTTGTATTGCTCTTCTAGTTCTTTTTCACTCAACTTATCCACATCAACAGGTGCTCTTGATTGTGCTTTGTGGCGCTTGCGTTGTTTTGGTGCCATAAAACCACATTAATTTATAACTAAGCATTCAGAAAAATATGTACGCCCACCGGTTGTTTTTTTCAATACTAATTTTCCGTGTTAATAATTAACTTGGGCCCAACGTTTCCATCATCCGAAAATCAGATACGGCCGGTGATTCTTTTGTTCATGAACTACTGGGCTACAGTTTGTATCAGCAAACAGATTTTATTTATTTAATTGAGTAATTGAATCGTACTAACACAACAGGACCACAACAACCACTAAACCGGAACGCGACGTTGTCGGCAAACAGTAAAAGGAGCACCTAGTAATCGACAATAACGCTCCTCAAAAACAAAAAACTTTTCCCGCCATTGTAACCATTGCGTCATACATCCATTATTACGACATATAACTGCCAACCTTGTATGTGGCCGACTTCCAAGGCTTCCTTTGTTTCTACTCTTGCAGTCTTAGTTAGTGTTACAGCGGTAAGCCTATCTGAATCACTTGTGAGTGTATTAAGTTTGCTGTGGTGGATAACTTATGTGATGCAAGTTACATTATTTCGACTGTTTTGTGGCTGTGACTTTCTTTATTCTATTTGACCATCATCATTTCGCCGAAATGGTAAGTGCGAAAATTGTTAACAAGCGTTACGCACCACTGCGTACAGTTTCGAAACAATTTTTTTTTAATTAAAAAAAACAAACATAAAGCGTGGTCAAGGGATCAAGGAAATCGACATTTGGAGGTATGGGAGAAAATGATTCAGCTTGTAAAGTCACATTTCTGGTCTCAAACAGTATTTGCCAACGAAATGACTTTAACCGATACTTGTTTACGTAGGTCGCCCAAATACAAATGCATACATCGCTAAGCCAATGTTACGAAACAAATAAAAAGACTATCCGAGCCTAATATTTTTCTATAAATTGGCACAGATGTACGTTAAAGCAAGAAGTTTCACCTAGTAGAGTCACATTTCTGGTCTCAAACAGTATTTGCCAACGAAATGACTTTAACCGATACTTGTTTACATATAGGTCGCCCATACAAATGCATACATCGCTAAGCCAATGTTACGAAACAAATAAAAAGACTATCCGAGCCTAATATTTTTCTATAAATTGGCACAGATGTACGTTAGAGCAAGAAGTTTCACCTCGTAGAGTCACATTTCTGGTCTCAAACAGTATTTGCCAACGAAATGACTTTAACCGATACTTGTTTACGTAGGTCGCCCATATACAAATACATACATCGCTAAGCCAATGTTACGAAACAAATAAAAAGACTATCCGAGCCTAATATTTTTCTAGAAACTGGTACAGATGTACGTTAGAGCAAGATGTTTCACCTCGTAGAGTCACATTTCTGGTCTCAAACAGTATTTGCCAACGAAATGACTTTAACCGATACTTGTTTACGTAGGTCGCCCATACACAAATGCATACATCGCTAAGCCAATGTCCTTGTGTTCCTTGTGTATCAAGCCCCGTGGTAAAACATACACCGCTTTAACCGAAAATGCTGCCAATTCTCACTCCGACTCCTCACTCGGCTGGCTTACGGATCGTGTTGTGGATTGTTATGTTGCGAGAACCGTTCGATTGTGTAACACTATTTGTCCCGGTAAATTTGGGTGTGTCACAAGTGTTATAGCTTCGGAAATTTTAGGGGGCAAGAAATTTCGAAATTTGCGAAAAGCTTCGCAAGGAATGTTTTGTAACAAAGCGATTTGTGAAAATATTTTTATTCCGGTGTTGTATAACAGTCATTTTGTTGTGTTGTGGGTAAATAGGAACAGTAAAGAAATGATTTTGTATGACTCTGCAAATTGGGATCACCGATGTTTAGAAAAAATGGTTGAAGATCACTTTATTCCTTTACTTAGTACGTATTTAAAGGGCAAAGTAGATTTAAAAAATGACACCATGGTAACACAACAGGATCATTCAAGTTGTGGTTTGTGCGTTTGTCACACGGTCGACGCAATTGCAGCAAATGTTTTACAAATTCCTCATTTACCTTTCGACCCACTAAGATACAGATATTGGCTTGTCAACGCGTTAGTTCAAGAGTCGGTTAGTTTAAATACACAAATTAAAGCATTTTTGGAAAAAGAAAACTTGGTTGTATGTGGTTTACATAATAAATTTAACAATTGCTGGATTAGTTCCGTTTTACAGGCTGTGATGTCCCTGTTTGTTGATGCGCCTACTTTTTTAAATTCAAGGGGTACATTGGAAAAAAAGATTGCGGAGTGTGTTTGCGGGCTTGTTGAAAAAAGAGATAACGTTACATTGTACTTGCAACTGGTTCGTGACATTTGTACACATTTAAATTGGACTCTTGGGCAACAGCAGGATGCAAGCGAATTTATAATGCTGTGTGATTTTACCGCTATTTTTAAAGACTTTGGTTTAAATTCGTCTTTTCGGGTACAAGCAACAAAACATTGTACGACTTGCGGCAATGTCGTAAAATCCGCACATGAGCAGTCTATCTTGACATTGCCGAAGTTTGAAAGCATTTTAGACAACTGCAATCTTAAAGCATATTGTGATGCTGAGTTTTTAGGCGTTATTTCTGGTAATTGTTCAATTTGTAACGAGGACGCAAAACAGAAAATAAGTTTACGTATTGTAACCGCTCCTGATATTTTATGTATTGTGTTGCACAGAAACTTGGTTCGAAGAGTTGCAAGCGTGTAATACCCGATCGTATGTTGTCATTTTGCTCTGATACGCAAAAGGTTACGTATGCGTCAGTTGTGGTTCATGTTGGTCCGGATGTGGATTCTGGTCATTACGTCGCCTACAAATTTAATGAATGCGGTGCAATGGAGTTTGATGACGATACAGTGAGACAAAGGACGTGGACGTATATACAGAATAGCGTTTTAACTGGAAGTTGTATTTTTTACTACAAAAAAACTAATACCAAAGTTATTACCACCTCTGTTGCTAAACACCAACCAGTGAAGGTAATTCGCAGAAAGCGTCGCCGAATTGACCAAAATGCTATTAAACCTTCGGAACGAATTATTTACAAAGACACTGATTTGGAGCTAAACGGTGTTCAAATTTCTGGTCTTCACAGTTTTTCCGGGCAACAAAAAGTGGTTTATGAATATATTACCAACAATATATCAGATCTAATTTCCACAACACCCGAACAGGCCCGAAGCAGACCTGATTGTTATCGCTTATGTTTATTTAGTAAGGGATACAGACAGCGTTTGAGAGGTTACAATGCACAATTTACAATAGATAAAACCAGTTTGACTCCAAATTGCATGACAGATCTATTGCGATTTATTGACTATTACTTTTGCGACCTTCGTCTGCGACAACAACTAATTGGAGATCAAGTCATTCGGCAAACGTTTCAGGGAAGACGCATAAGACCTCAGTTTGTTGTTAAGGACTCCGTACTTGCCAAGCTATTGCACACCAAAAATTTTGACGTTAATTTTTTCTTCACCCATGTTTTAAACATGGAAGCAATCACATATTTTGTGATGAAAACTGACAGTTTGACATACCACGATGCTAGCAGTAAAATTGCCCCACCGACTATATGAAACATCCAGAAAAAGATCTAAACTGTTGGCACAAATGTCCTTTACATCACCGACAAACATGTAATGCCTAATTATTGTGTCTGGATTTTTTCTGTTTGTAAAAGCAGTTTTTTTGCCTCATTTTGTAATGGTCAAAATGAGGATTTTATCTGTAAAATAAAACCACTACGATTGCCGGAACCTTGACGTGGTGTAGTGGCTTACAACCAATACCGGCTAATTAACGTTGGAATTAAAGAACTCTAACTCCAGGCGACTCGACTCTAGGCAATAGAAATGTCCAAAACTCGAAACTTCTTGCTCTAATGTACATCTGTGCCAATTTATAGAAAAATATTAATATTTTGTTTGATCGTAACATTGGATTAGCGATGTATGCATTTGTATATGGGCAACCTACGTAAACAAGTATCGGTTAAAGTCATTTCGTTGGCAAATACTGTTTGAGACCAGAAATGTGACTCTACGAGGTGAAACTTCTTGCTCTAACGAACATCTGTGCCAATTTATAGAAAAATATTAGGCTCGGATAGTCTTTTTATTTGTTTCGTAACATTAGCTTAGCGATGTATGCATTTGTAGGCCTATATGGGCGACCTACGTAAACAAGTATCGGTTAAAGTCATTTCGTTGGCAAATACTGTTTGAGACCAGAAATGTGACTCTACGAGGTGAAACTTCTTGCTCTAACGTACATCTGTGCCAATTTATAGAAAACTATTAGGCTCGGATAGTCTTTTCATTTGTTTCGTAACATTGGCTTAGCGATGTATGCATTTGTATATGGGCGACCTACGTAATCAAGTATCGGTTAAAGTCATTTCGTTGGCAAATACTGTTAGAGACCAGAAATGTGACTCTACGAGGTGAAACTTCTTGCTCTAACGTACATCTGTGCAAATTTATAGAAAAATATTAGGCTCGGAATGTCTTTTTATTTGATCATAACTTTGACTTAGCGATGTATGCATTTGTACATGGGCGACCTACGTAAACAAGTATCGGTTAAAGTCATTTCGTTGGCAAATACTGATTGAGACCAGAAATGTGACTCTACGAGGTGAAACTTCTTGCTCTAACGAACATCTGTGCCAATTTCTAGAAAAATATTAGGCTCGGATAGTCTTTTTATTTGTTTCGTAACATTAGCTTAGCGATGTATGCATTTGTAGGCCTATATGGGCGACCTACGTAAACAAGTATCGGTTAAAGTCATTTCGTTGGCAAATACTGTTTGAGACCAGAAATGTGACTCTACGAGGTGAAACTTCTTGCTCTAACGTACATCTGTGCCAATTTATAGAAAAATATTAGGCTCGGATAGTCTTTTCATTTGTTTCGTAACATTGGCTTAGCGATGTATGCATTTGTGTATGGGCGACCTACGAAATCAAGTATCGGTTAAAGTCATTTCGTTGGCAAATACTGTTAGAGACCAGAAATGTGACTCTACGAGGTGAAACTTCTTGCTCTAACGTACATCTGTGCCAATTTATAGAAAAATATTAGGCTCGGAATGTCTTTTTATTTGATCATAACTTTGACTTAGCGATGTATGCATTTGTACATGGGCGACCTACGTAAACAAGTATCGGTTAAAGTCATTTCGTTGGCAAATACTGTTTGAGACCAGAAATGTGACTCTACGAGGTGAAACTTCTTGCTCTAACGCAGCGCTTCCCAACCGGTGGGCCGCGGCCCACTGGTGGTCCGCGACGTTCTTTCTGATGGGCCGCGCAGCTTTTTAAACTACTACCATACAGAGGTAAGAAAAGTTACGCAGTTTGTGTACTTTCCAATTTAACCATTTTTCTCAAAAATATGATACTACTCACTATGAAAGCCGCATGGCGCATAAGATTTCACGTTAAACAACTCTATTACACAAACAAACTGCGATTGTCGCGTCACAACAGTATTTGTACTAGTTGTAAAATCTTGATGTTGGAACTCTCTTTGTTAGCTTTATTTGGTCTTTGCGTATAGCTACAAAATGGATAGTTTTTTCATTGTGGTTTTCTCGCAATATTATACGGTGGTCCGCCAAAAAAAAACATTTTTTTTTAAGTGGGCCGCGAGCTGGAAAAGGTTGGGAAGCACTGCTCTAACGTACATCTGTGCCAATTTATAGAAAAATATTAGGCTCGGATAGTCTTTTTATTTGTTTCGTAACATTGGCTTAGCGATGTATGCATTTGTATATGGGCGACCTACGTAAACAAGTATCGGTTAAAGTCATTTCGTTGGCAAATACTGTTTGAGACCAGAAATGTGACTCTACGAGGTGAAACTTCTTGCTCTAACGTACATCTGTGCCAATTTATAGAAAAATATTAGGCTCGGATAGTCTTTTTATTTGTTTCGTAACATTGGCTTAGCGATGTATGCATTGGGCGACCTACGTAAACAAGTATCGGTTAAAGTCATTTCGTTGGCAAATACTGTTTGAGACCAGAAATGCGACTTTACAAGCTGAAACATTTTCTCCCATACCTCCAAATGTCGATTTGTACGTACCTTGACCACGCTTTATGTTTGTTTGTTTTTTAAATGAAAAATTTTTTTTCGAAACTGTACGCAGTGGTGCGTAACGCTTGTTAACAATTTTCGCACTTACCATTTCGGCGAAATGATGATGGTTCTATTTGGTTTGGGTGGTCAAACAGTGTTGCCAGGTTGCGCTTTTGTCGCCGATTTGGGCTACTTTGGACGTCGAGTTGCGGGCTTTTTTCATGAGTTGCGGGTTGCGCATTTTTGGGCGGGTTTGTAAATGACATTTTCTACCGTATGTCGAGTAATGATTGCATTATTATTGTGACGTCAAAAACCTTGTAAGTTCAATTTTGACAAAAGAACAAATGAAACTGCCCAGAGCGTCGGAGATTTAACATCGAGCTGAGCAAAAGAATGCTTTCAGCCCACGCAATGGCATTGCGTTGCGGCAATGCAACGTTCACTTTTCAAACAAAGAAATTCAATAAACGCCTCCGATGTTACCCCGTAATAAGAATTGTCTCTTGGCCAAAATTTGTCTTTTATGTTTTAAATGTCATCTTACTTTGTTATTAATGCGAAACATGTTTGTTTTAAAGTGGAGATTAAAAAATTAAAAAAAAAAACAGCATGAAAAGTGAGTAAACACAGGGTGTTCAATAAAGTGTTACTGAAAACAGTTCAAATTCAATTTTAAAATGAACAAAAATTAAATCTGAAAAGGAGAAACCTAAATAATTATCATACGTATAGGTGAAAGTAGTGAAAATCAATCAGGGAGTCGAACCGGAACTGAACCCGAACCCGCGAACCGGTTTGAGCGGTTAATTTTATTAAACCCGAATTGAACCCGAACCGCTTATTACGATTTCCTAAAAACCCGAACCGGAGTTGAACCCCATATTTTGTTTGGTGTTGAACCCGAACCGGAACTGAACCAGTAAAAAATACAGTCTGTTTTATATTTTGTGATTTTTTTGAAACAGCACGGTCAAAATTCTTTACGAGTTTTATAAGGCCAGGTAGATGATGGTTAGAATTAAATTGAAACGAATGGAAATTTAAACCGGTTTAAAAACCGCAAACCGGTTCGGTACGGATAATTTGCCCAAACCGGACCAAAACCCGAACCCGAAAATATCCATTTTTAAAAACCGGAACCGAACCCGAACCCTTAAAAACAAAATGAAGCGAACCGGAACCGAACCTGAACCCGTATGACAAGCGGTTCGACTCCCTGCAATCAATTGCATTTCATGTATTTGTAAAATTGGGCTCCTTTTGGGCTACTTTTGACTGGTAAAGTTGCGCTTTTCCGCAATTTGACCTGGCAACACTGTGGTCAAAATTCGTTTTAAATCTTTCCTCTAATTGAATTGAATAAGTGCATGTGAAACTGACCAGTCTTATTCTGCAAGTTGAGATACTGAAAGGTAGAAGGGTTAAACGGTATCCACTGGCTAAAACTCGATTAGGAACAGATTGATTACAACCAAAATATCGGCTGTCCCTCGACCATTAGTTTATTTCTAAGTTATGATATGAAAAATCGTTCACAAACACATTAAAACTCAAAAACAAACGTATAACAATCTGTAAATAACTCGACAAGTTACGTTTTTTATCTTATTCAAGTAAAGGTGAAACCAGATGCTTGTCGTCATTCCTATAATGCCCTTTTGTCAACTTTTCGCGTACCATAAAGATAGCTAAGGCAACCAACAGTGCAATCAACACGATGGTCATGATATAAACCAAGTCGATAGTTTCCTCTGATGAATCGTCATTTCCAAGCATATCTGTAAAACATCATTAGCCAATATTTTATCACAAAGCCTAAAAAATATTTAGATAAACTGCTGAAATTTGTTAAAAACAATTAACACTGAACTGAATGTGTGATTCCTATAACTTTGCCTATCCTTTGTCAGTGTGGCTACAGGCTAGCAGTTTTAACCTGTATGATTCAAGTTCAAATGTTACCAGATTATTTAGAGTAAACAAAATGTAGGCAGAGTTTATAGGATAGAGAAAAAATACTAAAGTATATATATTACTTTTGTTGGCCTAATTACCTGCTCTTGTTGTTTGTTTTTGTTCTTTTTGCGATTTTTCAGCAACCAAATGAACAGGACCGACTGACAGTCGTTGGTAATCGTTTTGTTCCAAGGCACGTTTCTTTCTTTTAGTGCACATCTGAAAATACACGCAAATTTAAATACAAACGTTGAGAGATTTGAAGAAACTATTCCACAGTAGTAACATAGAGAAATTTCTACAAACCTGTCCAGGGCATGATCCAGTGGAATTTTGGCATATAGTGACATCACAGTGAATATAAATATGCTGTTGGTTGTCGGTGAAGTTGGTCCACACAAAACTTTTCAACTTAAAAGTGGCGTAGTCAGGTTTGTAATTTCTCAAAGCTTCCTTTGATCCACTCAATTCACTCTCGCTTAGTGGTGCCGTACAGCTAAACATGACAAAAAATTGAGACATGTTTTCGGTTAAGATGGACGTAAAGTCAAAAAATAGCAATTTAAAAACTTGTTTATAGAAGGTAAAATTGCCTCTTAGTATAGTGTAGACTATGTGTTTGTTTCGAGCAACGTGGGCACACCACTCTTTATTTGAGACAAAAATGCTTCATTGTTATTGTTTTTCCAAAGCAAATGTTAAGAAAGTTCCAGTCTAAGTTCGCCAAAACAAATCTTACCCCATTTCTATTATTGGGTAGGACGGTTGGCCGCTGGAGTTATCAGTCCGTGTTGCCCAGCATTGCTCTGCCTAAAATACAAAAAAAATACTAATTTTAAATAAATTGTTTTACGCCAAACCTACGTCACACTATCATGTCAAAACACAACATAATATCAAAACATTTCAACCAACCTGAACAATATAGTCATCGACTCCAGAGGGAATTTGATCAAGATTGACTTTAGCGAAAATGTAATCAGGGACTGTTACTTCCGCGTTTGCTGCCAGTGATTGGTTAAACCACTCGTTATTGTAGAGATTGAGAGAGATTTCGAATTCGCCAGATACAGGGTCAGCAGCTTGCTCATTTTCTCTTAAAGAAAGAAGGTGCTAGAATTAGATACATGTTTCTAGAAGATGTATGAGTATGAGTCAGGCGCGCCGGACCATTAGGCCAAGTTCCTATCTTCTTTTACAGGGTTCGAACCTAGGACACTCTCGGGGACGAATCCCGATCAAGGATTTTTTTAAGTCTTTATATGGGTCAGGCGCCGGACCATTCGGCCAAGTTCCTATTTCAAACTTTTTGTCATGTTTAGCTGTACGACGCCACTTAGCGGTGAATCGAAAACAATAGCCAAACCCAATCAGATTTAATACTAGCATCTTAAGTCAATATTAAGAATTAAACAAATGCTAAAAAAATGTCTCTTTGGTCTTGATTGCATTGGAAAGAAAGGGAAGGCTTTTAGTTTCTTTAACGCAACTTCGATAATGCAGACAAGAACTAACGAGACTTGTGGCATGATGACGTCAGATTGCACGACGTATGACGCGTCAAAGTCGCAAGTAATGGTGATGCTGTGTGAGATGTAACGTTGAACTTGCAGAGATCTGTTCATTGCCTTGAAGTTCCGAATAATCAAAGTGGCGTTTAACTGGTCACCCCCATTCTGTTGTAAAAATAAAACACAAACTAAATGTAAAGTTTTCGTTGAGTTGAAAACTGCAAGTTGCAAATTAGTTAACCAATTGATCAACTGTGACACTACAATCAGGGAGTCGAACCGGAACTGAACCCGAACCCGCGAACCGGTTTGAGCGGTTAATTTCTTTAAACCCGAACCGAACCCGAACCGCTAATTACGATTTTCTAAAAACCTGAACCGGAGTTGAACCCCATTTTTTGTTTGGCGTTGGACCCGAACCGGTACCGAACCATTAAAAAATGCAGTCGGTTTTATATTTTGCGATTTGTTTTTCGAAACAGCACACTGAAGAATACGCGACATAACATTTATAGGGCGTGTCAAAAATAACAGTGCACGGGCAAAATTATTTTGGAGTTTGGTGAGGCCAGGTATGTGATCGGTAGAAATAAATTAAAACGAAAACAAATTGAACCGGTTTAAAAACCGCAAACCGGTTCGGACCGGATAATTTGTCCAAACCGGAACAAAACCCGAACCCGAAAATATACATTTTTAAAAACCGGAACCGAACCCGAACCCTTAAAAACAAAAACAAATGAACCCGAACCGAACCTGAACCCATATGACAAGCGGTTCGACTCCCTGACTACAATAGATAACTTAAATTTATTGTGGAATCGGCAAAGATTGTATCTGACAAATAATTTTGTGATTACTTGACATTTTAACTGGATTACAGCCATGCAAGGTCGAATTAAGTCGTTAAGATCAGTGTTCTTCAACCGGTGTGCACGGTGCACCATAGGGTGCACCAAAATATGCATGGGGTGCACCAGTACGAAAAGGTTATACAAGGGTGCATCACAAACTTTTAATGATACAGTAATTTTTGCTATTTTCTCAAGTTTGTTTGAATGCTGTTTTATGACATGCAACACTACTCGCAAGCAGCCTGTAGTCATAATCGAACTCTCACCGACAGTGTGTAAAACTTCGGCAGCTCCGATCGGTTTAATTGACTTGATGATATGCATAATGATTTTTCATGTCGCTTTTAACCTCAGTTTACTTTTTAAGTAAACAGGGTGCATGAGTTCGTCACAATAACTTTAGGGGTTCACCATACCAAAAAAGGTTGAAGAGCACTGGTTTAGATCCAATGCACAGCGTCGGTACATTTGAAATACCGGTAGAGCTACTGACACCATACCTCACGGCAGACCCACGTTTAGCAAACTTTCCATAAGTTCTGATAATTTTCAAAAGAAAAAAACACGAATTCGGTCCGGGTGTATGACTGGCAACGTAGGGTCAGGGTTTAGGGCCGTAACTTTGGGCCAGGCCTATAAACCTGTATCAAACGCCAACTGTTCGGTTGTTATTACGCATAATTTCTGTCTTACCTCGTATGTTGCATCGCACTCAGAGATGGTAAAGTTGAATATTGGGGAATCCCCTGTTGTTTTGCATTTACTTGGGATGCTTGCGAGAGCGATTTGTCGACTGGATGAGATGTAAAGTGTGTCTCCACTGTCATACTTTAAATCGGTCAAATCGCTTGGACTCAATCTGCAGGTTGTAACACAAGGAAAAAAATCAAACATGAACAGTTTAAAGCTGTTGAACATTATGTAATAGTGAGTAATAAATGAAAACAAATCCAGAATCATTTTGTCCGTTTGAGTATCGTTAAGCAAACTTACCTTTTGAAAGAGACAAAATAGGATAAAAAAACATCATAATAGGCATTCTTAACCAACCCGGCAACCTTCAAGGTTTTTTTGGCAAAATTAATTAGGAGGGTAGTCCAAACGTTATGGTCGTACATAAGATTACGTTAGTGGGCAATAATTTCTTTTTATTTGTAAAACATATTGTAAAGTTGAGCGTCAAAAGTGTGAAAAAACTACTGCGGTTATCGCAAACATGAGCATAAGCGCCAGAGCCGTTTAGTACTTGACCAAAGAGTTGCAGACCAAATGATTAAGAGCGTAGGTTGTGAACTATACTTACATTATAATCACATCCTCCTCACAAACCACAGATCGTGCAGGCTCTGAAAGAACACAAAATATTTATAATAAAGCCTACGCATTAAACCTAAGGGATTTTATAGATAATGACCGAAAAAGTAAAACTAATCCCTAAGGAAACTGTTTTAGTCTAGCGGCATATAATATTTTGTCAAATAAGGTTCTTACCGGAGGTGATTTTGACAGTAAACATGCCGTTGGGCGGGTCAGTATCACTAGTTGAAATCAACCTAAAACCGGTTCCCGTTGTTTCAAACACAAACGGAGCGACGGTTCCGGATTGTTGAAGGTGCGGTGCATCGGGATCACTGGGCAGAATCTGCAAATAAAATTAACATCAAATATTGTCTCCACTAGTTCCCACGTTTCATAGAAAACAAAAAAACGTTTTGTTTTGTTTTCGAAAACTTTTGAGAAATTTAGTAGTTTTGAAATGTTTACCAGGCAATTCGCAGGGTCAAATCTTACCGACACAAATTCTTTTTCAGCTTCGGTTTCGAACAATGTAAAGTTGAATAAAAACTTTTTTGGGGAGTCCGTCGAATGTTCATAAATGCAATACTTGAACGGTCCAACCGACACGGTGAATTCAGTAGGTAGTACCAGTGGATCAATCATATTGCAACTACCTGGAGCAGGTACGGACCATTAGCCGGTTTGAGCCAGAAAAAATATTAGAATTAATCATAATGATTAAAGTCGGGTTGCTTTGTGGAACAATTATTCTATGTGTGGTAGAAAAGTAACAGAAATCCTAGACACGACTATTTAAATAGATTAAGCTAACTGTGTTAAATGTAAGTCTGCAGACTACGGGTTGATCAATGGTACAGTCTATACCTAAATGCAGCGATTTCCGGCTTGGTGATTGTTCTATGACGCTATTGTGTGTCTCTGTCTATTTTTCACCAAGCAAATAGAACCTTACTGGTCATCATTTAAATGTCTCCAAATACCCACCTGGGCTAGCACGAACCGATACACTTGTGTGTGTGTTTGGAAGCTGGCAAGAAAAGAAAATTGAAGATCCGGCTGGTGCTTGCAAGGGTCCTGTGGTCTCTCCGTTCCCAGTAAAACGACCCAACAGCTGTCCGGATGAATCAGCCCCAGCGTACGCCTGCATGCAGCAGAATATAGACAAAATATAACCAATTAGTTGCAGTTTGATGAGTTTTGTAGGATTGTTCGAAAACGGTATTGGAAAAGGGTTTTCCATGCGACCATGGCAACGAAAATGCACATATTGAGCTACTAACAATATTGTAACAGCAAATTTGAAATAGAAAAATAAAAAAAATAGCACAATTCAAAAATAGGATTTGCCGGACAACGTGTATTGTAGAAACAGAAAGGTCATTTTTTTTCAATTTATTTTTTGTTTGAATGTGAAACTATAAGCATTAATTTCATGCAATAAAAACGTTCGGTGCATCACTGTTTGCAAAATGTGGTTTGACAACTAAACTGTTTTTACCTCACAGTAGTCATTGTTACCAAGTGTCCCTGATGCAAGTATTATGTAAGAAGGCGAGTCCGGAAAATGCATCAGAGGAACGTAAGTATATTTCCAAGTGTAAGTAGCGCACGAAATACCGATGTTTTGGGTCTTTGAGGAAGGACCCGAATAGTCGGGTGAACTGCATGTCGGTGCGCTACCTATAAACAAGGAAATGATTAAAGCGAGCAAAAACAGATTAAAACAATAAAGCTAAAGCTAGCTAAGGTTGGCACTGGAAGTTATTTTTCATAGCAAGCTTGACGATTTGCGTGTTTATATTGAAGTCCTAATTTAAACTGTTTTATTGTTTGTTTTCGGTTGTTAAGGTTGAAAATCCAGTCTACACGCACAAATCCATCTGCTTTCTGTTTATTATTGATATCACCTGGCACAAACAGCTTAATCACAACAATGCTGGCACGCGAAGTCATTACCATATGGAAATCACAAGTAAATTGACACTTGTCGCTTAAAAGGTTGCCGACCGCTGCAGCCTGCATTAGAATAATCGAGTGCGTTGGACTTTTTTAAATACAAATTAGGATTGGGCTACTTAGTCTATTACAATAGTAATTATTACAATGTCGATAATTATCGGAAAGAAAAAATCCACCATTGTAAAGAAACATATTTTACTAAATGAAATCGGACCGTTTTGCAAAAACTACAAGTTTAAGACTGAGCCAAAAACCAAACTTACAAAACCCAAGTCCAAGTCCAATGCCCTGGAACATTTTTTTGCTCAAAAATAAACTTTGAAATGCAAAAAATGGCACAGCGCGTGGCAAACCTTTTTCTTGTAACATAAAACTGCATGCCAAAATTTGTGTAAAAGGCACAGAACCGACGGAAAAATATGGCTTTTGTGAAAGAACCGGCCCACCACTGATTGAACCTAAAAGACTTTATAGATAATGGCCGAAAACCGAAGTGCATCTAATCATTGAAGATTACGTAAAAAGGAAAGTAAAAATAATTCATCAGAAAACCGATTTAGTCTAGCGCCATAAAATATTTTGTCAATTAAGGTTCTTACCGGAGGTGATTTTGACTGTAAAAACGCCGTTGAGAAGGTCAGTATCACTAGTTGAAATCAACTTAAAACCGGTTCCCGTTGTTTCAAACACAAACGGAGAGACGGATCCAGATTCCAGAAGGTGCGGTGCATCGGGATCACTGGGCAGAATCTGCAAATAAAATTAACATCAAAATATTGTCTCTACTAGTTCCCACGATTCATAGAAAACAAACAAAACGTTTCATTTTTTTCGAAAACTTCTGTTTGACGCTTAGTATTGACATTTTGAAATATCTTTTATTTAGGCACCAAGCGTCATTGGCGAAACCAGGGGAAAAAGCCTATGCTCTCCTTCAAAATTTTAAAAATTCATATTTTTGCACCACGCTTAAACTGCTAATGCTAAGCGTAAACTAATTCTGAAAAGGCTCTGGGCTTTAAAATGTTTAGCCTACCAGGCAATTCGCGGGGTCAAATCTTACCGACACAAATTCTTTTTCAGCTTGGGTATCGAACAATGTGAAGTTGAATGTAAACGTGCTTTTTTGGTCCGTGGAATGTTCATAAATGCAATACTTGGACCCTCCACTCGACACGGTGAATTCAGTAGGTAGTACCAGTGGATCAATCATTTCGCAATCACCTGGAACAGGTACGGAACATTAGCCAGTTTTGTGCCAGGAAGAAATATAAGAATTAATCATAATGATTAAAGTTGGATTGCTTTGTAGAAAAACTAATCTATGTGTGGTAGAAAAGTAACAGAAATCCTAGACACGATTATATTTGAATAAAACTGTGTTATTCTGTTTTGGAACAATTGCATTTGAACATTTAAAAGGACTGTTATTTGCTAACCTTTTTAGGTCTTGGGAAATAGTTTTCCTTCTACTAAAACGGCAGACTTAATAACAATGCGTGGTATTAAATGTGAGTCTGTGGACTATGGGTTGATAAATACTACAGGCTGTACCAAAATGCAGCTATTTCCGGCTTGGTGATTGTTCTGTGATGTTATTATGTCGCAATGTCTATTTTTTTCACAAAGCAAAATGAATTCTACTGGCTATCATTGAAATGCCTTCAAATACCCACCAGGGCTAGCACGAACCGACACACTTGTGTGTGTGTTTGGAAGCTGGCAAGAAAAGAAAATTGAAGAGCCGGCTGGTGCTTGCAAGGGTCCTGTGGTCTCTCCGTTCCCAGTAAAACGACCCAGCAGCTGGCCGGATGAATCAGCCCCAGCGTACGCCTGCAAACCTTGTCATTATTTTTTGAAATTTTCCCTTAGCCATTATTTCGAGGGCTCGCGGTCCTTAAGCCCGAGTGTGCATTTCAGAAAAACAAAAGTTAATTGCAGAATGTTAGTTAGTGGCACAAACCGACGTCAAATAAGATTATAGAACTACTTCAACCTTTTCGCGGTCCTCCCGAAATTGCCTTACGGACCCTTAAGAGACCGCGGGCCCGAGTTTGAGAACCACTGATATAAAACGAAACACGGGTTAGACTTGGCAGTTTGAATTGTTAGTTGTTACATATCGTTTCGCTAAAGAACTTTTAAAGCTGTCAAAATACTTGTTTTACAAAATGCCTATTAGGCGTTCCGGGCTGTGGGCCCAAATTCAATTTAACAAACATTGTAGTGCAAAATTGCTGACATTCATACCGACAGAATTGTAATTTGGTCAAAATCGAGTTTGTGTCTTGCCACTATCAAGTCACCAAATAAACCTAAACCCCTATTTGACACAAATCCCTGTTTGACACAAATCCCTGTTTAAAAGATTCCACTCAAACATAAAGTCTATAGGACTTGACTTGGACTCACTTTTGGTTGCATGCTTGAGAGAGCTCTGAATAGAAACAGGGACTTGTTCAGTAGGCTAATCAGTAACCAAACCTTTTAAAAACACAAACCGGACCTAAAGGCCTGTGTAAAAATGATTTGAAAGTAGATGGTCAGGCGTGTAGTTGCCTAACTAAAAAAACATTTGACAATCATAAAAAATGCACAATTTAAAAAAAGGATTGCCGATCAACGCGTATTGTAGAAACAGAAAAGGTGTATTTTTTCTGTTTTTTATAAGCATTAATTTCATGCAATAAAAACGTTCGGTGCATCACTGTTTGCAAAATGTATTTTGTCAACTAAACTGTTTTTACCTCACAGTAGTCATTGTCACCAAGTGTCCCTGATGCAAGTATTATGTAAGGAGGCGAGTCCGGAAAATTGCTTGGAGGAACGTAAGTATATTTCCAAGTGTAAGTTGGGCACGAAGTAGCGATGTTTTGGGTCGTTGAGTCAGGACCCGAATAGTCGGGTGAACTGCATGCCGGTGCGCTACCTATAAACAAGGAAATGATTGAAGCGAGCAAAAACAGATGTAAACAATAAAGCTAAAGCTAGCTGAGGTTGTTTTTCATAGCAGGTTTAACGATTTGCGTGTTTATATTAAAGTCCCAATTTAAACTGTTACATTGTTTGGTTTCGGTTGTTTGGGTTTAAAATCCATCCTACACGCACAAATCTATCTGCTTTCTGTTTACCATTGATATCAGCTTGCACAAACCACCTACTCACAAAACTGTTGGCACGCGAAGTCATAACCAGACATGGGGCCATTCGTATTCGTCATTCGTATTCGAATGCATTCGAATACAGGTTTTGCCACCTTCGTGCTGTATTCGAATGATTTTGGCTTTCGTTCGATAGTGCATGAATACAATTCGAATAGTTGAAGTTAACTTTTGAACCGACAATTCATGAATACAAAAACTTGAGTAAATTTGTTCGAATACAATTCGAATTGTTGTAGGTTTTTGCCAATCTAAGAATTTGCAAATTCGAATACACGATAGTTTTTACGAATATAATTCGAATTGTTGTCGGCCTTTGGCAAGGTAACAATTCGTAAAATCGAATACATGACTACATTTTTACGAATACAATTCGAATTGTTGTCAACCTTTGGCAACGTAAGATACGTAAAATCGAATACATGACTACATTTTTACGAATACAATTCGAATTGTCGATTGCCTCCAGACTAGAAGTAGTCGAGAATATTTTGCTACATATTTTTGCCTAATAGATTCGAATACAATTCAAATTGGCAGTGAATGTGACCTGATTTGACAAGTTTTTGTTTATGTTACGAAACAATGACATATAGAAGTTTAATTGTGACGTTACATAAATGTAATTGTGTTACAAAGCTTGCAACATTGGGTTGTTCTCAGCACATGACAGGTGTAGCGTGTTCATAAAGCAAACATTTCATGTAAATTTGGTGAAATTTATATAACGGAGACTTAAATCAGTCAAGCTAATGTGGCAAAAAAGCTCGTTGGTTTACATTTTTACCAATAAATTTGCAATTCATAAACCCATGGTACTTTTTGATCGAATACCTTTTAAGTTTCGGGGCATTTTATTTCTTTTATTTTCCGCAACTACAAATATCCGAATCGGTGCATTCGAATGTTATTCGAATTGTTTGCTTCTTACAACAACTGAACAATTCGTGATTACAAATATAATTAGAACTATTAATTCGAATACAATTCGGATTGCTTCATTTCAAAAAGTACGAAGTATTCATGAATACGAATACACGCTTGTGGTTTATTCGAATAGTATTCGAATTACACGTTGTTGTTTTTTGGTCAACTATTCATGAATACTAATACTTGACACGCTTTATTCGAATACAATTCGAATTGCTGCCACCTTAACATTACGAAACAGTTCGTGAATACGAATACCTGACTCGCATTATTCGAATACAATTCGAATTGCCGAACTTTAAAAAGTGCGTAGAATTCATGAATACGAATACATGCCTTGGTTTATTCGAATAGTATTCGAATTACTTGTCGTTGTAGTTTGGTCAACAATTCATGAATACAAATACTTGACTCGTTTTATTCGAATACAATTCGAATTACTGTCACTCAAAAATTACCAAAGTATTCATGAATTCGAATACAGTCATGCAGGTATTCGTAAAGTATTCGAATACAGGACGCGAGTATTCGACCCCATGTCTGATCATAACCACATGGAAATAACAGGTAAATTGACACTTGTCGCTTAAAAGGTTGCCGACCGCTACAGTCTGCATTGGAATAATCCAGTGCGTGGACGTTTTTTAAATACAAATCAGGATTGGGCTACTTAGTCTATTATAATAGTCTATTATTATAATATCGATAGTCATCGAAAAAAACCAAATCCACCATTGTAAAGAAACATATTATTCTAAATAAAATCCGACTTTGTAGCAAAAACTACAAGTTTAAGACTGAGCTAAAAACCAAATTTACAAAACACAAGTTCAAGTCCAATGTCCTTGAAATGCAAAAAAATGGCACAGCGCTGTAGTGAATTTATACGCTTGAGTGGTTTTCTGCTACGTAGTCTTTCTTGTACCTCTCCACCAGCTTGGAGGGGATACTGGTAACGCGCGCGTGCTGTGCGGTTGTGCTGTTGGCTCCTGACAATAAAACACTACAAGCGCGTTGCAAGCCGTTTACATATTTGTGTAAGCGGCACAGAACCGACTGAAAAATATGGCTTTTGTTAAAGAACCGGCTGACAAAACATTTAAATCCCACCACTGATTGAACCTAAAAGATTTTGTAGATAATAGCCGAAAACCGAAGTGCATCTAATCCAAACATTAACATTGAAGGTTACGTAAAACGAAAAGTAAAAATAATTCATCAGAAAACCGTTTTAGTCTAGCGCCATAAAATGTTTTGTCAATTAAGGTTCTTACCGGAGGTGATTTTGACAGTAATAACGCCGTTGGGCAGGTCAGTATCGCCGGTTAAAATCATCCTAAAACCGGTTCCCGTTGTTTCAAACACAAACGGAGAGACGCTTCCGGATTGTAGAAGGTGCGGTGCATCGGGATCACTGGGCAGAATCTGCAAATAAAATTAACATCCAAATATTGTCTCCACTAGTTCCCACGTTTCATAGAAAACCAAAAACGTTTCCTTTGTTGAAAAGTTGTCTTTGACGCTTCCTATTGACATCGATTTTAAAATATCTTTTTTAGGCACCGAGCGTCATTGGCGAAACCAGGGGGGAAAAGCCTATGCTCTCCTCCAAAATTTTAAAAATGCATACTTTTGTACCACACCTTAAAATGCTAATGGTGAACGCAAAATAATTCTGATAAGGTTTGGGGTTTAAACATTTGTGTTTGATTTACTTTTGAGAATTTTAGAAGTTTTAAAATGTTTACCAGGCAATTCGAATCTTACCGATACAAATTCTTTTTCAGCTTGGATATCGAACAATGTAAAGTTGAATGTAAAGGTGCTTTTTTGGTCCGTGGAATGTTCAAAAATGCAATACGCGGACGGTCCAATGGACCTGGTAAATTCCGTAGGTAGTACAAGTGGATCAATCATATTGCAACTACCTGGAGCAGGTACAGAACTTTAGCCGGTTTTGTGCCCGGAAGAAATATAAGAATTGATGATAATGGTTAAAGTCGGGTTGCTTTGTAGAATAACTAATCTATGTGTGGTAGAAAAGTAACAAAAATCCTAGACACGACTATTTGAATACATTAAGCTAACTGTGTTATTCTGTTTTGTAACAATTCCATTTGAAAATTTAAAAGGACTGTTATTTGCTAACTTTTTATGTCTTGGGAAATAGTTTTTCTTTTACTTAAAAGGCAGATCTAATGAAAATGCGTGGTATTAAATGTAAGTCTGCGGACTATGGGTTGATAAATACTACAGACTATACCTAAATGCAGCTATTTCCGGCTTGGTGATTGTTTAATGCTATTGTGTGGCTCTGTTCATTTTTCACCGAGCAAACAAAAACTTTATTGGCTATCATTTAAATGTCTCCAAATACCCACCAGGGCTAGCACGAACCGACACACTTGTGTGTGTGTTTGGAAGCAGGCAAGAAAAGAAAATTGAAGAGCCGGCTGGTGCTTGCAAGGGTCCTGTGGTCTCTCCGTTCCCAGTAAAACGACCCAACAGCTGGCCGGATGAATCAGCCCCAGCGTACGCCTGTATGCAGCAGAATATAGACAAAATATAACCAATTAGTTGCAGTTTTATGAGTTTTATAGGTTTGTTTGTAAAACGGTGTTGGAAAAGGGTTTTCCATGCGACCATCGGCAACGAAAATGCATATATTGATCTACTAACAATATTGTAACAGCAAATTTGAAACTGCCAAACAAAAGTATAAATCGTTAAAGTCGGCAATTACTTGTTTGATTTTTCTAACATAATACGAAGCAACAACTTTTAAAGCTGTTAAAATACTTGATTTACAAAATATCTATTAGGCTTTCCCGGCTGTGGGCCCAAATCCAATTTAACAAACGTATTGGTGCTAAATTGCTGACATTCATACCGACAGAATAGGAAATTTGGTCAAAATCAAGTAAAGTGTGTCCTTTCACAATCAAGTCACCAAATAAATCTGCACCAATCGATGATAAACCTAAACCCCTATTTGACACAAATCCATGTTTAAAAGATTTTACTCAAACATAAGGGTATATGCCTTGACCCGGACTAACATTTGGTTGCATGCAGGGCCGGATTAACACCATTAGAGGCCCCAAGCACTAAAACAATTTGGTGCCCCTTACACCATTTTTAATTCGAAATATAAACGTAAAAACAAAAATTCTTCATCGAGATTTCGATTTTAACATAATATACAGCAAGGGTAATAGACTATAAGCTTAGCTGATAGTAAACTGGCAGATTTGTTTCAGAATGTCAGAAATACTTCAAAACTCAATTAAAAACGCCTAATTTTGCTGCTGCGTTCCCCAGTCTCAGCACTGTTGCCCAATTGTAAAACATACCAGTATTAGCGTCGTGTTTAATTTACGTTTGCCACATACGCGAATAAGTTTTCAAACAGCATGTTATTAACTAATCATTGCCTTACTGTCTTGACCAGGGGTGCCCAATCTTTTTTGACTCAAGATCGACGTTTGAGGTAGTCCAACTCTCGGGATCTACCATTCCAATACAAACTAACAAGATAATGCAAGACTATGTGTGTATTACCAAAGGAAAACTAGCATTTTCCGAGCCCTGTTTTACGTTTTTTATCGTGGTTTGGGTGTGACTTTTTACACTGCATTGAACTTAATTTTTTATAATTCATCCGATGCTAAGCTTGATAATAGATTACCAGCACAAAGTAACCATTACTACTGTAACTATTATTTTTGTGACGTAACTATTACTTTTGTGACTTTTGCGACGTAAAGCGTCGACTGAGTATTTGTGGTGTGAACATATCAACAAATCCTAATGAATAACTTTCACAATAAAGTGATCTATGTAGGGCAATATTCTCTAAAAACGCATTACAAAACAAGTAGTTAATTTTCTGAATCCCTCGCGGTCGACTTGATATCAGTCCGAGATCGACCAGTCGATCGCGATCGACGGGTTGGGCACCCATGAGTCTTGTCTGTTTCAGGTTTTAACAAACAGAACAACGCAACGTTGTTACGTCATATAGCACGCAATCAATCCCTTTTGTCAGTTATTTTATTTTATTTTCTCGCTCTATAAACAGAACTTATTCATTTTCGTTACATTTTGAATATAGTTGTAGTTTTTTGTTAGATTCAATAATTTACCTAGAAACCATTTCTGTGGTGCCCCTCCTTTACTTGATGCCCTAAGCACGTGCTTATATTGCTTATAGGTTAATCCAGCACTAGTTGCATGCTTTAAAAATCCCTGATTAGAAACGGGGACTTGTTGAGTAGACTATAATCAGTAACAAACCTTTAAAAACACAAGCCGGTGTAAAAATGATTTAAAATTAAATGGTCATTTAATTATTACGTTTTATTTGTTAAAATGTGAAACTTTAAGCATCAAGTTATGCAATAAAAATGTTCGATGCATCACTGGTTGCAAAATGTATTTAGTCAACTAAACTGTTTTTACCTCGCAGTAGTCATCGTTACCAAGTGTCCCTGATGCAAGGATTATGTAAGCAGGCGCGTCCGGTAAATGATTTGGACGAATGTAAGTATATTTCCAGGTGTAAGTTGTGCACGCAGTACCGATGTTTTGGGTCGTTGAGTCAGGACCCGAATAGTCAGGTGAACTGCATGCCGCTGCGCTACCTATAAACAAGGAACATATTAAAAGCGAGGAGGAGTCTTTCCGGGACTTGGTATCGGTATCACGCCTTTAATAAGCCTGGCGTACTATGATTTACAAAGAGTATGTTGTGACAGATGGTCTGCATCGACGCTCCAGCCTACACGCATAAATATATATGGTTTCTGTTTATTAATAATATCTGCTGGCACAAACCACTTACTTACAAAAATGTTGGCACGCGAAGTCAATACCACATGGAAATAACAAGTAAATTGTCACATTTCGCAGGGGTCGGCAACCTTTTTTGTGCACTGCGGACGCTTTTGAAACTACAATTTATCGCGGAATTAGTTTATCATCCCGGGGATACATGGGTAAAATGTTTTGTAGCATTTAATCTAAAAAATTATACGGCCCGGTAACGACCGGCGTTTGCCGACCACTGGCTTAAAAGGTTGCCGACCCCTGCAGTCTGCATTAGAGTATTCCAGTGCGTTGGACTTTTTTTTAAATACAAATCAGGATTGGGCTATATACAGGTCTGTTACAATAGCCTATTATTATAATATTTTTCGATAAACCCAAAACCCACCATTGTAAATAAAAATATTTTACTTTTTTTCGAAATTAAGACTTTATGTAAGTGGCCCGTATCACAGGCCAGTGCCTAAAAAGTTGTTCTTTTAAGCAAATTTGTGACTCCAAACCGACGGACGAGACGGTCTAAGATTTTAATAATTTGTTGCTATATTTTGTCATTAAAGTCCAAACAAGCACAAGAAAAGATTCGTCCCACAAAAACAAATTTATTATGGCAAACAACCTTAACTTTTAAAGTATAATTTGTAAATAAAACTTACTTTCATTCACCAGCAATAGTAGAGCGATTGTACCAAAAACCAAACGCCGAAGTACCATTTTCGTTTGCTGTCGTCAAGAATAATTTTTCAAACTCCTAATAAAATTTTGTTCATACCGACTCTATGCACATCGCAACCTTATATAAATACAATGGAACCACTCAGGTATATAGGGCCGTTATTTCCGTAAATTGTAGCTAATTTGTCCTGGATGCCAATCATTTCCTTTAAGCAGTGGGTATTGCTGCCGAAGCGTTTATTCCTTAACTGCAGGGACAACTATAGTAACCACCACTGTACTTATTTTAAGTGTATAATATCCTTGTTATGTTGGGTTTACCCAGTAGGTAATTATAATATTATAAAATCCATACATATTAAACATATGTACAAAAGTTTAACAAGACGTAAATGTATGATTCCCCACAGAGTTGCAAGTCGGGCCGGGGTTTTCGGGTTCGGGCCGGGTTCGGGCTTAGGTATTTGTGAGAAAACGGGATTAAAACGGGCCTGACTTTACGTTCCGTGTCGGCCATTTTTTAAATAAAATCACTCAGCTAAGTAACAAGTCTCTGGCTTTGACCTAATGCCCACCCTCATCTAAAACATGTTGTTTACGTCATTGTCTACTATTGTTATTGTTTTTGTTGTCTTTCTCTTTTTTTATTTCTCATCCTTTGTTGCAAGGCTTTCGTGGACAGACCACTCAATCAAAATTTTGGGCCTAAACGGGCTTCTCAAAAACGTTTCGGGTTCGGGCCAGGCTTCGGGCTTATACTTTCGGGTTCTGGCCGGGTTCGAGGTCAGATTTGGGCCCGCTTGCAACTCTAATTCCCCATGTGGCGCAGCTAATGTTACCAGATTAAAATTAGTTTGTTAGACGTTCTTTGGCAATAAACTACTACATCACAACCATTTAGTTACGGTTCGTATGTGTATTTACCATTGGTTTTGTTTGATAAAACTCAAGGCCAGGCTTTATCTTGTGTTTGTAAAAAAAGGGATATTTTTGTTACAGTGGTGTTGCTAAACTGAGTCGTGTTGAAAAAGTTTGAAAACACTGGTTTACAGGTACTGATTTAAATAAAAATGTATGTTGATTAAGTCAGCATCGTTTAACTGTAGCAGCTAGACACCAGCGTTTAACTGTAACAGAAAAAAAAGATTTGCGCCACGTTAAAACAGTGGTTTGAATTGCAAATGCCCATTAATGCTGAAATTATGACCTATTTTGCCAGAGCTATTGACGACTTTATTTCAAACAGCTGTTCTATGTCAGTCCATAATTTTATGAAAATATATATGGCATTATTTTTCAAGTGATATATTTGAATTACGAAAGGTTGCTTTTTTATGATTGGTAAAATAAGTTTATCCAACAACCACAATAGCAAACTAACCGTAACTCGACCTTGCTAGTGGAACATGATCAACGGCGCCGTGTTGCCATCCGGGCTTATAGACACCAGCGTTTAATTGTAGCAGCCAACGCTAAATCAACTTTTAGGAAAATAAGCACGTATTACCAGAGAAAAAATGTCGATGTGCCACGTTAAACAAGGGTTTAAACTGCAAATGTCCGTTAATACTGAAATTATGACCTATTTTACCAGAGCTATTGACAACTTTATTTCAAACCATTGTTCTATGTCAGTCAACGACATTTACCGTAATTCTATTAATATATATTTGGCAATATTTTTCAAGTAATATATTTAAGTTACAAAAAATTGCTTTTGTATGATCGTCTATCCCACGATCAGAATATCAAACTAACCGTAAACCGGCCTTGCTAGTCGAATATATGAAAAAAAAACTTGTTCCTACCAATTGAAACTCACTTTGATTACAACTAAAATACCCGTCGTGCTTCGATAACAAGTTTACTTCTGGAATCTAGAGTATTACGAATCAGATACAAACATATTAAGAAGTACCGAAAAAAATCGTATTACAGCAATCAACTTAAATTTGCTGTGGTGCACCATGGTTCTTATTTTTAACCTATTCAAGTAACGGTGAAACTAGATGCTTGTCGCCATTCCAGTAATGCTTTTTTGTCGACTTTTCACGAACAATGAAGACAGCTATGACCAACAACACAACAATTAACACAAATGTCATGGTATAAACCACGTCGGTATTTTCCTCTGAAGCATCCACATTGCGACGCATATCTGCAAAACACGAATATCCAATTATTTTATTACGAATTTGAACGTATTTTAAAGATGAATAGGCTTGTAGATTTCAATCTACAAATTCTACAAATTTTAACGTGAACTAACTATATTACTGAAGATATGAAAAAAATACGAACACTAACGCACACAAATTCAATTCACTTTTCTTACCTTCGCTTGCTGTAGTTTTTTGTTTTTGTGTTTTTTCAGCAACCAAACGAACAGGACCGACAGACAATCTTTGGTAATCGTTTTTTCTCAATGCACGTTTCTTTCTTTTAACGCACATCTGTACAAAATACACATAGTTTCAAAGACCTGTAGAAAATTGTCAAAAATATATTAATCGTTATTGAATTGACTTTTTTCTAATGAGAAAGTTCTCCCCTTTACAAGCATTTTTAAAACTGTAAAATATTTCTACAAACCTGCCCAGGGCATGATCCAGTGGAGTTTTGGCATATAGTGACGTCACAGTGAATGTAAATATGCTGTTGGTTGTCGGTGAAGTTGGTCCACACGAAACTTTTCAACTTGAAAGTGGCGAAGTTAGGTTTGTAATTTCTTAAAGCTTCCTTTGCTCCACTTGGTTCACCCTCGCTAAGTGGCGCCGTACAGCTAAACAAGACAAAAAACAGTTTGTATTTCCTGCCTTTTATATGGAACACTCTATGAACAAACATACGAAATTAGTCACCAGACAAAACGGTAATTACCAGGTAACGTAAAAGAAAAATTACTCAAATGTGATAACAAAGCTTATCAAAATTCCAATCTGAAAGTTGGCCCAAAGGTAAAATGACTTGAAATAATCTTACCCCATTTCTATTATTGGATAAGACGGTTGGCCGCTGGAATTATCAGTCCGTGTTGCCCAGCATTGCTCAGCCTAAAATACAAAAAAAAATTGTAACAATTTAGTTTAAATATTTTGCTTTACGCCAAACTTAACTAACACTGCCATATTACAATACCTTGCCGTAATTACCGTAATATGACAATATTTTAAAGAGTTTTAAAAATACCTTTAAAAAACTTCAACCAACCTGAACTATATAGTCCTCAACTCCAGAAGGAATTTGATCGAGGTTGACTTTACCGAAAATGTAATCAGGGACTGTTACTTCAGCGTTTGATGCCAGTGATTCGTTAAACCACTCGTTGTTGTACAGATTGAGAGAGATTTCGAATTCGCCAGATACAGGGTCAGCAGCTTGCTCAATTTCTCTAAAAGAATAACAAAACACATGTTGTAATAAGATTAATAAGTTTTCGAAAATGCAATGTAGCCCTGGAAGTATATGCAAAGGAGAGGTTTACTCGATAAGGGAAATCAAAACGACACAAAGGTATTTGAACAATCGCCCACTCAAAGTAGTTGTAACATATGCTAAACAGTTACTCTCAACCAGAATATTGAAATCATTTCAAATTCAACATCAAAAAAGATCATCGTCACTTCCTTATGTTCTGACACATAAACCACCAACGCGCATAAAATATATTCCTAAGGCTAACGCGGGAAGGTGCTGGTTTGGAATGGAACCCGCTTCCGTGCTGCCAACAGGCATATAACTTTGATAAAGGTCATAATTTAACTGATTCGAATCTTGTCTTTATCTTTTCATTCGATAAAATCAAATAGAAAGTAAGGACATTTTAGGTTTAACTATAGCAACACAAACAAGAACTAACGAGACTTGTGGCATGATGACTTCGGATTGTACGACGTATGACGTGTTAAAGTCGCAAGTGATGATAATGTTGTGTGAGATGTAACGCTGAATTTGCAGAGATCTGTTCATTGCCTTGAAGTTCCAAATAATCATAGTGACGTTCAACTGGTCACCTCCATTCTACAGTCAAATTGAAACACAAAATAATTGCTTCACGCTTGAGACCATTTGTGCCGTAATTCACGTAGGCAAATCTAACTTTCTTGCCTAATTTGGATTATAAAAGTGTGTTTGGTCCAGGTTTCGCCCTTTTAGCCTTTTTTATGGTTTGGACCTCAAATTTGCACCCGCTAATAATTCTGTACCAAACGCGAAATTGATATTGTTATTATAGCCTACATAATTTATGTTCACTAACTTTAGTACGTCTTACCTGATATGTCGCATCACACTCAGAGATATTAAAGTTGAAGATAGGAGAATCGGCACTGGTTATGCATTTGCTCGGAATGTTTGCAAAGTTAAGTTGTCGGCTGGATGAGATGTATAAGGTGTCTCCAATCTCATACGTTAAATTGGTCAAACTGTTTTCACCCAAACTACAGGTTGTAAACAAAAAAAGAACTGAAACACGTAATAACTTTGATGCCCTCAGTGCTAGCTGTTAAACATCGTAATGGTGGAAAACCTACTAACACAGGAACTCACAGATAGGCCTGATAATTTCCAAAAGGTGGCGCAGCGGAGCATAGCAATTATTTCCACAAGCCTTCAATTTGCTGAGTCAGCAATTATTGCAATGTTAAAAGCCTAAGCTCCGTTGCGCTATTTTAGCAGGCCTGTCTGTGGGTTCCTGTTTTAGTGGCTCTTCCGTAATGGTAAATAAATCTGTAAATAAAATGTGCAACGACGCGAGGAATCACTTTATTCGTATAGTTAACCTCAAGTTAACTTACCTTTGGCTATGAGCAATTTTTCTTCAGTAGGAACTCACATTAGACAAAAAACGCTTACGGGTAGGGCTATTACTGTTGGGGTGGAGTTTTGTAATAAAGAATAAACTCGACTTTTAACCTTATAGGTTTTCACCCTATTCCAGCCTCACTGGTTATTTATAAAACTTCTTTGTTTTTAGCCATCTGTCGGTTTTTAGCAAACTTGTTTTTTATGTTAGTGACTTCGTCTTGTCATGGGCTAAATGCTGGAAACTATTTTTTTTTACTTTAATTAAAAATTAAAGTAAATCCATTTATTGAAGTGGTAAAACAACGAAATAAAGCCAAGCAAAATTATTCTTGTTCGGTACCGTCCAATCCTGAGTGTATTGCTTAATTTCGTATAGGAGGTACAAAAGTCATCGAAGACGTAGATTACATTAATTGGGGAAAATTACTTTTTTTTAATTGCAAAAATGGGCGGTAAGAACATCTGTATAGTTACGGCAAAGAATAATAGCGTAGGTTGTGAGCTACTTACGCTATAAAAACTTCCTCTTGACAAACGACACCTTCTTCCACCTCTAAAAAAACATGTGTTTTTTTCAAAAAAAATAATATTTTGAACCTAAAGGGTTTTTATTTTCAACCTAAAGGGTTTTAGTCTCTGCGCAAAAGTGAATAAAAACACTTCTTACCGGAGGTGATTTGGACATTAAATTCCCCGCCTGAGACAAAACTATCACTGGTCTGAATGAGCCTAAAACCGGTGCCCGAAGTTTCAAATACAAACGGTGCAACGGTTCCGGATTTTTTAAGGTGCGGTGCATCGGGATCACTGGGCAGAATCTGAAAATAAAATTATTATAAATATAGTTTCGACAAGTATGCACGTTTAAATAATGAAAAACAATTTTTTAAAACAAAGATACATTCAAAACGTATTTTAAACCAGGGGTCGGCAACCTTTTTTGCACTGCGGACCGTTTTTGAAACTAAAATTTTATCGCGGACCGGTCTTCAAAAAACTACAAATATTTAGCAATAAAAACGCTCAATTAGTTTATCATCCCGGGATACATGGACAAAATGTTTTGTAGCATTTAACCTGCAAAATTTTACGGCCCGGTAACCAACTCGTCGCGGACCGGTACCGGGCCGCGGACCAGCGGTTGCCGACCACTGTTTTAAACGGTCATTAATGATAGCGATTTTAAATATTTCAATTTTTTTGCGTTTCGGGGTATTCTAAGAGCGGACGCACGGAGTCGGCATTTAGTCAAAACAGTGCTCGGGCCGGGTTTTTAACGTAACAAAAACTTTTTTGTTTATCTTGACTACAGCTTGGTGAGCAACTTTTAGAAATTTTGCTTGAGGTCGAGGTCAAAAATCTTACCGACACAAAGTCTGAGGGAGTGGTTCCGAACCTTGTGAAGTTGAATATAAACTTGCTTTGTAGGTCGGTGGAATGCTCATAAACGCAGTATGTATTCGTTCCCATTGCAGATTGGATTTGGTAAGGTGTGCCAATTGTGCTCGGTCCACAAGTCCTTCCACCTGTATCATGATGAATCGTTAGCCGGTTTTGTGCCAGATTTTATAATAAAATGAAATGAAGGCAGGTTATGTAAGGTCAAAATCAATGTGGAAAGTTCAATAGACAGGAATCACCTATATACGACAATTTGAATAGGATAAGCTAATTTGATTAACTTATACTGTACAGTTATAATAGTGTATCGGATGATACCTGTGCTCCGCACCAGTGTTTGTTAACCTATAAGCTTATTTAGATTTAGGACTATATTTGGCTCATGCTTTTGGCAGACTAAATATCAATGTGAGGTTTTTGAAACAGAATTGTGGTAAAATATTTATTGTCGTACCGTGATCAAGGACTTAAAATACATTTTCAGTCGTTAGCAACTATGCTCCTATTCCTATTCGCGACGATTTCCGGCTGTAGGATTGTAATATAGTGCAATTGTGTTGTTGTTTTTTCACTAATAAGCAAAAGAAACTCTACTTGTCAGCGTAGCATTTAAATACAAATACCCACCAGGGCCAATAAGAATATTTATAAGTACTGCTGTGTTGGGGAGCTGGCAAGTAACAAAAATTGAAGTGCCATCTGTTGTCAAGGGTCCAGTGGTTTCTCCGTTTCCAGTATAACGACCAAGAAGCTCGCCAGACGCGTCTTCGCCAGCGTACGCCTGTAGCGGAATATACAGACAAAACATAGCATGCTATCATGGCACAACATAGCAGCATGCATGCAGCTGTTGGTAGCGAGGTTTATTTTTTTAAATTAGAATCGGAGAAAAACGACGAGATTCGTAGGACAATTGGCAGGGGAGAGGCCACGGTTAAGTTGCTTACAACTATATCTTGTACTGGATGTCGTAGGCGTGAAATACAGTTTTTGCCTCAAAACAAACAAGCAAATGCTGAACTTTGAAGTTTTTGTCCAGTTTTAACTTGAAGCTAAACAAATGCAAGATGGGGAAGGACTGTTACCTCACAAAAGTCATTGTCAGCAAGAACACCAGACGCCAGCATTACGTAAATGGGCGGATTTCCAGGGTTCGTTGAGGTGTACTTCCAAGAAAATGATGTGCACCCACCACTGACGCCTTTTGTCGCTGAGTTACTACTCATAGTGTCGGATGCACTACATGCCAAAACGCTACCTGAAAAAGACAACAAAAAAGATTAAAACAATGTTATATATATTGCGTTTTTTGGAACAAATACAGGTTAAGGAAAACAACGTGGTCCAAACACACAGTTACCTTAAAATACTTACGGTATTGGAAAGGTAAAAAAACAACTTTAATTTGTTTGTGTTCCATTATTGCCTATAAATCATTGTTTTTTAAACATTTTAAGCAAACAGTATTTTTTGCGTAACGTTTTACATGCCATAGAAACATAAAAAGTGTGCAATGCAATAATTTGTTACTATCTATTTTGTCATTGAGCCGAAAAGTACAATCTTCATATAACCCTAAAACACAAGATGACGTTTACAAAACAAAGGATTAATGGCAAAAAGTTTCTTTTTTGTTGCCTTTACTCTTTTTTGTTGCCTTTAAGAGGCGTGATGGTAACTGAAAATATATATTTTTTACAACTATACATAATCCTTGTCCGAACAATTTGTTGTATTAAACCCTTGCTTTCATTTTAGGCATTCCTTTTCATTTTACAGTAGTAACCATGGACTTACTTTTATTCACCAGCAATAGTAGAGCGATTGTGCCCAAAACTAAACGATAAAATTCCATGTTCGTTTGTTGTCGTCAAAGATAATTTTCCAACTCCTAACAAAACTTTGTTAACAACACCTCTTATACGCACGATACATTCATTTAAACACAAAACAACCACTCAGGTAGATGGCCGTTGTTTCCGTAGGCTACATTGCGGCTGATTTGTTCCGGATGCTAGTCATTTCCTTTAGGCAGTGGGTAAATCTGTTCGTTCGTCATCAGCACAGAAACATTGCAGTACTCATTTGATACATACAATAATTAAGATGGTACTGTGCTATAAAACTGTTTTTTGCAGAGTATAACCTTTGGTTTACCCGTGTGGTTCCAATCTACTGTATGAAATACTTACATAAAAAAATACAAAAAGTTTCAACATAACGTTGAGATGCGTCCCGAATACTGACTTACATCTGGCATTAACATATAGTTAAATTATTTTTTTCAGGCCTTTTCTTTCGTCAATTTGGAAAATGGAAATGTACCACAACGTTGTAGATAGGTACCGACTTATATTACTTGCAGTGGCGGCTCGTGCCAAAAATTTCTGGGGGTGCTGCTCCAAGCCTTTATTGGACAAATATAAGTTGGCAATATATGGAAAAGCCACATTTCTAGTTTTCTAGTTGTGTAAAAAACAAGTAATACAAATCTTAATTAGCAACTCCATTGTGACGTAATGGTTGTTACGCAATAATGTACACGGGTGTAAACAGCAGACGGTATCATTGGCGAATTTTGTTTACTTGCACAGCGACAGGCCAAACTCAATAACATGCAGTGTGAATGTGGCACAAAAACACACGTGACACAGACTCGAAACAAAGCGGTTGTAAATACGGTAAAACACAACAACAGTATATAGAAAAAAATTATTAATAAATGAGTCGAAAAAGGTCGAAGTATTTCAATTGCACAAAATTTAAGTAAAACTGGTTATAACAATGACTACTAACTAACACACTTGCTGTTCAGTCATTAATATGGTCATGTATCATTTAAGTATCTTATAGCCACAGTCAGCATTTTCAACATATTCCATCAACTTGTTTATTCAACATCTTTTCTTAATTTTTGTGTACAACTATTAATTGTTTGTAAGTTTCTTAACTGCTAAACTTGCTGCTTTATTTGGTGGCAAATAGCTTATAATTCCTTTTTTGAAGTACAAAACTCTGCAAGCTCTGAAAACAACACTCTCACTTAAATTTAAAACATATTATTAAACCTTGTGCTTCTATTTTAAAACCAAAATGAATCATAAAGCTATAGTTTAAGCAAAATAATTAATAGCTTCTTCCTTGATTTCCAAATGACAACCAAGAAACTGTTTTTTTTTCTAAAGTCTTTTTGGAAATAATGGTGTTCCTTAGAAAAGTTTGCATCCTTTTCAGTGTTGACATCATTTTCAAGAACCGTTTTGCCTTTGAGAGACTCATGGAAATTGCTGGCTAACTGGCTTTTCCTTTAAAAGTTTCAGTAACTTTTCTAACAACAGGATATGTTTGGTGGTCACTACTATCTCCCCTGTAGAATGTTCATTCTTAAGAAACATTTCCTGTGAAGCAATTTAGCAGCTACTGTTTAAAGAAACATAACATGTCCATTATATCAATACACAAGATTGCACTTAGTTGCAAATACTGTCCACATGGTGTGTTAAGAAACCAAAACTTGAAATTGTCATCACTAAGGTATTTCAAAATTCCTGTTGCTTGTGTTGTCATCACTAAGGTATTTCAAAATTCATGTTGCTTGTGCAATTGTTTGTTCTGCATTTAATATTGCCTGAATTTCACTGAGGCATTTAACTTCACAGTGTGAGTAGTTCTTGTGGTTGCTTATTCCTGCATGACATATCTTGAATAGAAGATGTTTTATCCCAGTTTTCTTAATTTTTTTTTCAGGTTTTTATTATAAAGGTTAATCGTGACTTTTCAAAGTGTTAGATGACCTTTTTCTTTTTCAAGGTGGTAGATACACTTTCTAATTCAATGATAACTGCAAAAACTGAAGCCCACGTACAGTCATCTTAAAAATTCACGACTAACCTTCAAACAAATAAATTAGAAAAAAATGTTTAACTGTACTCACTGTCGAACTTAGAATATAGCAAACGGGTTTGGGTTTGGAGCACAATAGACCCGAAACAGACAACACAACTACATCGGCCGGTTCACACGCTGCGTGATTGGTGGAGCTGCGCGAGCCGCAGCACACAGTCGCCAAGTTCGCCCGGCATGTAGCTTTTCCAAGTGCGCATGCGCACAAGTGCAAAACGTCATGAAACGTCACGATTCGTCATGAAACTGGAGCTGCAGTTCCACCATAGATAACATATTAATGCCATACTTTTTTTAAATGAAAAAAATGCCGATCAAGGCGGAAATTATACTTATAAAAATTATACTTATGAATGAAAAAATAAGTATCATGAAAGTTATCTGTATTGTTGCGGTAGGAATATTAGGTGAAAATATCTAGGGGGTGCTGCAGCTCCGCAGCACCCTAGCACGAGCCGCCCCTGATTACTTGATACACTACAGTCAACAGCAGAAGTTGTAGTATGCGTAAAATGCAAACACATCTATAAATTAGGCCAATTGTTAGTTGGTGGGCAAAACTTATGCCAAAATTGTGTTGTTAGTTGGACACCAGAAAACATTTGTTTCTCTCGAATAAGAAACATAAATTGCATTGTATCCAGTCGGTGGGAAAATCATGATTTTTACGCAAGGTATAGATACGTTACGTATTTTTTCCAAAAAAAATTAAACAATGAAGTCGTAATTTTATTACAAGCAATGTAAATAACGATTACCATTACAACGCAACCAAAGGCAATTTTACAAGAGAGGGAAATTTTTGACACATACTAATGAAAATGATGTCAAATAATTATGTTCATATAACTTAGGTATAAATTATGTACTGTACAATTAAAACCTAAAACTCTCTAATTAGGATGTAAAAAATCTCCATGGAGCCACGCGCCTAGCACGCATTTTTCGCGAGTACCATTTAGTCCAGGGGTGTCCAACACGCGGCCCGCGGGCCACATCTGGCCCGCGAGTCAATTTTCCGTGGCCCGCGGCGCGTTATTAAATATTATTATTTCGTTAAATATGGCCAACTTTTTTGTTTTACTCACCCGTCGAGTGTTCAAGAAAGGAAAAGTAATGAAACTTGAACTGGACACACCAATATATCACTATGCGAAAAGAATGAACCTATGTGATACATAATTATGATGAAATAATGCGAACTTGTGTGCTGGTCATCAAGTGTAAAAAGAAAACCGTTTAGTTCTTGTTTACTGTGTAATTTTATTTTATGGATGAGGAACGTTTATGCTTTTGAAGACCAATGAACATTTTATTAACATTTGAGTAGGCCGCATCCAAATGCTAAAGCCAATTAAACGTTTAGCCAAACTAAATTTTAACCTGCTGAAAGTAATTTTCAGTTTTACCACTGCAGCGTTTAGGATTCATTTCACCTAAATATTATTTGCTTGGTAACGCATATCAATGATATAAGAGCGGTTTGTGACATCACAGACAAAACTATAAGATATGAATTATGCGCAAACAATTGCTTTCATTGTTAATTGTGGTGAAATAAAAAGCCTTGAACACGCAAAAAAAGATTCTAAAGACATAACCTCTTGAAGGTCAACGAAAAAGGCGCCTTCAACCATTAAAGAACCCAAGACTTTGGTTTGGAAAGAGCAGGCCTAGAGTGTTAATAGAGTGGTGTATAGCTTGCAGTATCAAGGTCTTTTAAAGCATTTTGACATCCAAGGGCGCATGTGGCCCGCGGCTTCAAGGCAGTTCAAAAATTGGCCCGGGACAAACTTTGAGTTGGAGACCCCTGATTTAGTCTGTTCGAAATTCAGGACAACTGCATATGTTGGTGAAATAACACGAAGATACGTAAACAAAGCAGATAACGTTAAATTCGCTTGTTTAGACATTCTCTTACTTTATTTTTTCATTCTCTGACCTCCTTTACCTCGAGCACTGGTTCCCAGCCTGGGAGAACTTGTGTTTTGCAAATAGGTACTTTAGCACAAAAGAATGACATGTAAAGTAACTGACAAAAGACCCCATTTTGACCTTTGCATGGGTGAGAATCTAATGTGCAGCATATTAGGAATGAATGAAAATGTTTCCAATTGTTAACGAAAGAATTCATCTAAAAACATTGGGAACCACGACCTATAGCATGATACTTTTTTTTCATTCATTGGGTTTTTCGACAAAATATGCTAGATTTGGGATACATTGAAATTCTAAGGTATAGCCATAATTGAGCCTAGGAATGGACAGCGTAGTAGGTACAAAGGGAACGGTTATGCGTAGATAAGGTGAGGTGGTTTGTCGGAAAATGTCAAGGAATCGACCACACGCATTTTTCGTTAATGTGCAGTAAATACCATCTGGATTAAACGACTTCATTTTTTACAGAATCGATTTATTGGAAGATAAAAAACGGAGAATAGAAAGGTTGTGTAAGCAGTTCACCATATGTTGGCCTCATCATGCAAATATTTATCTCTACAAATTCCTACGGCGGTAAGAGGTACGAAATAATTATTGTTTTGCAAACATTGGTTAAGGTATAAATGAGGACGGGGTTTGGTCCAATGCTATTTTTAGTGCCCTTACATGTGTGTCTAAAAATCGGAAATGTGCTGTCATTAGGTAGCACAAATTATACAGCTTAGGCAAAAAAAAGACTTCAGTTTTTAGCCCTATGGCCAAAAACTTCGAAATTAAAACACTATTTTCAGGCATACACTTACAAGTCCAACTACCGAAGCGCTGTTTTCACCCAAAATAGTCGGTTTAGTACCACGATGCGCTATTTTAATCCATACATTATGTCAAGCCACTCGAAGGAAACACATACTTTTCAAGGTGGCGGAATTTTTTTGCAAACATTTAGGGATTTTCTTTCACAGTTGAGGGGTAATTCGAGAATGCAATCGTAATTCAAGTCATTTTCAGTGTATTTATACAAAACTTTGCAAAAAATGGCATTTGGGTTCAGTGGGGGTACATTTATAGACAGGGCTGACATTTATCAGAAGCTAAAAATACAAACTCAGAAGAAACAAGGGTTTTTCCACTAACAACAGCTAAATCGTCTTCAGAAAAATTCCGACAAACTTTTCCTGTTGCTATAATAATTTCCAAAACTGTTCTGTTTTGCTTTATGAGTAAGATTATATTGTATTTATTACATGAGAATGGAAAATCAGTCTATAAATTTACATGGAAGATATATTTCCCCCTGGCATCTTTAGTTCCTACACTACCACAGGATAAAACATAATAAAAGATGTGTAAATTTATTGGCTGATTTTGTTACTTGAAAATATTTTCCATTCTCAGTTATTTATTGTCGTAAACAGTGATCGTCAATGACCATTTTCTGTTGGAGTGTTCAGTGTAATCAATTTCAGTGTTGTATTACATTGTGACAAATCAAGAGAAAACAATTGACGTTGTTTAAACTGAAACAAGTCAACATTTCAAGAACGACAACAATAAAGAAATTTTTGACAGATGATAATTAGACTCAAAAGAAAAAAACATTTCTCTACAACAAGCAGGCAATTAAAATGTAAAATTGTATGCTATATTTATCCAACAACGCCTTGTGCAGTCAATCCGCAGGCGATCAATCATTGTTTAATTACCATGGGTTACTAGTTTTCGCCATTAGACCGAAAATTATTTTAGTGATTAATTTTTCACATGCAATGTTTTGTTTTAAGGCGGATCAATTCCTGAAAGCCAAATGTAAGGCCTTAGCGCAGTGGTTCCCAACCGGGGAGGAATTCCTCCCCAGGGAGGAATTTTATGAGTTCAGGGGAGGAATTTCAAAAACTGTAAAAAAAATTACATTGGAAATGTTACAGAACATTTTTGTATACACATATAATTATATCCATGATAATTTAGACCCGGTTTACATTGGGAACCGGTTGTAAAGGATTCTGAAATGGAAATCCCTAATTATAAAGTGTATTTCAAATTGCTATAATTTTTTATGTTATATTTGTTTTTCGTCGTTTGGGGAGGAACGGATAGTTCGAAAATGGGCAAAGGGAGGAATGTAACAAAAAAGGTTGGGAACCATTGCCTTAGCGATTACTAATATCCCATGGGATTAGATGACCTGTTAGGTAACCTTATTCTTTAACAAATTTTGCTAGACATGGGCATTAAACCGAATATAAATAATTTATAGGAGTCAATGTGGTATTTAGCGTTGATTACTCATAGAATGCATAAACCTCACTAGCACAAGGTTGAAGTGCTTCTTAGGTAAACCGCTGTAACATTGGTATAGTTCAAGGTGCTAAAGTCGGTTACCTTTTCGCCTAAAAATCAGGAAAAATTTAGGCTCGGTACCACCAACAAAGTCGCGGTTATTATTTCGTTGTGTGGAAAAAGGCGTGTTTATGGATGCGTTGAGTTCCGCAAATGCCGCTCGCACTTGCCGCTCGGTTTGCTTTTTTCACCGGCGAGGTTCGCGAAGCGTTTTTCTCTCGCGTGTCGCATACAAACATAAAAGAGCGCATCAGGTTCATAAACGCATGTTCGAAATACGCAACGACCTCGAATAAAAGAAACATGAACAAGTTCTTCGTGGGAATCAGCATTTCGATTGCCTTGGTGATTATTACGAAGGTAAGCAGTAATGTGGTTATCTTTTGTGTTTGTTAACGTTTATACACGGTAAAAATTCTTACCAAAATATCAAAGTGTTTATGTAACTTACATTTAAAAAAAATAACTGTTTGTTTTGTTGCGATTTTATGTTATTGGATATTCCAGCAATACGAACTTTAATTTGTCGATTTTCAACGATCTGAACAGATTATAAATTTTTAAGGTTAATTTGGCTTTTGTCCGATAAACATACATTTTGGTTTATATGTTTAAGGAAACAAAAAAAGTATGAATAAGGTTAACTAAGCGAAACAAGTTTTACGGACTTACGGCGCAATTGCCACAATCTCAAAAGATGACGCAAGTCCTGCGAAATGGCTACGTAAGTTGATGACGTGTTTGTGTACAGCGTATAGCAGGAATTAAATTGCGTCATTGCAGAGAACAGTTGCGCTAAAGGAGTTTGAAAAACCAAGTTGTCTTTCGAAATTGCGAGTGGCCATAAAGTTTATGACTGCTTTATGTATTTGTGGTGCCCTGTTGAGGCGTCTTTGTTTGTGAAAAGAATGGTTTTGTAACAATAGGCCTTCTGTTATTGAATTTACAAGTATGTTGTTTAGTAAAATTGGCATCAATGGGAAAATTAGACCCGGCTTAAAAAAAGTAACTTGGTCAAACACAAAATTGTCGGGAAGTTAGTATATAGGACTGAAACAGCGTCTGTTAAAACGTATGTATTACAATGTATTCACTACATAAAATCTCGGACAATTGGGTAGCTGTGTTTTTTTGTCGATCATAATTTTTAAGTTTTTGCCGCCCACGGCCTGCACGTTAATCAGATATGGGTCTGCTCAAAACGAGAGCTACCATTGTTTGGTGATTGAGGGTTCCACAAGTAAAAACATTTCTCAAAATTACATTCCGCGGTTCATCATACAAATTTCAGGCTTTGCTGTAACTCAATATATTTTTACCCGGCAAAAAAAACATATGCCCGGAACTTACAGGAGAAACGCGGGTTTCCAAAAATGCAGCTAATCTTCACATATTGAAGTTAAATTATTCGTTTCGGGAATTTCTCCTTTTTTCCCGCCTTTTTAGCCACACCTGCTTAAGAAAACATAGAACGTTTTCGCTCATTTCGGGGTATTTTTTGACATGTGCTAGTCGACCAAAATATCTAGGGCTTGCGTAGTTTATTTGATGTGCACTTGAATTGCTCAATGGTTTCTTTACAATTCCCAAGCTATTTTGGTAGCAATCAAACAACAAGATGTAGTAAAAGTTAGAGTTTAACAATATTTGCCTTTCTATAAATGGCAAAAAGAGAAACATTCACTTTATCGTAGCGGACAGCGCAAACATAAAGTTCTTTGAAAGTAAACTTTATGCTTCAAATAGCTGCAACGTCACAATAGGTTTCTGTTTCGTGTTAATGTGTTGTTGGTGGGAATTAGATGATTTATTACCAAGTACTTCGAAATGAACTATGTAACGCGAATTGTAGTACGTTGAAAGTATAGGAAGTCACGATGTACCTTTATCAGGAAATTAGTACGAGTTAATACAGTTTAGTAGGCTATCAAAGTATACCCCGAAATGAGCAATTTACAAAACTACATTCAAATGCATTCCTTGCAATAAAGTCTTTGGAACAAATTATAGGTTTTGATAATGGTTCAAAGACTGAAGATGTAGCCATCATATTCAAATTTAAAGAACGTGAAATGCGTTGATTTAAGAGTCATTCGTCCTTAAAGTTTGAGATATGTACGTTTGCTTCGACATATCTGTATAAGCAAGCAAAAAATAGACATAACATTCATTATAGTCTTCATCCACCAATCAACGAACTTAGTGATTACATTTTTAAATTTGAAGTATGAATATCCTAAAATGCGTATTTAGGATTAAAAAAACAATTTGGTTACATTACAGATAAATACAACTTACACTCAACAATAAAAACTATAACAGTCCAGTTTTTAGTATTCCATTTACTTCGCTTAAAATAAAAAGAGCTGCAGAAATTGGGTGATAATAATTAGCAACACGTGTCTCTCGAGTTGCGTTAACTCTATATTTAGTTGCAACTAAAGTGCGTTGTCACCTTGCTTGCGTTGCATCGGCACGCAACAGAAAGGAGAAACTGGTCGTTTGACATTTTGAGCTCTTTACGCAACAACCCAAGCGTGCAATGCCGAAGAATTCGTGTGGGTGCAAATATTTTTTTCATTGTAAAATAAAACTTGAATACCCAAGTTTACCGGCTTTATTACTACCGTTTAGTTTCCTTATTATGATTCACGCTTTAGGGAGGAATTTATTCATCCCTCCCACGCGTAAAGACTCATTGCAAATGAATTCAGTCGTTAAGTACAAATGCCACCGCAAGACTTTTGTCCTCCAAGGCCTCCACAAACATTATATGTTTCTTTTGAGCCTGAGAAAATTATTGGATACAAAGTTCGTTTAGTGCCTTTGTAAAAAATACTTCGGTAAATGTAGGATCATGCACGCACAAGCAAATGTATCACTATAGCCTGTGAAACAACAATGTTGTAATGCACACTGGTATACTGAAGGTTTGGTTCAGAGCGTATAATGTTACCAATTTAGTGTTCAATTGCTAAGCCAACAGTTGCTCTTGAGGTCGCGCGCAAAATAGTTTCATTCATAAAAATCAGCCGTTGACGTCACGGCGCTCTTAGATGCACGCACGCACGCAAAGGAGAAAGGCCCAATGATATAGAACCAAAGTTACTGTACCCCGTCGAACATGTCTCGCGCTTAATATAAACCCATTGTGTTACTGATAGGTATAGAGTGCTGACCTCTGGGACTTTAAACGGAGAAAAGCTTTAAATTCATCATGACTTCAATCAGTAGTCTGGTTAGTATAGTGTCAGGGAGAAATTTACAACACATGTTATTAGTAATGTAACTCCATCAGAGCCTTTGATGACTGGGAGTATGAACTAAAACCGATAAGACAGTTTGACTCCTTGTACAGCGACAAATAACATGTTGACTGCACATTATCAAACTCGCTGACAGAGCGAAACTACAAACTGTTACGCGATTACGGTAACTACAGTGTCAGCGTTTGGAAGGATTCGTAAACACACCAAATAGTGTGAGTAGTTGAAACCAACAACCAGTAACCATCTCTATATTTTTACGTGTTTGGCCGAAACAAATTTGTAAAGGCAAAAAGAATTCAAAACGTTTTGCGGGTTTTACTACAACTTACCCCAAACAAATTATTTCTGGGTATATTGATCTCTATTCAGGGGTTTTCGCTCCGTGGGTAAAGGTGTATCGTTGCCAAAAATATCTACGCATATATATAAGTAGCTGTCACGCTTATATTTGTACAAAAGACACGGTATATTCCCACCCAAAGGTGCAACGACACGTAGTGTCATTTTTGAAAGGTTTTAAGGTGTGGCAATGTTTAGATTTTTAGACCTCTTGCGTAGTGTTTGTGGTACGGGTGTTGGTTGGTAAACCCCGCTTCCAACGTCCACAAATAGACCAAAAAAATTTTATTTTCTTGAGTGTGTCGGTGGACAATACCTCCAGCGCTGTTTTGCGTGCTTACGTTACAAATTGTTTTGGTTGGCTGCATTCTTATATCATCACCTAATAATGCGTTCTCAGTGACGTAAATGTTGCGTAAAAATGACCTGAAACGACCAAACGAGTACAATAGCAGGATTCTCCCCATTGCTCCTAAACTAGTCGGAAAACAATAGAATTACTGTCACATGGGTTTGCACCTGACACAAATTTTACTGCCAAAACCGGCATGTGATACAAGTTACCTAATGCGTATCAGGATATCCTAAACAAATTACGTAAGTACGATTTCCTGGTCTTGCGTCATATGTTTACGATGAATGAAGGTATTTGCCCTCCGGCGGTAGTACAAATACGACGTCACAAGCCCAAGTTACTTTTTAATCAGGGGACTACCCAAATATGATCGCGTGATCGTTGTACTTATGTGGTACTCCCACTAAATGAAGGCCTACTATTGGTTGAAAAATAATGACGTGATCGTCAGGTATTTGTAAATTATAAGACAGGACCTTTTTAGTCGCATTCTCAACAAATTGCATGTTAAACCGCAATGCGTTAAATTCGCTTGGCGGTAGAAATGTTGCAACACAATTGCACTAAAACCTACATATAGCTGCATAGTCATATTTTTACCATTGTGAAAGCAAAATTATGCAATGCAAGAGAACGAGCGCCAATGTAACGGCTGGTTTTATATCACAAAAGTAATGAACTTTGAATTACAACGTGCCTAAGATAATACGGCACATAAAAGTAAACGATGTAATCTTTTTGTAACAGGACACATTGGGCGAAAGAATTAAAAGCTGTCCTCACGTGTTTTACCGAAACACAGAAGTTGGACCTCAATCCCCTTGGCAGAAACAATGCTTGCTTTGCACGACGTGTCCCAGCGGCCAGGGCGTAAAACGAAGTTGTTCTACAGTAACCGACACCGTTTGTGAGACTTGTGTCCCAGGGAAGAGCCACGTGGCCGGTTGGGGAAACAGAAAATATTGTAGAAAATGTAAAACATGCGGAAAGAACCGCCAAACTTTGAAAACGTGCACCCTTCACGAGGATACCCAATGTGGAGAGTGCAAAAAAGGTGAGTTACTTACTTTTATGTCACAATGATGGCGCAACTGTGGGTGCTTTCAGAACACATGTCCCATGAGTTTTTTGTATGTTGACAAATACTGAGTGACTAATGGACAAATAAAATCAGTACAATACAGAACCATTTCATACTAAAACTATGAAAGACCTGTTCCATGAAAGGTTGGTTAATAGCCATTGCCACAGTATGACAAATAAAACATATTTGTTTGTTTTTTCAAATTTGCAACGCATTTTTTTGAAAAAAAAAAATATATTTGCAACGCAAAATGCATTTCAGATGTGTGCGTCAATAGCTTTTTAGTAACTGCTGAGGTCAACGCAGTGCGTAAATAGTAAAGCACTTAATACGACAGCACGCAAGGTCACAATATACAACGTACATTCGCGGTCGCTAAGAAACAAGCCTCTATTTGTGGGTTTAAAGGGTTTGACGCACAGCACGTTTCTCAATGGAAAAATTGAACAAATGTTAAGAACCAGTTCCTATGAACACAATCAGTGCCTAGCATTCCGATAACGGTTGTTTCTTGGACTTGTTTGTTAGGTTACTACTGGAATCCTATTCTTGATGCATGTGAGCCATGTTCTTGGTGTTTTCCTGACCTCTACGAACCAAGCGAACGCTTTGTTACCCGGCAGTGCATGATTCCTGAAATCCCAGTTGACTATCAATGCGCTGTACTTGCAATTCCACAAGACCAACCAACATGGCAATCAACGTTTTCAGGTAACAATTAATGAAAATAGATACACAACTGACATTTTTGAAAACTCCTTCAGAAACAGACAAGTTAATATGTGAATAATACGTTTTGCTTAGCTTACGCCTTTGTTGGGTGTATTCGCTGATTTGTATGCCAAAAGGCATCTGCAAGTCTAATTCGGGTTGTGGAATAGGATTTACTTGTGCTTTTATTAGTCATATGTGCTATTTTCAAGTACGAGTTTACATGCCTCATTTGGACTACATGTTTTGCTTTGATTAAACTACTGGTATTGTGCAATCGTCCGTGACAAATGGAAATTGTTCCCGCCCAAACACGTAACAAACTTATTAACTTTCTTTTGACCAATCTAAATACAGACAGCCTCGAACAAATCGAATCATGTGGTGAAAAGTCACACACAAACAAAATCAAAATTGTCTGTTGCTTCGCGATAGTTGCTATTGCCACAACCGTCGTTACAACAAGTTAATTGTGATGTCACCCAACGAGAACAATCGATTCGTTCTACTTGAAAACAAAGAGAATGTATCCCCTATTGTTGGAAACAATTATAAACGTTTTCAAACGCAAATCGGTCCATCGATAATTGGCTCTTGAGTATAAGACACAACAGTTGATAATTGATTGTGAAATTGTGTGACAAATATCATGCTTAAACACGAAAC